>NC_074700.1:13031625-13359125 GCF_029448725.1 Salvelinus fontinalis | reverse complement strand
CTTCCTCTGCTCCTCCACCTCCCCGTCCTCCTTCCTCTGCTCCTCCACCTCCCCCTCCTCCTTCCTCTGCTCCTCCACCTCCTCGTCCACCTTCCTCTGCTCCTCCACCTCCCTCTCCTCCTTCCTCTGCTCCTCCACCTCCCCATCCACCTTCCTCTGCTCCTCTTACTTCACCCCATCCTTGCCCTAGAGGGTCAACTCTTGACCCGTTCACTCAAACCCCTGGATGTATCACAGCCACTTCACTCTCTTCTTTCTTGGTGTTTTTCTTCTTCTTCTTCTAAATCGAAGTGTCTCTCTGTCTCCCCCTGGTGTTTGTTTGTGTGACTTACAGGAACCTGCCCCTGGCCATCGCCATCTCCATGCCCATCGTCACGGTGATCTATATTCTGACCAACGTTGCCTACTACACCGTGCTGCCCATTCCTGCCATCCTGAACAGTGACGCTGTGGCTGTGGTGAGTTCCCTTCGCATAGAAATATACTGGAAATAGAACAGACATTATCCTATACCATGTAGATTAGAATAGTCATCACGTCAGATGTATACATTTCTATCTGCGTATCCTCTCATTGAGCCCTAAGTGATTTTGTTATATGATGTACTTTAAGTGTTCTGATTGGTCTAATTTGAGGCCTTTTGTTGTCCCTCAGACATTTGCAGACCAGGTGTTTGGCGTGATGAACTGGACCATCCCTCTAGCGGTGGCTCTGTCCTGCTTCGGAGGACTCAACGCTTCTATCCTGGCTGCCTCCAGGTGAGTTAGAATGACACCATTCTGATGCCGGTCTTCATCATCATCGCTATCACGGATAATCTCCTCATTATTGACCATGTGATCTGACCGGAAAAAAACAACGGGCCCTATAGCCTTTTAACTAATTGCCCTACACACGATAACCTGTGTGTGTGTGTGGTTCCTCCATTATCAGTGCTCCAGTGAGGTGTGTTTGTGTGTTTCTACAGGCTGTTCTTCGTGGGCTCCAGGGAGGGCCATCTCCCAGACTACCTGTGCATGATCCACATCACCCGTTACACGCCTATCCCCGCGCTGCTCTTCAACGTCAGTCATCCCGCTAAGCCACTGTCTTTGTGTGTCTTTGTGTGTGCGCGTGAACGTCTGTCTGTCGGGAACAATGTACATTTCCATTTTTTTTTTATGCGTGGTTTTCCTTGTTCGGTGTTTGGTCTCAGTTCTGTGTCAACATTCTGTTTCTGCGTCTACCCAACATTCTGACCCATTGTTTTGTCTGCCCCAGAAATCTGTTCTCAGCATTCTATTATTTTAACCCAGTGTTCGGTCTGCCGCAGAGTTCCGTCTGTCTGCAATCTCAGCATTCTCTTTGTCCGTTCGTCCACATAGTGTTCCGCTATATCTACACTTTCTATGAAATAGAGTTTTTGTATAAGGCATGTTGTCCATTGTGCCCTGTACGATGGATATTGACATCGTGCTGTTGCTCTGAATATGTCTCTGCTCTATAGGGTGCCATGGCGTTGGTCTACCTGTGTGTTGAGGACATCTTTAAACTGATCAACTACTACAGCTTCAGCTACTGGTTCTTTGTGGGCCTGTCTATCCTGGGACAGCTGTACCTGCGCTGGAAACAGCCAGACAGAGTCAGACCCCTCAAGGTAAGACAAAGGGGAATTCCACAGTAACAGAATGTTAGTGCTAATCGGATTTTTCTCTTTAAAATGTTTGTTAAATAAATACCATGGATTGCAAAGTTAAACAAACCATACAAACGCACAAGGACGACTTTGAACAATTCCCACTGAAAATGTTACAAAAACACAGTTACTTGAAGAACAGTGCAGATGCAAAGTTTGGTTACAGAATGACGACACAAATAGTCATGGAATTGCCCCAAACATCCAACACAAAACACTGAGGCCTATAAACACATTCAAAGGCAAAGCTTCGTTAGTGTTTTCATGTATGAAGCATTTATACTGTAACTCACAATGCGGTTTTGTATGTGTGATCTCTTTCACTGTTTGACATCAATACCAGATCCTGTTTCATATAGTTGTGTAATAACTCTTCTTCCCCATTTCTCCCTCCCTTCCTTCTCTCTCAGCTCAGTCTGTTCTTCCCGATCATCTTCTGTTTCTGCACCCTGTTCCTAGTGGTGGTTCCCATCTACAGTGACACCATGAACTCTCTGATTGGCATTGGCATCGCCCTATCAGGAGTGCCAGTCTACTTCCTGTGTATCTATACTCCTGCCACCAAAAGGCCCATGTGGCTCCGCAAGTTCTTTGGTAAGAATCAGATGAATGTATAGTATAGTTTAGTATAGAGTTGGAAAAATCTGGTGACTTTCCCAAAATCGCCAGGTTTTCAGGAAATCCTGGGGGATCTTCCAAGCAGGATTTCTGGAAAACTGAGAATTTGGGGGAAATTGCTGGAATTTTTCAACCATAGTTTGGTATGACATGATTGGCGAGACGAGTAGGTACATTATTTTGTAGGCCTAGAAAACAATACTTATTTTCTACATTCTTCGAGCAAAATACTTTCTCATGCTATCGCTAGTGTCACATTGATGTATTTGAAGGGTAGGTCACTCATCCTCTCTCATCTTCTCCCTCCCTAGCCAACTTTGGTCTGTTGATTCAGAAGGTGTGCTATTCTGTTGTGACCGAGTTAGACGTTATAGACAAGTTGGAGTGAAGATATTAAAACCAACCAACACTCTGCTGCCGCCGCTGCTATCTGAAGACGCACAAAACTAGAGGCTCAACGACACCACCTACTGGCCAGTATCGCCCTCTGCTACCAATCAGAGGGCTGAGTCAAACAGCAGCCATTCATTGGACCAAATCTCTGACCAACCAATCATGGTTGTATGTTCATTGGACTATGGGGTCGTTCTACGGCCAGGAAGACACTCCAGTTGCCTCTGACAGAGGACATTCCACACACTACAGAAGAATTAAAAATAAAATATTCCTGTTCTCAAATATGTTAATACTCAAATACGGATATTTATGATCTCTGATGGGCTTCCTGTGTAAGCACAGCCTAATACTGATCTTTTACTGATGTAGAAAGAGCTGTGATTGGTCAAAAGTCCAATTAGTGGAGAAAAAAATATATATCTGAATTGTGCTGCCTGTGTAAACAGCCATAGTGGAATAAGTCACTACTGATACCTCTGAAGTCATATCAATAAGGAAACAAGAGATAGTGAAGACATATGTAGGAAAGTAATAATTACTGAGGGTTAGTTTGTTGTATGTGGTTAGGCGAGAATAGTGGTAGCTCTAGCCACAATTATTTTTGGAAAATGTGTTATATTTGTCCTATGTAAATGTCCATCCCACCTGCAGCTTTTAAGATTTTTTTTGAAGCTAAGGGCTATATTTTTTAATCAACCTATTAAGAATAATCTGTACTCAACATGTGAATTTAAACAAAGGTGCGGTAAGGGGAGGGGGTTGGTTGAGTTGATAAATGGTAAATTGTTTAGAATGTATTTATAATAAATTACTAATGGACATTTTAAATGACTTGATTCTGTCAATTCCCACCATGGATATGTACAATACAAACTCTAGTTGTAACAATTCCCACCATGGATATGTACAATACAAACTCCAGTTGTAACAATTCCCACCATGGATATGTACAATACAAACTCCAGTTGTAACAATTCCCTTGCCGTCATGCCAATGGATATAATGAACAATACCGATTTCAGGTTTTCAAATAAGAATCCAGGTTATCATAATGTAAACAGACGTTATAAGGCAGAAGTTAGCTCTTTATTTAGAATATTACATTTATAAACGATAAACCCTCCATGCCCACGTCCTCTACCAACCCCCCTCAATAAATATGTTTATTTATTTATTTACCGTTATTTTACCAGGTAAGTTGACTGAGAACACGTTCTCATTTGCAGCAACGACCTGGGGAATAGTTACAGGGGAGAGGAGGGGGATGAATGAGCCAATTGTAAACTGGGGATTATTAGGTGACCATGATGGTTTGAGGGCCAGATTGGGAATTTAGCCAGGACACCGGGGTTAACACCCCTACTCTTACGATAAGTGCCATGGGATCTTTAATGACCTCAGAGAGTCAGGACACCCGTTTAACGTCCCATCCGAAAGACGGCACCCTACACAGGGCAGTGTCCCCAATCACTGCCCTGGGGCATTGGTATATTTTTTAGACCAGAGGAAAGAGTGCCTCCTACTGGCCCTCCAACACCACTTCCAGCAGCATCTGGTCTCCCATCCAGGGACTGACCAGGACCAACCCTGCTTAGCTTCAGAAGCAAGCCAGTAGTGGTATGCAGGGTGGTATGCTGCTGGCTATGTACTGGCTATGTACACATGATTCATTGGGCTTTCAAACTGTCTGTCACTCTTCTTCAATAGTCTCCTCCCATGGTCTCTCTTCTTACCACCGGTTGCCGGGGCCGTTTGTTTTGCTTTGGCTGCCTCGGTTGCTGTTGTTGTTGCTGTAATGGAAGGTGTTGACTGCTGTAGAGGGTTGTGGGTGAAAGTCTGCCTCAGTGGACCTGGTTGGAGAGGACAGCACAAAGAGAGAGAAAGGCACGAGGTGAAAGGAAAACCGTAAACCCACTCCAATATTCACAGATTGAATTAATCAGTGAGGTACATGTTAAAATGCAGGTCAGCGTTTTTCGTCATGAATCCTGTTCTGGAGGCAGCTCTGCAGAGTGGTCACTAGCTGGCACAACCACAAAGTTATAAAATCTGATTTGAAACCTAGCCACACTATTAATTTAGGGTTAGGCATTAAGGTTAAGACCAAAAATATACATTTTTACTTTATATTCAATTTTGTGGGAAATCGCTCAGTTCTGCCTCCAAGACAAGACTCATGACAATAAACGTCAACCTGCTGTTAAAACATTCAATTTAGGAACTAAATAAAATAGAGTAAATGTAGGAAATGGCATTGATCTGAAGAAAGGGGTGGCAGTAAAAAAATTAAAAGGCACCAGCGTCTTACCTTCAGAAGCGATGTCCAGGTGGCTCTTCATCCTCCTCTCCCTCTCCTCTAACTGCTGGGCCAGTTGAGCGTTCTTCCAGCCTATAGGAGGGACCGGCTCTCCCTCTCCTCTAACTGCTGGGCCAGTTGAGCGTTCTTCCAGCCTATAGGAGGGACAGCCTCTCCCTCTCCTCTAACTGCTGGGCCAGTGGAGCGTTCTTCCAGCCTATAGGAGGGACCGCCTCTCCCTCTCCTCTAACTGCTGGGCCAGTTGAGCGTTCTTCCAGCCTATAGGAGGGACAGCCTCTCCCTCTCCTCTAACTGCTGGGCCAGTGGAGCGTTCTTCCAGCCTATAGGAGGGACCGCCTCTCCCTCTCCTCTAACTGCTGGGCCAGTTGAGCGTTCTTCCAGCCTATAGGAGACAGCCTCTCACTCTCCTCTAACTGCTGGGCCAGTTGAGCGTTCTTCCAGCCTATAGGAGACAGAAAACCATGTTTTAATAGGGAGCAAGACACTATGTCCGAGAGTGAAAAGGAACAAAAGAAAGAGGAAGAGACAGGGAGGCAAATAAGAGAAAGCAAGATAGAAAGACAAATAACCAGAATATGTCCAACCAAGAAAGAGAGGAGACTATTTTCACAGGTGACTCCATGATACACCCCCACCCCTTTCCATCCGTGACACCACACCCACCCTTCTTGATGGTGTCGATGAAGCCTTCGTTCTGGGGCAGGGCGGAGATCGGGTGTTTGATCCTCTCGGGGATCCTCAGGTTCTGTCTGACCAGTGGGTGTTTGAGCAGGGCCACCTGGGCCAGGGAGAAGCAGTTGGATGTCATCCAGTATGTAAACACCGCCTGGGAGAGAGAGACACACACATGGGAGATTAACAGACCAGCCCTTTGATGCTCAGACAGGGTCATACTGCTACAAGCGTGCCTGCTGTTTAAAAATATATACTTTTTAAATGTCCAATTGGATGGTTTGAAACAGAGGGGGAGAAGAGTAGGAAGTGTGGACATGGGGATAAAACCCAGGTCTCTGGTTGGGAGGAGGAGCTACAGAGCCTTCAGAAAGTATCCACACCCCTTGACTTAGTCCACATGGTTGTGTACAGCCTGAAGTCACATTGATTAAATATCAACAATTCTCACCCATCTACACACAATACCCCATAATGACAAAGTTCAAATGTTTTAAGATATTCCTGCTAATGTATTGAAAATACAGAAATATCTCATTTACATAAGTATTCACACGCCTGACTCAATACTTGGCAGCGATTACAGCTGTGAGTCTATCTGGGTCTCTAAGAGCTTTCCACACCTGGATTATGCAACATTTGCACATTATTCTTCAAGCTCTGTCAAGATGGTTGTTCATTATTGCTAGACAACCATTTTCACGTCTTGCCATAGATTTTCAAGTAGATTGAAGTTAACTTTAAACTCAGCCACTCAAGAACATTCACTGTCTTCTTGGTAAGCAACTCCACAGTGTAGATTTGGCCTGGTGTTTTAGGTTATTGTCCTGCTGAAAGGTGAATTCATCTCCCAGTGTATGTTGGACAGCAGACTGAACCAGGTTTTCCTCAAGGATTCTCCCTGTGGATAGCTCCATTCCATTTCTTTTTTAATCCTGAAATATTTGTTATATTCTGTACAGGCTTCCATTTCACTCTGTCAAGGTTAGTATTGTGGAGTAACTACAATGTTGTTGATCCATCCTCAGTTCTATTACAGCCATTAAACTCTAACTGTTGTAAAGTCACCATTGGCCTCATGGTAAAATCCCTGAGTCGTTTCCTTCCTTTCCAGCAACTGAGTTAGGAAGGACGCCTGTATCTTTGTAGTGACTGGGTGCATTGATACACCATCCAAAGTGTAACTAATAACTTCACCATGATCAAAAGGGTATTCAATGTCAGATTATTTTTGTGCCATTTACCAAAATCTAAATGCTTCTTTGCGAAGCATTGGAAAACCTCCCTGGTCTTTGGGGTTCAATCTGTGTTTGAAGTTCACTGCTGGACTAAGGGACCTTACAGATAATTGAATGTGTGGGGTACAGAGATGAGGTAGTCATCAAAAAATCATGTTAAACACTATTATTTCACACAGAGGGAGTCCATGAAACTTATTATCAAACTTAAGCACATTTTTACTCCTGAATTCATCTAGGCTTGTTATAACAAAGGGGTTGAATACTTGATTCAAGACATTTTAGCTTTTCATTTTTAATTCATTTAGAACAATTAAAAAAAAAACATAATTCCACTGAGACATTATGGGGTATTATGTTGAGGCTAGTGACAAAACATCTTAATTTAACCCATTTTAAACATAACAAAATGTGGATAAAGTAAAGGGGTGTGAATTCTTTCTAAAAGGCCCTGTATGTGACCAGCCAGGATGGTTACGGCTAGAACACAGCGGCTAGAACACAGCGGCTAGAACACAGCGGCTAGAACACAGCGGCTAGAACACAGCGGCTAGAACACAGCGGCTAGAACACAGCGGCTAGAACACAGCGGCTAGAACACAGCGGTTAGAACACAGCGGCTAGAACACAGCGGCTAGAACACAGCGGCTAGAACACAGCGGCTAGAACACAGCGGCTAGAACACAGCGGCTAGAACACAGCGGTTAGAACACAGCGGTTAGAACACAGCGGCTAGAACACAGCGGCTAGAACACAGCGGTTAGAACACAGCGGTTAGAACACAGCGGCTAGAACACAGCGGCTAGAACACAGCGGCTAGAACACAGCGGCTAGAACACAGCGGCTAGAACACAGCGGCTAGAACACAGCGGCTAGAACACAGCGGCTAGAACACAGCGGCTAGAACACAGGCTCTGCATGACCCTGCTGTTCTTATCTCAATGAGACTAACCTTGAGAAATAAAGGTAGAATAACAAGGAAATAAACAAAGTATCCCCATACTGCTGAAAGCCTCGTCAACCACACTACCTTGTTATTCTTTTGAGGAAAAACAGGTTAGCATACTGGCTCCATAATGCCAAGCCAGACAGATACACTTGTGACACTGCAGTTTTTAATCTCAACACGACTAACCTGGAAAAATATTAAAGATGAAATCCCAACGAAATGAACAGAACAAGAGCTACTCCATACTTGTTGTTTGCGGAAGACGCATGTCATAACATGATATTGCCACAGGGGGGTGCAAGAAATAAGAGAGCGACCGACCGTGGGGAAGTTGATGGTGAGGGGGAGGTTGACGAAGGGCATGATTCTGAACACTGTCTTCATGGCTTTCAGGTTAGGGTTATCCACACCAGACTCTGCCCCCAACTGAGAAGACAGAGACAGACAGCTGGCTGTTATTCAGGCTCAATACTGTTAATACTATGCAAATATTATTCATACACTTACATTCAAATATTTCAATATAACATTTATAAAACAAATGTATTTTCTGATGAAAAAAAGCTATTCTTCCAGGCTCAACACAGGTGAATAATATTTTCCCCAGACACGTCTTCTTCCCAATAGTCTGGGGACAGGGTTATGACCTGACTAAACTTAGATAAACTTACCTCCACGATGGCAAACATTGTTCCGGTCACAGCAATGGGGAGGATGTGGAAGGTGTCTGCTGCTGTGAGGTCTAAGAACCACAAGCACCCTCCTGTCTGCATACTGGGGACAGGGAGGTAGGACATCTGAGAGCAATGAAGAACGAGATGAAGACTGGAGTCTGGAAATAGAGAGGTGGGATTAGTCTTGGGTCCTAAATACTAGGTCCCATTAATAATCTTCTTTCTCCTTGTTCACTACATCCCCTAAATCAAAAAGCACTGTATTGTGAGGAGGTATGGGCTATAGTGGGAGTTTATGATATTACTTATATAGCAGTTATTTTCTTTCCAATCAGTGGAGAGAAACAGAGAGTGGGAGTTTTAACTGACCTGCACCAGAGGGACCAGGAAGCCACGGAGAGGGTTGACGTCATGCTGGTCAGGTCAGAGTACGCCTTAGCAACTAGGAGAAACACAGAAATATTACCTCACATGAGAAACTGAGGGAGACGTCACACACTACAGCAGGGATAATCAACTAGATATTTTATTGAGCGGGAAGTCAGCGGGCCAAAACAAAACTACAAATCATTTGTAGACTGCAAATTGACCGCAAGAAGCCCAAACAGATATAATAAACTAAAAACAATCCTTTCAAACCTTGCTTACATTTGTATACAATCACATCTCTCTCTATATTATGCGTGGGAATATTTTGGAACAGGTATCCAAAATAAATAAAAAAATCCCTTGGAGCTGATTTGTTGGGATTTTGTATTTTATGTAACAGATCAAGCCTAGCCCCGGACTAAAAAGCACTTTCAAAAGGAGATTCTCCATTGAAAATGTTTTTTCTAGTATAGGACCAGGCTTCATCTCTATCTGGGAAACCAGCCCTATAAGTAGAATAATGAAATGAGAAGAGTAGAGCAGCAAAAGAAGGGAACAGTTACAATGGGAGATGAAAGGGGGGATAAATACAGAGGGATGATACAGATGAGTCATGAAATGGAAGTTAGTTGAGGAGGAAAGAAGACTAACAGTCAAACTTGTTTCCGCTCCGTTTGTCCTCGTTCATCTTGTTGGTGAATTTGGTCATCTCTGGCATAACGTTGTTCAGCTTGGCCGCCTCCCTCTGACCCTTCACGATGACCGGGAACATCATGATGCGGGCCAGCACTGCGCCTGGGTGTGTAAGAGAGAAACATCACTACATTTCAAGCTTCTGCCTCTAACCCTGGGAAACTTCTCCACCTCCTTCCTGCGGATGACTGTCAACTACTTTGGAAAAAATGGATGATGACATCCCCTACTCATTCACTCAGCCTACTCAGCCCACTCATTCACTCAGCCCACTGAGCCTACTCATTCACTCAGCCCACTGAGCCTACTCATTCACTCAGCCCACTGAGCCTACTCATTCACTCAGCCCACTGAGCCTACTCATTCACTCAGCCCACTGAGCCCACTCATTCACTCAGCCCACTGAGCCCACTCATTCACTCAGCCCACTGAGCCAACTCATTCACTCAGCCCACTGAGCCTACTCATTCACTCAGCCCACTGAGCCTACTCATTCACTCAGCCCACTGAGCCTACTCATTCACTCAGCCCACTGAGCCTACTCATTCACTCAGCCCACTGAGCCTACTCATTCACTCAGCCCACTGAGCCTACTCATTCACTCAGCCCACTGAGCCTACTCATTCACTCAGCCCACTGAGCCTACTCATTCACTCAGCCCACTGAGCCTACTCATTCACTCAGCCCACTGAGCCTACTCATTCACTCAGCCCACTGAGCCTACTCATTCACTCAGCCTACTCATTCACTCAGGTTGTTGGGTGGCCGGACATCACTAGTCACAGGATTTGATCTGGAGAAAGAGGTGAAGGCTTAAGGTAGTTCTGTGTGAGTGGGCTCAGTAGGCTGACCACTTGACCCCATCCCCTCCTCCAGACCATCTCTGGAGACCTCCCATTCCTCACTTCCCTCATCCCTGACCACTAGCTGCATCCCCTCTGACTTGAAGATGGCCAGAGTTGCTCCCCTCCTCAAGAAACCAACACTCGACCCCTCTGACGTGGAACTATAGACCGGTTATCTTTCCAACACACCTTGCTCTCTGACCAACTCTCTGGTTCAAAAAGCTCACTCAACTGAAACTGCAGGTAGCCTAGTGGTTAAGAGCGGTGAGCCAGTCACCGAAAAGTTGCTGGTTCAAACCCCCGAGCTGGCAAAGTGGAAAAACCTTTTCTCTTTACACCAAGTCAATCGGCTCTATCATTTTACCTTTATTTAACTAGGCAAGTCAGTTAAGAACAAATTCTTATTTTCAATAACAGCCTAGAAACAGTGGGTTAACTGCTTTATTCAGGGGCAGAAAGACAGATTTTTACCTTGTCAGCTCGGGGATTAGATCTTGCAACCTTTCGGTTACTAGTCCAACGCACTAACCACTAGGCTACGCCGCCCCTGATCACATCCTATCATACCTGCCGCCCCTGATCACATCCTATCATACCTGCCGCCCCTGATCACATCCTATCATACCTGCCGCCCCTGATCACATCATACCTTGCGCCCCTGATCACATCATACCTGCCGCCCCTGATCACATCATATCATACCTGCCGCCCCTGATCACATCATACCTGCCGCCCCTGATCACATCCTATCATACCTGCCGCCCCTGATCACATCATACCTGCCGCCCCTGATCACATCACATCATACCTGCCGCCCCTGATCACATCATATCATACCTGCCGCCCCTGATCACATCATACCTGCCGCCCCTGATCACATCATACCTGCCGCCCCTGATCACATCATACCTGCCGCCCCTGATCACATCATACCTGCCGCCCCTGATCACATCATACCTGCCGCCCCTGATCACATCATACCTGCCGCCCCCGATCACATCATACCTGCCGCCCCCGATCACATCATACCTGCCGCCCCTGATCACATCATACCTGCCGCCCCCGATCACATCATACCTGCCGCTCCTGATCACATCATACCTGCCGCCCCTGATCACATCATACCTGCCGCCCCTGATCACATCATATCATACCTGCCGCCCCTGATCACATCATATCATACCTGCCGCCCCTGATCACATCATATCATACCTGCCGCCCCTGATCACATCATATCATACCTGCCGCCCCTGATCACATCATATCATACCTGCCGCCCCTGATCACATCATACCTGCCGCCCCTGATCACATCATACCATACCTGCCGCCCCTGATCACATCATATCATACCTGCCGCCCCTGATCACATCATATCATACCTGCCGCCCCTGATCACATCATATCATACCTGCCGCCCCTGATCACATCATACCTGCCGCCCCTGATCACATCATACCTGCCGCCCCTGATCACATCATACCTGCCGCTCCTGATCACATCATACCTCCCGCCCCTGATCACATCCTCACATGGTCTCTCCTATCATTGCTATGCGGATGACACACAACTACTTTTCTCCTCCCCGCCCCCTTCTGACACCTAGGTGGCGACACATCTTTGCGTGCCTGGCAGACATCTCAGCTTGGATGTTGTGCTTGGACCCGTGATCCTGGACAACACCCGGTTGTTCTCTGTAAACAGAGCAGTGACTCGCTCCTGCAGGTTCATGCTCTACAACATTCGTTGAGTACTACCTTTCCTCACACAGGAAGCCGCGCAGGTCCTAATCCAGGCACTTGTCATCTCCCATCTGGACTACAGCAACTCTGTTGGTTGGCTCCTCGCTTGTGCCATCAAACCCCTGCTACTTAACCGGAATGCTGCATCCTGCCTGGTGTTCAACCTTTTTAAGTTCTTGCATGTCACCCCGCTCCTCCGCACACGCCACTGGCTTCCAGGTGAAGCTCGCTTCCACTACAAGACCTTGGTGCTTGCCAATGGAGCAGCAAAGGGAACTGCCCCTGCCTACCGTCAGGCTATGCTCAAACCGTACATCCCAACCAGAGCACTCCGTTCCGCCACCTCTGGTCTCTTGGCCCTCCCACCCCTACAGGAAGGCAGCTCCCGCTCAGCCCAGTCAAAGTTATTCTCTGTCCTGACACCCCAATAGTGGAACAAACTTCCCCCTAACGTCAGGACAGCGGAGTCCCTTCCCATCTTACAAAAATATCTGAAACCCTACCTGTTTGAAGAGTAAATTAAATAAGTCACGGCGCCCCCGACGACTCCCTCAAAAAAGAATAAGGCACTCGTCTTTTCCTACTTGCACTGACTTTGTTGATAAATACTTTGTTGAGGGAAAATGTACTTGATACGATTGTGATGTGTTGTCTCACCTAGCTATCTAAAGATGAATGCACTAATTGTAAGTAGCTCTGGATAAAAGCGTCTGCTTAACGACTAAAATGTCTCACCTACAACAATAGCTCCCCACCACGGCACCCCCATGTCCACATGCATGAATTCCAGTAGGTTCTGGACCAGGCCCACGGGGGTGGCGCTCCCCAGGCCCAGCTCTGATAGGCTCAGCTCTACTCCCACCCCCTGCAGAACATCCACTACAGTTGGTGCAGCCTCAAACACCTGCTCAGTGATTGGCTGTGTGTTTATAGAAGCGGGATCCATGACTATGGTGCTGAGGATGGATGCTTCCAGCACTGGAGATTCCGTGGGAAGGGTTTCACTTGGGATCTGAAAATATAATACCTCTTTCACAAATCAGGTGGAAGGATTTCCAAAGGGACAAACTATTATGCCACAGGAAGTGTCTTGGATTTTGACCACATTTTTCAAGGTGTAACAACCAGAGCATGGTGTAAAGTATTTCACATTGACACCGACTCACCTGTGAGCTGTTGTGCCTGACGGCCACGGCACTGACCAATAAGAACCTCCCATTGTGACGTCGACCAAGAACAGCTCTAGTCGATGGACTCCTACATTCTACTGCTGTGTGAAGATGGGACCTCTGTAGAAACCTCTGTAGAAGGGACACACAATAACAAGTTAAAATCAGGTGAAGATGCACTACAACTTTCTGATCCACTTTACTTTGTGGCTTATTGTAGGATAGGATGACTTAGACAATGCAGCAGTAAATGCAGCATGATGACACACATGCAAAAGTCTGTTTCTAGCCAAGTTAGCTGTATTGTGGTTTGGTTTCAAATGGTCAGACCACCATAATTGTATCACAAATCTCAAGAAATATTGACTTCGGGGCAGATGGATGCGCACACAAAGTTATTGCTTACTTGTCATGATCATGTTTAGGCCAAGGTTTTCTATCATAGATCTAAAACTACATGCCACACACAGGATATAATATTGTAGCTACACATGTATGCATAACATTGTTGATGTTATCAAGGCTGTATCTAGTTAATGTTAGTTAGCTAGTTACTGGCTGATATGGGATCAGAGTGTCTGGTGTGACCACCATTTGAAGAGATACAAACAGGCACAGACATGCATACACACGTACACATGGATTTTGTGTTGTAGATATGTGGTAGTAGTGGTGGCCTGAGGTGTTGTGAATGTATCGTTTTTAAAATGTTTTAACTGCCTTAAATTTTGCTGTACCCCAGGAGTATCTGCAGCCTTGGCAGGATCCATAATAAATACAAATGTCTCATACAGCACGACAGCTCCTTCGCATAGACTTGATCAGGCTGTTGATTGTGGCCTGTGTAATGTTGTCCCACTCTTCAATGGCTGTGCTAAGTTGCTGGATATTGGCTGGAACTGGAACATGCGGTCGTACACGTCGATCCAGAGCATCCCAAACATGCTCAATGGGTGACATATCTGGTGAGTATGCAGGCAATGGAAGAACTAGGACATTTACAGCTTCCAGGAATTGTGTACCGATCCTTGCGACATGGGGCTCCGCATTATCATGCTGAAACATGAGGTGATGGCGGTGGATGAGTTGCAGGACAACAGGCTTAACATGCTGACCAAACCACGCGCAAGTAGATTTTGTCCACCCACACGAGATCAGGACACGCAGGTTGAAATATCAAAACAAACTGAACCAATTATATTAATTCGGGGACAGGTCAAAAAGCATGTAACATTTATGGCAATTTAGCTAGCTTGCTGTTGCTAGCTCATTTGTCCTGGGATATAAACATTGGGTTGTTATTTTACCTAAAATGCACAAGGTCCTCTACTTCAACAATTAATCAACAGATAAAACAGTAAACTGAATTAGTTTCTAGTCATCTCTCCTCCAGGCTTCTTCTTATGTTTGACTTTATATGGCGAGCAGTGTGGTCAGTATGTAAAGATCTCATCACGGTACCTGAGCATTCAAATTGCCATTGATAAAATGCAATGGTGTTCATTGTCCGTAGCTTATGCCTGACAATACCATAACCCCACCATAGGGCACTCTGTTCACAATGTTGACATCAGCAAACCGCTCGCCCACACAACGCCACACATGTGGTCTGCGGTTGTGAGGCAGGTTGGACTTACTGCCAAATTCTCTAAAATGGATGTTGGAGGCAGCTTATGGTAGAGAAATTAACATTCAATTATCTGGCAACAGCTCTGGTGGACATTCCTGCAGTCAGCATGGCAGTTGCACACTCCCTCAACTTGAGACACTTGTGGCATTGTGTTGTGACAAAACTGCATATTTTAAGGTGGCCTTTTATTGTCCCCAGCACAAGGTGCACCTGTGTAATGATCATCGTGTTTAATAATCAGCTTTTTGATATGCCACCATGTCAGTTGGATGGATTATCTTGGCAAAATCAGAAATGCTCACCAACAGGGATGTAAAACAGTTTTTCACAACATTTGAGACAAATAAGCTCTTTATGCATATGGAAAATGTAAGGGTTCTTTAATTCAGCTTATGAAACATGGGACCAACAGTTTACATTTTTGTTCAGTGTAACTAACATGTCATACATAACTGTCTAGAAGAAAAAAGAAACGCACACCTATGTAGGCGAGGTGCTGGCTAGCGGAGTAGAAAACTAGAAAATAAAGGAGAGCCGCACACTCTAGGAGCTCAGATGCAAAAATATTTAATTACCAACGTTTCGTTTCGACAGGCAAGCTGTCTGTATTGTACCCTGATGAAGACAGCTTGCCTGTCGAAACGAAACGTTGGTAATTAAATATTTTTGCATCTGAGCTCCTAGAGTGTGCGGCTCTCCTTTATTTTCTAATACATAACTGTCTGAACATGACAACTTGTGTATGCAGACAGTTGGACCCGGACTGCTACCAACAATGTTATAGCTTTGCAAACATACGTAACTGCAATCTTATATCCTGTGTTTGGCATGTAGATATTTGATATAAAAGGTGTAGGCTAATTCACTTAACGTTAGCTCAACATTGACTCAAAGTCACAGAGCCGTGCACGAAGTCGGGCGTGCTGTTTAGAATCGCTGTTAACGCTTGCTGTCAGACTAACACATGAATTCAACAGCACAAAGACATGAACAAGTCAAACCTGGTTCCATCTCTCTGTAAATGAATGGTTCCCCGGACTTGGTCTTCCAGCTTGTCTTAAAAAACATATAGTTAGCGAAACCGGAGTGACCCAACTCCTGATCGCAGCCATGTTGGAATGGTTAGTGAAACAACTGCTGGACAAACCACGTGATCCCAAAAATGTATGATCAAATAGTTTAAAAATGTATGTAAACTAGCTAAATAATTGGTATATTTTACTCACATAAAATATATGTAGGCCGATATGGATCTTACTGTTAAATAATTCAAATGTATTGAAACGTTCAAAGAGAAAGACAGTAGGTATAACGTTATATGTTCAAGAGGCTAATTTAGTTTGTTTTCTCTCTTATCTGTCAATTTTTTTGTCAAGACTGTTTTTAATCTGTAACTTCCCTGTGTTGTAGTATGAAGATATTATGATGGAAGTCCTCTATTAAAACGAACTACACTAAACAAAAATATAAACGCAACATGCAACAATTTCAAAGATTTTACCACAGAACAATGAGACAGATATTTCACCAGATGTATAAATGTGAAGCATCCACTTGGCGTTTCCATTCACTACCAAATATGGTAGCGAGAGGAAGCCCAATGGCCGGTAATGGGAGAAGATGGAAAGAGATGGATTTTGGCAGATATTCTGCACATTTTCTCATCGATAAAAAATTTGATCTCAGTAAAATTTTCTATTTCCAAAACTATAATCTGTTACGAACAGAGTGCACTAAGTCTTGTAGACTTTACCCTTTACCAAAGTTTCAGAAAATTGCGTTGTTTAGGACAGCAAAGGCGAATTTAGTTATTGCGCACTTCAAAGTGGGCGTTCCCTAATGGAAATATGCAAATACACTCTAGAACGTATCAATAGGATTTCGCAAGCTCAGGCTTGGCTATGCCCACCCCCGTGCCTGTTCTGTCCACTCTGACTCATTTGTTGCCATTGGAAACAACAGGCTATCTTTGGTTAGTTATACAAATCTTTGATTTTACTGAGTTACAGTTTATATAAGGAAATCAGTCAATTGAAATAAATAAATTAGGCCCTAATATATGGATTTCACATGATTGGGAATTAAAAAAGGTAGGGGAGTGGATCAGAAAACAAGTCAGGATCTGGTGTGACAACCATTTGCTTCATGCAGCGTAAAACATCTTCTTTGCATAGAATTGATCAGGCTGTTGATTGTGGCCTGTGGAATGTTGTCCCACTTATCTTGGCTGTGTGAAGTTGCTGGATATTGGTGGGAACTGCAACACGTTGTCGTACACGTCGATCCAGAGCATCCCAAGTATCTCTGTGCATTCTAATTGCCATCGATAAAATGTGATTGTGTTCATTGCCCGTAGCTTATGCCTGCCCATACCATAACCCCACCACCACCATGGGGCACTCTGTTCACAACGTTGATTTTGTATTATTCAACATTTTCAGCGGGTGCTGCAGCACCTTCAGCACCCCTACTTCCCGCGGCTATGGACATACTGCCAAATTCTCTAAAGCGATATTTGAGGCAGCTTATGGTAGAGAAATCAACATTAAATTATCTGGCACCAGCTCTGGTGGATATTCCTGCAGTCAGCATGCCAATTGCACGTTCCCTCAACTTGAGACATCTGTGACACTGTGTGGCAAAAGGGCACATTTTAGAATGGCCTGTTATTTTCCCCATCACAAGGTACACCTGTGTAATGAACAAAATGTTTAATAATCAGCTTCTTGATATGCCACACCTGTCAGGTGGATGGGTTATGTTGGCAAAGGAGAAATGCTCACTAATAGGGATGTAAACAAATTTGTGCACAAAATTTAAGATAAGTAAGATTTCGTATAGATTTCTGGGATCTTTTATTTCAGTTCATGAAACATGGAACCAACACTTTACATGTTAAGCTAATTTTTTTTGTTCAGTGTACATTGAAAAATAGCTCTGGTAACTTGTTATTACTATGAGCCTGTCAAATGAAGGCCTCAGAGGGATCAAAATAGATTTTAGAATCATTAGGCCTATATTTGTTTAAGTAGGCCTTACATCAATCATAGATGTCAACCAAGATTCTGATGTCATAACGTTTGCAGTGTAGTTTACCATAGACTGGAATATATTTAAACTTCTGAATGCAAAATTAATGAAGGGAAAGGGGGATACCTACTCAGTTGTACAATTGAATGCCTTCAACTGAAATGTGTCTTCGGTATTTAACCCAACCCCTCTGAATCGACATCCACGGCTTCCGCGCCCGGGGAACTGCCTTGCTCAGGAGCAGAACAACCTATTTTTACCTTGTCAGCTCTGGGATTCGATCCAGCAACCTTTGGTTACTGGCCCAACGCTACCTGCAGCCCATTAAGCCATATAGACTAGCCTAATTATGGCGCATTCAATGCCGTCTCATAATTTATTTATTTTTTTGCCTACTGGCTTTAGTTATTTGTATACTTTTTGGCTTAAGGGAAATTTGAGTGCTGTGTTTCAAGCGATCATTGACAATGAAAAACATAAACAACGACTTCGCACCTGGCTGTGCTTCTTATATCAGGTTTCAAGCAAGACATCTGTCAAACACAGACCCAACTGTAAACAGAAATCATAGCTGAAGGAAACAAACCATATGTTAACACAATTAAGGATAGGCAACACTATTAAATGGATAGGCTACATTCAATATCCAAAAAGTAATATATATATTTAGGCTGCAGTCGAACACAGCACAGTAGGTCACAATAAATAATGTCACTGGACATTCACCGTTTCCCAATAATAAATGTACATGAAGATTCACCAATTGCTCCATATTTCACTCACCTTTGACAAATCTTGACCAGACCAACAGAGCAATGGCATGATACTACAAAAGGTATGCAACTCTGAGAGCTGGAGTTTCATTTAATTCCTATAAAAAGGTTGAAATATGGAGCTGCGGTTATATTAACGAGGTCATATAAAATCTGACTTTAAAAATACTTAAGGAAACATGTCAATTTTATTTTATTGTAAAAGGGTCTAAACATACAGTACATATTCCATCAGTTATATTCAACATTGGTTATGGGGTGTGAATACCATGGTGTGTGCCTACCATGACTGGAATGAGAGCTATGTATCGCTTAGTTTCTGTGCCAGATGGGTGTAAAGGTATTCCTACACTCTTAAAAAAAGGGTTCCTCAGCTGTCCCCATAGGAGAACTCTTTATGGTTCCAGGTAGAACCCTCTGGGGAAAGGGTTCTACATAGAACCCAAATAGGGTTCTACCTGGAACTAAAGGGGTTCTACCTGGAACCAAAAATGGTTCTTCAAAGGGTTCTCCTATTGGGACAATCGAATAACCCTTTTAGGTTCTAGATAGCACCTTTTTTCTACGAGTGTTGGAGCCACTCCCTCAGAGCAGGTTATGAAATATGAGCTGGCAGTCATCAGCCACTCAGGTGTGAGCATCAGGCACACAAAGCAAACGTTTTTAATGCAGAGAACATTCTTGCAGCCAGTCTTGTCGTGCTCCACCCGTTGGCCACAGGTAGGGCAGGCACGAATGGCGGGACAGTCGGAGACCCCCTGTACCTGGTGCAGAGTGGTGGTTTTGCAGTTCCAGGTCCTGGTTTTGGCAGCCATCGTTGTCAGAGCCGGGGGTGGGACCTTTCCACTGCATTGCATGGAGATGAATTAATATATAGAGATTAATATTTGGTATGGCTACTGATATAGACTAAGCCTACATAGCTAAAACCATGTCTAAACAATGAAAGACCACTGAATAAAACCAAGCTGAATGTAATGAATCCAAGATTACTTATTTTATTGCAGACTCTCTCTGTCTGCTCTCATGTCCTTTAGCAGTGTTTGGAGATATGCTTTTTTCTCACTTCACATCATTCTTTCCCACCTCTATTCTCTTTGTAACAGACTGAAACTAGTTGGCTAATGTAGCTGTTAGTGGCCATTGTTGATGTCACTTTCCATGAGATCTAACGTTCAATTGGCAATTAGTTTTGAGTGACTTTGTGTCCCCAATGGGACGTAACAGACTCGGTCATATGTTCAATTCCTATTCTATAGTTGACCATTTTTCTTCTATACTCTTGAATTCCTCTTCTACATTGTTGAATTCCTCTTCTATACTCTCCAATTCCTCTTCTATTTCAATTTCTCTCCTATTGTCATCGCTGCCTCTTCCAACGTTGTCTACCCATGTCTTCAATTCCTCATATATTCTCTTCCATTCCATTTGGATTATTTTCTTCAATTCCTCTTTTATTGTCTTCCATTTCTCTTTCATTATCCTCAATTCCTCCTCTATTCTCTTCCATTCCCCTTCCATACACTTCAATTCCTCTTCCTTTTTGTTTAATTCCCCTTCTATTGGTTCATCTGGAGCACATGCTTAGAATTCCAGGGGGAAATGGATTCATACATTTGACTGTAAATTGGTCAAAAAGAGTAATAGATGAAGGAAGCATATTTCAGTTTAGCCAAGGAGAATAAATATTTAGGGCCACAGTTCTACATGGATCAAACAGGAGCTGTTGATGCCAGGATAACTGAAGACATCAATAGCAGGATCCTTTAAGATAAGTGATGCTACTGTAAGGGCTGACTGTAGGACAGTTATTTTAAAAAGTAAAACATAGTTAACTTACATTTATTGTACATAAGCAGATATGCTCTCTGGGATCTAGTGGAAATTGAGAAAATAATATTAGAATTGTAATTTTACAAAAAAGAGGGGCGTGAGAGTTTGGCATGCCGTTCTCTGGAAATGTGGTAGGTTTGCAAAGGAAACACACCCACACACAACCTGAAGACATGGAAAAACACTGACATGTTACCTTTCGTTATTCATGAGACTGATTGATTGTGGGTTGGGCTGTAAGAGAGGTGTAGTACATATTACAAATAGTAAACAAATACTGTGTGTATATATATATACTGGCCTCGGATGGGTATGGAACTACTGTATATTGAGGAAGTGGGGTCTATAGGTTGTGTTTTATTACATTCTGATTAGACATATTTGACATCATCCTTAACATCATCTTTGACACTGAAACAATCAATATTCAATTCATTAAAACATTTAAAAATCTTACCCGTCTGACTTGTGTCATCAAAGACATACCAGTTGTGATCATCATGGGACTTGATTGTAGCGTGTAATGACCACCTATTAGACATAGAGTTCATCGTCACAATTCGGTTCAGACATTGGATAAATCAAAAGGACCAATAAGAAGGAGAGATATAACGGAACCTTCTGGTTTCTTTTTATACTGCTGCTGTTCTCTTAGCCTAACCTGACTGAATTCATATACAAATGTGTCACCTATTTGAGAATGTGTGTTATGAAAGCACGTGTCAAATAAAGAAAGTATCTCTAAATACCTTTTGTCTGTAACGTGTGAGGAATGTTCACACAGCAGACATATGACTTACTGTGGTCGTCAAACTCAAACCTCTTGAGTAGCAGAGTTAGAATCTCTGGGTGATGTACCATCTTACATACCTGCAGATACAAAACAAACACTTACTATCAGTCCTGATTAATATAACCCCTAGAGGGAGACAGTGTTATACAGTACTACTACCTTATGTAACAGATGTATAGTGTACTCTCCATGCGTTGTGTTTTCTAATAATAAATCACTTCGGCCAGTGGTCCCAGTTGAGCATCATTTATTTCTGCTGTTGTTAAATGGGAAACAGCACGTTAGTTGTGCAGGGCTTAACAGTGTTGATGGCTGTCGATGACAAAATCTGTAGCATGAAGACAACTGTGTTAGCCGTGGCTTATGTGACCATGACATCGGTGTATGCTAGCTAACACAATTATTTACAGCAATCATATGCCAAAGCACATCCCAGAAAGCCCCTCAATCCCTAACAGGTACCATATACCCACACATGTATAAAATCAGTAACGTACAGCAAACTTGTACACATTGTAAAATAGAAAATAGAAAACAGTATTCAGAACGTGACCTACCCCTTGCATCACATTTTCATACTGGGAAGACCTGACGTTCGCGATCTCCCCCTATCTGCAAGTGGGGCCAATCACAACACCCATTATTGTCATCAGAATTGAACTAACCAATAAGAATGCTTGAACATCAAATACACATTTCTTTAGAGGCAAGTGGAAACATAACCAACCCTGTTACACTTACATAGTGCATGTTATCTTTTGGTACTATTATTGATTAAGGATATTGATTGACTATTCCAAATATCACAACTCACAATGTTTGCATGTGTTTTCTCATTGCATTGATCACAGTACATCCCACTGATGGTTGAAGACTTGAACAACTCCTCAAACCCTTCCCTCTGAAACACAACACAGACAGTTTACAATCATTCCCTGCTCCATCAAAAACTTTTGAAATGACTAAAATACTTGTAAGTGTATTTCCCCTACCACACAGTAGTTTCCTTCCAGTGAAAGGGGCAGTGTCCAAAATGGACCAGTTTCATCACTGGTCACATGACCTTTAAAACACGTGGTAGTTCGTCAGTCCTAAATGTCCTTTGAAGATCTAAAGCCAAAAAGATGTAATATATAACATATAGCCTTGTCATGTCAAACATGTTCAGTTGCAGGTTTTTGTCCAAAATCATCTCAGTATAATACATGATAAAGTACCTGAGACACATCAGGATTGACCATGCTTCAAATCTTCTCCAAATATTCAGCAGCATCACGTTGCTCGAACACTGGGTGGAAAAAGATATGAGAGTCAAAACACTCTTGCGGTAGGTCATATTACAAAGGATATACGTTTCAATAAATTAATATAATTAGTTAAATGCTATGAGAGCACCTGTATATTTATCAATGTTACATAAAATATATATATTTTTCTCAGCAGAATATCTACAGTAAGCTAACCATTTCCAATACCCAGTAAGGATACCATGTCCTTTGTGTGAGTTTCACTTGTCTTTAAAGTCGTAAATAGGTTTTTCAGGTGAAAATCAACAGTCTTCTGATCTGGACCACAGACCTCATCTGTGTGGAGAGATGTGAGATCTATAGCTTCTCTATTTATATTATTATTCTCTTTAAAGATATTGATTTTTAGATTGTAAGCGTTGTGTTAAGAGGGACTAAATCCAGTGCAGAAAATGTTAATATTCAAACCTTTCCACAGCCTCTCTGAAGTCCTTAGTCATGAAGAGGACCTGCAGCACACTGTTCAAATAACACATTGCCCCTTGATTATATAAGCCATTGTTGTCTCAAATAAGAAAAGAATGAGGAATGATTGTAATACTCTAACTCATTGCATGTAGGCCTATAATGGCTCAAACTTAATTGCTAACCTAATATGAGGTCAAGTTGAATTTTAAACCTTTTTACAATGTTGTTATCACATCCTTTCTTCTTTGGACGATTTTCCTAGGAATTATTTTTTTCATTTTCCATGTCCGAATAATCTTCATAAAAGTAAAAAAAAAAAAATACATGTTATGGAGAAAACGTTCACAATCTGTAAGATTTACGTTATACCACTTAATTTGGAAGAAGACATACTTTAATGACATTAACTGTCTTAGCCATACCTTATTGTAAACAAATAGGTTAATAATAAAAACATTATTATTACAACACTAACAATTATAAAATTATAAAAATAATTATAACAACAACAATAATAATAAAATAATTCAACAATAATTGTTATAAAAATCAAGTTACGTAGCTCACATTATTATTATTATGAGCATATTATTATTATTGGTGTTTTTATTAATAGTCTTACCATTATTATTATTTTTAACCCTAACTTTTCCCCTAACCCTCAGAGGTCTTGAAAAAGAAGGGTCAACACTGCAAATATTGTTTCTTTGCATTAACTTCATGTAATTGTCAATAAATGCCTTTGACACTTATGAAATGCTTGTAATTATACTTCAGTATTCCATAGTAACATCTGATAAAAATATCTAAAGACACTGAAGCAGCAAACTTTGTGAAAATTAATATTTGTCATTCTCAAAACTTTTGGCCACGACTGAATACATGATTTGATTACTCCATTACTGTTTCATGTAGGCAACATTTGACCACTGTAATAACACTGCAAAAAAACAAAGGCCTACCATAACTCAAAATCGATTTCACCGATTTTTCAGCGCAATGGCAGATCACACAACAGACTCAGCTTCGAGAAAGAAACTGACGCACATGGCTTTTCAAAATTTCACTTTCGATTTAGATTCACTTTACCTCACTTACAATCTAAATGGAGGGCCCAGATATGCGTTTTCCATACGACCTTTTTTAAAAGAAAATATTAAGAGATGTTATTAATAATTTCTGTATATCGCCTCTCTCACATACACGATTTTTTAACGGAGCACAACATTTGTGTCACATAAAAGGTTTAAGAAATTGAGATTATAGAGCATGTAGCGAATGTATTGCTGAAAAAAGTCTGACATATAGATAGCTCAGATTAAGTCAATAGTCTTGATAAAAATGCATGAAAAATAAAATGACAGAAGAGAGCAAGAAAAGAAAATTCAAATCTGCCTTCTAGTCACATACAGTAAATACCCAATTTTTATTTTGAGAATTACATATAAACAACATTCACTTTTCATCCTTTGGTTTTGAGATCAGAACTAGATTGTAAAGTCAACCTTTGCACGTAGCTCTATATCAGAAATGTACATTAGCTATTATCAGACATCCTGGCACAGTAGGCTAGGTAGTGGAAGCAGCAGGTGGTTTCATTCTGCCCATTCTTCAGTCTCTCCATCCCCAAGGCCAGTTGCTTCATCACCAGCTGAATGACAGATTGAATCTGGTAGTTTTATGTGTCTTGGGGATGAGCTCTCTGAGCTCTCGGATACATTCTCAGCAATTTTGAGATTCAGCTGCAGCACTGTCATATTGTGCAAATGTTCTTCTGTATTGCTCACATCAATCATCATTTTTCTCACCTCTCAGTCCAATCACTGTGACCTGGTAGATCTTCCCCTTGTCACTAAGTGTGGCTGTGAGCTACTGAACTCTGTCTTTGTTGATGTTGATGTACCTGTAAGGACAGCCAAATGCTTTTACTTTCCTGTCTCATTTGACAAGGGTCCAGTGGCATTGCCATCCTACCTTGTGGATCATACTCTTCATTACCACTCGTGATTTGTGATGAATCTTTATAAACCCACAGGTCTTAAAACTTCTCTAGGATAGGAGGCAGCATTTTCACGTTTGGATGAAAAGCATACCCAAATTCAACTGCCAGCTACTCATCCCCAGAAGATAAGATATGCATATTGTTAGTAGATTTGGATAGAAAACACTCGGAAGTTTCTAAAACTATTTGCATCATGTCTGTGAGTATAACAGAACTTATTTAGCAGGCAAAACCCTGAGGACAAACCATTCCGATTCTTTTTTTGAGGTCACTCTTTTCAATGGAATTTCATTGGGAATACAGATTTCTAATTGACCTTCTTGCAGTTCCTACCGCTTCCACTGGATGTCAACAGTCTTTAGAAATTGGTTGAGGGTTTTTCCTTTGTGTAATGAAGAAGTACGGCCATTTTGAATCAGGGTCACTTGTTGTGTACTGTTTGTTAGAGGCGCGTGACCAGAAAGCTAGCTACAGATTGTTTTAATCCTGTATTGAACACAGATCACCCCGTCTTCAATTTTATTGATTATTTACGTTAAAAAATACCTAAAGTTGTATTACAAAAGTAGTTTGAAATGTTTTGGCAAAGTTTACAGGTAACTTTTGAGATATTTTGCAGTCACATTTCACGAGTTGGAACCATTGTTTTTCTGGATCAAACGCGCCAAATAAATTGACATTTTGGATATATATCGACAGAATTAATCGAACAAAAGGACCATTTGTGATGTTTATGGGACATATCGGAGTGCCAACAACAGAAACTCGTCAAAGGTAAGGCATGAATTATATTTTTATTTCTGCATTTTATGTCACTCCTGCAGGGTTGAAATATGCTTATCTATCTTTGTTTACTATGGTGCTATCCTCGGATAAAATGCATTGTTTGCTTTCGCCAAAAAGCCTATTTGAATTCTGACATGTTGGCTGGATTCACAAACAGTGTAGCTTTAATTTGGTATCTTTCATGTGTGATTTAATGAAAGTTAGATTTTTATAGTAATTTATTTGAATTTGGCGCTCTGCATTTTCTCTGGCTTTTGGCCAAGTGAGACAGTAGCGTCCCGCCTAAACTCAGGTTTTTGGATATAAATATGAACTTTACCGAACAAAACATACATGTATTGTGTAACATGAAGTCCTATGAGTGTCATCTGATGAAGATCATCAAACACAAACACGTGTTGATCCATCAGTCTGTGTGTCACGTTCTGACCTTAGTTCTTTTGTATTTTCTTTGTTTTAGTATGGTCAGGGCGTGAGTTGGGTGGGCTATCTATGTTTTGGGTTTCTATGTTGGGTTTTTCGTTTGGCCTGATATGGTTCTCAATCAGAGGCAGGTGTTAGTCATTGTCTCTGATTGGGAACCATATTTAGGTAGCCTGTTTTCTGTTGTGTTTTGTGGGTGGTTGTCTTCCGTGTCTGTGTGTTCCACACGGAACTGTTTCGTTTTTCAGTAGTTCACTTTATTGTTTTGTATCTCAGTGTTCAGTTTGTTCTATTAAAGATTCATCATGAACACTTACCACGCTGCGCTTTGGTCCTCTCTTTCTCCCAACGAAGATCATTACACTGTGACTTAAAACCATCTCATGGACAGTTCATCCACAACATAAAGTTAGATTGCTCTTTACCTTGAAATAAGTTTGTTTTGTTTAAATAGCTCATTACAAATTGTCTTTCTATTTGTGCAAATAAACTAAATTAATAGCTACCCACTGCTAGTTTATGGTCAAATCATTATCAGTGTCATGACTTCCGCTGAAGTTGGTCCCTCTCCTTGTTCGGGCGGCGTTTGGCGGTCGAAATCACCGACCTTCTAGCCATCGCTGATCCACTTTTCATTTTCCATTGGTTTTGTCTTGTCTTCCATCACACCTGGTTCCAATTCCATCAATTACATGTTGTGTATTTAACCCTCTGTTCCCCCCCATGTCCTTGTCCATAATTGTTTGTTGTAGTGCTTGTGCACGGTATGCTGGTATTTTACCGGGTTTTGTTTGACCCATTTATTGTATTGTTCTGTTGATGGTGGTTTATGGTTATTAAACACAACCATTGTAAATCAGTTTCTACTCTCCTGCGCCTGACTTCTCTGCCGCCAGTAGCATCACATTACAATCAGTATAATGTATAATTAAGCATTATACAATGGGTGGGTCTAATCCTGAATGCTGATTGGTTAAAACCGCATTGCAGCCGGTGTCTATTTAAGCAGTAAGGCCCAAGGGGGTGTGGTATATGGCCAATATACCACGGCTAAGGACCTGGATACAGCCCTTAGCCGTGGTATATTGGCCATATACCACAAACCCTTGTGGTGCCTTATTGCTATTATAAACTGGTTATCAACGTAATTAGAGCAGTAAAAAGAAAAGCTTTGTCATACCTGTGGTATGATTGAGTGTAGTCTGGCCCAGGAGTGTGAAGGTGAACGGAAAGGCTCTGGAGCAACGAACCGCCCTTGCTGTCTCTGCCTGGCCGGTTCCCCTCTCTCCACTGGGATTCTCTGCCTCTAACTCTATTACAGGGGCTGAGTCACTGGCTTGCTGGTGCCCTTCCATGCCGTCCCTAGGAGGGGTGTGTCACTTGAGTGGGTTGAGTCGCTGACGTGATCTTCCTGTTTGGGTTGGCGCCCCCCCTTGGGTTGTGCCGTGGCAGAGATCTTTGTGGGCTATACTCGGCCTTGTCTCAGGATTGTAAGTTGGTGGTTGAAGATATCCCTCTAGTGGTGTGGGGGCTGTGCATTGGCAAAGTGGGTGGGGTTATATCCTGCCTGTTTGGCCCTGTCCGGGGGTATCATCGGATGGGGCCACAGTGTCTCCTGACCCCTCCTGTCTCAGCCTCCAGTATTTATGCTGCAGTAGTTTATGTGTCGGGGGGCTAGGGTCAGTCTGTTATATCTGGAGTACTTCTCCTGTCTTATCCGGTGTCCTGTGAGAATTTAAGAATGCTCTCTTTAATTCTCTCCTCTCTTTCTTTCTCTCTCTTGGAGGACCTGAGCCCTAGGACCATGCGTCAGGACTACCTGGCATGATGACTCCTTTCTGTCCCCAGTTCACCTGGCCTTGCTGCTGTTCCAGTTTCAACTGTTCTGCCTGCGGCTATGGAACCCTGACCTGTTCACCGGACGTGCTACCAGTCCCAGACATGCTGTTTTCAACTCTCTAGAGACCGCAGGAGCGGTAGAGATACTCTTAATGATCGGCTATGAAAAGCCAACTGACATTTACTCCTGAGGTGCTGACTTGCTACACCCTCGATAATTACTGTGATTATTATAATTTGACCATGCTGGTCATTTATGAACATTTGAACATCTTGGCCATGTTCTGTTATAATCTCCACCCGGGCACAGCCTGAAGAGGACTGGCCTCCCCTCATAGCCTGGTTCCTCTCTAGGTTTCTTCCTAGGTTTTTTCCTTTCTAGGGAGCTTTTCCTAGCCACCGTGCTTCTACACCTGCATTGCTTGCTGTTTGGGGTTTTAGGCTGGGTTTCTGTACAGCACTTTGAGATATTAGCTGATGTACGAAGGGCTATATAAATAAATTTGATTTGATTATATTCTAAATGAGAACTACAAATGTGGCTCATGCGCACAGTGCAATAGCACTATAAAATATCCTTCTTCAGACACTCACATACAGGTCAAACAATCCCTTTTAAGGGTATCATCTCATGCAAGACCAAGGGAGTAATCTATCTCATCACCTGATCATGTGGGAAAGCCTACGTAGGACAAACGAAAAGACAATTAGAACAACACATAGCTGTACACCGCAGCTCAATCAGGTGTAAGAACATTGACTATCCAGTCACTTTTTTGAAGCTAACCATCCAATCTCCTCCCTCAAATACACAGGCATTGAGCATGTTGCTCTACCAAGCAGAGGAGGTAACATCGAGATCCTACTACTACAAAGGGAGGCTTACTGGATATCCTATCTAAAAACATTGACCCCTAGTGGTTTGAATATTACTTTGATCTCAGGCCCTTCTTATGAACAATTCTCTCTTTTATGAAGTCTTATAAATTGATATATTCTTTCTACAGCTTATTAGCGTACACCTAATATGTTCCCCCTGTTGATGATGCTTATTATGCATTAAGGTTGAACCAAAATACTACATGTAACAAATATAAATTAATTAGGATGCAATTAAATATGTGAAATTGAATTAAACAATAATGTATGTGGATGCTAATATTATGTTCAATATTCAATTATGTTTGCATATGATAACAATAGCCTAATATATTTAATATGCCATAAACTATTGTTTTTGAACAGTTTCACTCAATTCATTCTACTTAACTTAATCATTATAACACACTCCTCACTATTGTCATTGGTTGCACTAATTGCACTGTTTGTCTACATAACCTGGTTCAAGTATTCATGATATTACCCTGAAGAAGGCACAGTGATGCCGAAACGTTGGTGATTTACCAAATAAATTACTGGAAGTTTATATATGGAGTGTACGACTCTCTTTAAAAAAAATAAGTTTATTCGCCATTAGTCAGCACCTCCACACAAAATCATTTTTCTGGGTGTGCGCCAGCTCATGTTCTTTTATAGCTTGTATGGCCTACCATTTCGCGGCAGAGCCGTTGTTGCTCCTAGACGTTTCCACTTCACAATAGAAGCACTTACAGTTGACTGGGGCAGCGCGAGCAGGGTAGAAATTTGACGAACTGACTTGTTGGAAAGGTGAAATCGTACGACAGTGCCACGTTGAAAGTCACTGAGCTCTTCAGTAAGGCCATTCTACTGCCAATATTTGTCTAAATCAAATAACATTTTATTGATCACATATACATATTCAGCAGATGTTATTGCGGGTGTAGCGAAATGCTTGTCTATGGAGATTGAATGGCTGTGTGCGCAATTCTATACACCTGTCAGCATTGGGTGTGGCTGAAATAGCCGAATCCACTAATCCACATACTTTTCTATATATGGTGTATAAGCCAGGCTGAGAGATGTTTTGGGAACAATGCTTGATAATGAAATATTTAAGTTCAAGATATTTCTTGTACCACTGTTTGAAAGCACCAAACTTTTCTACTAAAAATGTCAACCATTTTACATTTTACAACCAGACAAATAGCAGAAATATCAGTGTTTGATTGTCATTCATCTAGCCTGGGAACCAGGCTGTTTAGCTAACACATTCCACTCCTTGTACTCTGTGTCATATGCCAAAGAGCACAACAGGAGTGTCAAGGATGGGAATGATAGCTAACCAGACTGGTAACCATGCAGGCTGTCATTCATCTGATCCATTATTTGAATCGTTGCCAAAGCAATGTTTTCTGATATTCCCCTGGGATCCCAGATCCTGGTACCACAGTCAGCTGTGCCTGTAAGTGTGTAAAGGTACATGAGGGTGTGCCTGTGTGCTGACATGGGGAGGGAATTCCAGTGCCCGGGTACAGGAAAGCAGAGGAGGTTCAGAGGAGGTTGGACTTCTTGTAAATGCTAGAAAGCGAAAGTCAAATGCACTGATGTTGACAAACAAAGCCAAGGGACTTTCCACGGGAAGCAAGCCTGCTTCTCTTAGTCATATCTCAATAGTCCGTCCCGTGTGTATGAGGCAGTAACTGAGAGAGAGACAAAAACAAAGAACAACACAATGGAGGACGAGAAGAGCTATGACCCCGGAGACAGGACACTCAAGTTTGTCAACAGACAGGATGACATTAGTAAGGTTTCTTTATGCCTCTTATGATTAAAAGGCAATGCTTTGAAAAATGTATGAACTGTATGGTCAACAGTGGCCAGACAGTGTAGATTGTATCTTGAAAGTACCTCATGTAAAGGCATTAGGAACATATCTACTTGTCATGTCTATTCTTTTCTAATTAAAATGTAATGAAATGTAATTAATCATCTGAAATGGAATGTTGAAAGGAACATAATTGGTCTCGGTGTCGTAAATAATTTGGCAGCATTCATTGAAACTGGATTCCATTTATGTAGGTTTATTCAATTCTGTTCCCGTGGCATCTGTACATTCTCATGCACCACTTGTCCCAAGGACACCTTTTTATCACTGTTTTCATTGTTGTTGTGTCTCAGCTCTGGATGATGACCCTGACAGCTTGAGGGCAGAGGCGTCCTTTGGTTACGCGGCCATCCCACAGTCACTGACCAAATTGTTTAAAAGCCTGAAGCAGTTAAAAGGTCCGGGGCCACACTCTGACCAGAGGCTGCATCTGCTGCAGAACTCTCCAACTGTCGCCTTGCCCCAGGTACATGGGGTCACTGCCTGCCCCTCCATGCGTGCCTGTCCCACCTGTGGTGCACTATTGGAGCATGACAAGACTGCTTGTAAGAATTTACTCTGCCCGCGTTGCAAGAAAGAGTTCTGTTTTGTGTGCCTTAAGCTCAAATCTGAGTGCATGAAGACCAGCTCACCATACAAAGCTTGCTCTGCTGGTGTTGCCCCCAGGCAGACCTCCATACCCACCTGGAGTGGTAATTGAAGACTTTATGCATATATATTTATCACTTTCCCTCCTATGAGCCATCTGATGCAATACACTTCTCACAAGATATGTTAAGATAGCAATACAGTATTTTTATGAGAGTTTTATTGTTAAGAATGATGAATGAGGTGATTATATAATGTATATGATATTATTTTCGTAGTATCTTTATTATCATATTGTTACTTTACTTTTTACTTTACTATCAACATTCTAAAGTCCTACTGCTAATGTCCATCTAAGTCCAAGTCAATTGATGTAATAAAAAATGTTTATATTAAATAATTTGTTTATGTCTGAGTTTTTGTTAACATTGTACTATGAACATGAATTATAGACCAACTGCATTCCTACAAGGAAACAGAAGTTCCTGTGTAACCCTCCAGCCTGAAGGGGGTGCTATGATACATGATGCTACCTACCACACTACACCACCTGGTTAATAGAGATCTGGTCCTCACAGACTACACAAGTTCTTTACCTTTTTTGACAAACATTCTAGAACTGTTGACCCTTGACCACTTCTTGTTGCGTGGCAATAGTTTTTGGTTTTGATTGTAGTAGCTAGCACTGGTCACTGGAGTATAATAAGAACGTCTCCGCTTCCCCTCTCGCCTTTTTTCTGTGTCCCGAATGTGTCATTCGCACTCCGACCTGTGAAAGGAAGCAATACGTAACAAAGCGTCTAGTCTCCCGGAAAGCTACAGGTGAAAGTGGCATTGCTATCAGTCCAGTATTAAATATATGTATTGTCACGAACCGGCTCAGAGCCCGTAACAAAAAGGGAGACCACGTGGAGATAAAGAGTAACCAAAATATATTTATTTAACTAACGAAACTAGGTATAATATACCATGGGGTGTGTAATCAGTAATCAGTAGTGTAATTGAATGTTTTGCATGCATGAAGGTGATAGTGCAGGGTGTTGAAAGATGCTAAAACAAACAAAAACACCATGAAACATAACCGAATCTAACAAGGTGTCTACAAGGAGAGAGTCTCCCTGATGAATGGGGAAGTGGTGATTTTATCCTGGGAGAGTGGGCCCAGGTGTTCCCCATGTAGCTGACGACCCTCCCAACTCCGCCCACCGGCATCCTAATAAGGAAACAAGAGCAAAGAGAGAGAAACCGGTAGACAGAGTGGGAGGGTCGTCACATTCCCCCCCATAAAACCGGGGACCAACAAGGACCCCGGAACAACATACCGACCTCTGCGTCCCAAACTGACACAGCACTTGCTTCCCAAATTGATGAGGGGTACGTGTTCCCACTTCCAAATTTGCCCCAGCCAACCTCCTCTCCAGACCTCAGCAACCTTTGTGCACGGGAAGCAACCTTTAAGAGGAAAGAAGACTCCCCAGACCTCAGCAACCGTAATACATAGGAAGCAACATTTAAGAGAAAAGACACCCCAGACCTCAGCAACATTAGTGCATAGGAAGCAACTTAAGAGGAAAGAAGACTCCCCAGACCAGGACGGAATAGACAGGAAAGACAGAACCTGACCATACAAACATTCAGGAAGAGGGCGCACGAGACCACATCAGCTACAAACTCCAACGAAAAGAACAAAGTCCTTAATTTTTTAATTCCCAACGATTCCTAGCCACTTCCCAACGTAACAGACTACTCATTTCAATCTACCCTTTTTTGTACGAGGCAAAGGACCCACACAGTCAATGATCAAATACTCAAAAGGGTGGCTGAGTACAGGAGTAGGAAACCGTGGTACCGTCTTAATAGCTTGATTAGGTTTACCAGTTAATTGACAGGTGTGACAAGTTTTGATGAAATCAGAGACATCCCTCTTTAATCTAGGCCAAAAGAAATGTCTTAATATGCGATGGTATGTTTTCCTCACACCCATATGTCCATCAACACCATTGTGAGAAGTTGTCAAAACCAACTCACGAAGCTTTACTGGTATCACAACCTGACTAATCGCCTCCCCCAGAAACGACTACCATGAGACACCCACTTTCTCATCAGGACATCCTCTTGGAGAAAATAGCAATGGGTGACATCTCCCAACTGTTCCACAGGCACAATTTGGTCACGCAACTCTTCCAATGTGGGGTCAGTCCGCTGCGCACTGACTAGATCTGAGTGGGTAACAGACAACGGAATAACAGGGAAAGCAGTGTCATACTTCTTTGTGGTATTCTCATCAGTCGGCACAGTGACCAGTTCGCCACGACTCAACCAACTCATCACTGCACACGCACGGAACATCCCTGGGGAGCTCTGTACACTCTCATCTGGAATCTCAACTGACGGCTTTATGGAAACAACTCGAGATGGAAACACGACAGGCCATACACGATCACCAGCCAAGTTATTCCCAAGAACAACGTCAACATCCTCAATAGGCAACGAAGGACGCACCCCCACAACAACCTCACCTTTTACCAACCCACAATCCAACATCATTTTATGTAATGGAACTGAAAGAGTGTTCAAACCTATTCCCCTAATTAGAACACTCTTCCCCGAATCAGTCTCAGCTGAAAAGGGTAACACAGACTCCAACACAAACGATTCGGAGGCACCTGTGTCTCTCAAGATCTTCACTGGCACCAATTCCTTACTCCCTAATATAGACACAAAACCTTCCGTAATGAAAGGTAAATAGCCTGGGTGAATATGGACTTTCACCTGCGCCTGAGACCATGTGTCATGAGTGAACTGATGTGAAACAGGCGCAGCTAACGCCGTAGGCTTAGATTTAACGTAATCACGCGTCCTGAATTTGTCCTTTTCCCTGAGAACCGGACATTCGTTTTTCCAATGACCTGAATCATGACAGTAATGACACTCTTGCCCAAAGTCAGCTCTTCCACGGGATTCAGGCTCAAAACTAGTTGAATTGAAGTATGCCCGTGAACCAAAGTATCTCGGTGAGCGAAGCCCAAATCTATCCGAACGCCCCCACTCATTCCGAATACGGGGCTCTGCAAAGACTCTTTTGTGAGTCAACACATACTCATCCGCCAAAACCGCAGCTTCAGCGACATTCTTTACTTTTCGTTCGTTAATATACGTGGCAATACGATCAGGTATTGTGTCCTTAAATTGCTCTAACATAATCAGATCACACAGCCCTTGGAAAGTTACAACTGCAGAGGCAGAACACCAGCGATTAAACTGTACAGATAATTGTCGCACAAACTCAACATGAGTCTGTTTATCATCCTTTTTTAAAGTTCTAAATCGTTGGCGGTAAGCCTCAGGGACCAATTCATAAATTTGTAACACAGCCGTTTTAACCTTATAACTGGCACTGTCGTGTACACTAAGAGCTGAATATGCTTCCTGCGCTTTACCAGTCAGCACACACTGCAACATTAAGGTGCGGTCAGAATCAGGCCAACTCCTAGCGTCAGCAACACGCTCAAACAACGAAAAGAATGTCTCAGGGTCCTTTTCATTAAACTGAGGCAATAACCGTAAGTTCCCAACAATATCAAATGTGTCCAGGGCACGACCCCTAGGTAAATCTGGGTCACCTTCCCAGAACAAACTCTCCCCTGAAATCTTTCCTTCCCTAACCAACTCTATCCGTTCTTGTTGCAACTTGATGTTAGCATGTTCAATATCTTGTTTAAATGCTAATTCCTTTTCATACCTTACACGATCATACTCTAGCTTCACGATCATACTGCTGCTGTAACAGAAGCAGTTCTTTCTGCTGTTCAAAAAGAAGACTACTAGGACTAACCGATGGAATGGCCATTGTAACATTACGGGGAGATGACTCCTCAGCAGAGGCTAGCTCAAGAATACCACTCTCCATCAGATTGGCCTTCAATATCAACCTAATAGAATTCTTTAGACGTTTATCACTAATTTCAACCTTGTAGTGTTCAGCGATTTTCAACAGCTGTTCTTTAGTACCTAATTCTAACAATTCCTCTGATGGAAAGCGAATGAACTCATCTACAAAAGACGCCATAGTTACCAAAAAATTCTCACTCTTCCCCTCTGCTGAGCACACCAGACCACAACTCAAGAAATGACAATCACCCTGAGTACCACAGAAGAGAGATGAGATACGGAGCTTCCCCAAAACCTACAATAACTCAACCCTAGTCTTCGTGCGGATTTGCGGTGGGTATTTACGCACTGTAGCCCGCTGGCATGGAAATAAACCCCCCAGCACGCTGGCAGATTCCACCAAGCCCCGGATGTGCCCCCGAGACAACTGCTCAGTCCACAGACACCACACAAAAATAACAAACATTAACCATGCCCAACATATTTCAAAAATGAAACAGGTCGCTAAGCCTATCAGGGGTAAAAAGGCTATAGCTCCGGGTAGCAAGTTCCACTACCCTACCCAAATCTCCCACTGAGGTACGCAGCCGATTACTCACCTCAGACCGACGTCCCAACAGAAAGTAGAACAAGAGTTTCCAGGCTGGGCAGGGCCTGGAAACTAACCAATGTACTCTCTCCAACGCAGCACACCAACCAACCAATTAAGGCAACCAATACTGGGCCTAACAACTCAAACAAAATATTTAAACCAAACACGTACCTCCACGTTCTCCCAAACAAATACGTTCAATAGATCCCGGATGAGCCCCCACTTGTCACGAACCGGCTCAGAGCCCGTAACAAAAAGGGAGACCACGTGGAGATAAAGAGTAACCAAAATATATTTATTTAACTAACGAAACTAGGTATAATATACCATGGGGTGTGTAATCAGTAGTGTAATTGAATGTTTTGCATGCATGAAGGTGATAGTGCAGGGTGTTGAAAGATGCTAAAACAAACAAAAACACCATGAAACATAACCGAATCTAACAAGGTGTCTACAAGGAGAGAGTCTCCCTGATGAATGGGGAAGTGGTGATTTTATCCTGGGAGAGTGGGCCCAGGTGTTCCCCATGTAGCTGACGACCCTCCCAACTCCGCCCACCGGCATCCTAATAGGGAAACAAGAGCAAGGAGAGAGAGAAAACGGTAGACAGAATGGGAGGGTCGTCACAGTATACAGTACCAGTCAAAAGTTTGGACACAAATACTCATTCCAGGGTTTTTCTTTAGTTTTACTATTTTCTACATTATAATAGTGAAGACATCACAACTATGAAATAACACATATGGATTCATGTAGTAACCAAACAAGTGTTAATAAGGGAGCAGGTCACTACATGCTCACAGAGTGAATAGAGTGAGAACTCGAATAATACAGAGACGCAAGGGGTTTATATAAAAACCCAAGAACTGTCACACCCTGATCTGTTTTACCAGTCTTTGTGATTGTCTCCACCCCCTCTAGTTGCTGTCTATCTTCCCCATTATCCCCAGTGTATTTATACCTGTGTTATCTGTTTGTCTGTTGCCAGTTTGTTTTGTTCGTCAAGCCTACCAGTGGTTTCCCTTTGCACCTGTCTTTTCTAAAGTTCCTGTTTTCCAGTTTTCCCGATTTTGACCATTCTGCCTGCCCTGACCCTGAGCCTTCCTGCCGTTCTGTACCTTTTGGACTCTGTCCTGGATTACTGACCTCTGCCTGCCCTTGACCTGTTGTTTTGCCTGCCCCCTGTTCTAATAGTAAACTTTTGTTACTTCGACACTATCTGTATCTGGGTCTTCCCTGAAACGTGATAAGAACTGCTTAGTCATGGTTGGTTCCACCCCTCTCCAGCAGATCAGGGCAATATAAGCTATCTTGTTTTCTTCTTGTGGCCAGGTGTATTGGGTGCGTGAGCTTATAGCACACAAACAAGTGATAACGTTAATTTTGTTACTCCTTTCTCTACCAAGCCAGCCTCTGTTTTCTTCCATTGCCCCACAGCTGGGCCCTTGGAATATAGTAAAAGAACAGGATGGGCTGAAGAACTGTGGTCACTTCTCAGAGGCTCTTTGTCTTATGCCGTGTGACCAGGTTACTCAGAAGCAAAGAGAAATTGAAACAATACAGGTATATCTGTTCCTCAAGCTTATCTCTATCACATGTCCTTTACTACACGCCTAGACCATCAGCGGGGAGTGGATGTGGAAGAGAGGAACCATCCTTTCTCAGAAGCACAGCATTGGCGCTGCACCATGGCAGAATTATTGCCACCACACCAAAAGAAACATCCTATTTCTACCAAAAATAGTTTTAAAAAAGTTATGTAAAGCACATTCTCTTTTCTTGGTAAATAGATCATCTGTCTGGGTTCAACACAGTTCTGAAGGTTATTTAGCTCTGTGAGCTGTGGCAGGCAGCCTGCAACTCAAGAAACATAGCGTGCCAGTGACCAGTGCTCGATACAGACGCTTTGCAGCACAAAACACAATTCACTTAAATCACCTCAGATTGCTCCTGCGTGAGAAACTGCAGGAAAGGTATGTTAGCTTGCTTGTTTGACTAAGGTTAGCTAGTCAACTAGTTAACTACAAAAGCTAGATATAACCTAAAACCTATACTAACATAATTTAGATCTGTAATATTGCTGAAACAATTGTAATGGCAATTAGCTATCCAATGTAGTCAAGTATGTGATGATAGAAACATGGTAAGCTAACATTACTAGTCTACAAGTTAGCTAGCTGGTTCATTTGGAACTGTATCAAGTGCAAGATAGATAGCTACATTTATCTGTCTTCAATTTGATTTTTCTCAGATGAGTTTAATGAAATATTTCCAGCAACAGCAGCGAAAGAGATGGGGGGAGCAGTCTACAAGAGTGTCAGGTAACATTAACTTAACTAGCTAACGTCAAATCAACCTGCATTAATTGAAACTTTCTTTAGTTAGCTAACTCTTTAAAAGCTTAAGTTACCGATTGCATAACAAGTGTATGGCTTACTTTACTAGACAGAGAATAGGCAGAATCCCGGGAGTGAGGTAGAGATGTATGAGGGACAGAATGGACTAGAGGAGGGGAGAGAGCCAGGAGGGAAGATGGAAGTAGAAAAGGAGAGAGGAGAGCAGAGAGAAGGAGAAGAAATGTATGTAGATAAAAGGAGAGGAGAGGAGAGAGGTAAGGCCAGTTCTGAGCTGGGTTCAGAGAGGAGGTAAACACATTTGTTTTCAAATGCTGTGATGAAACCAATGTTACATCATGTGTGTTGGATAAATTAAAAACAAACAGCTATTCATCACTTATTTTCTGTTTTGTGCTGTAATTAGGTCATGGATACATATCTTGTTGGCCTCCAGGACAGCCTAGACCGGAGGGTCCAACACCTGGAGATTCTGGGGGCCTTCAGTGTGTTGGGACCTAAAGCTGCGTTCTCGAGTGAGAGGATAAACACCTTTAACTGGACCGGACTCTCCAGGCAGTTCTTGCAAGAGTCAGAGGCTGCTGTGCTGCAAGAGTGGCACACTTACAAGCAACATGTGCTAGTTGGAGCATTCAAGGTATGGCATGAGTGTGACAATCTTTTGAAGAGAACATTTTGTATCCACATCACCAACAAACTAGAATGGTCCAAACACATCAAGAAAGTCGTGAAGAGGGCACGACAAAGCCTATTCCCCCTCAGGAAACTAAAAAGATTTGGCATGGGTCCTCAGATCCTCAAAAGGTTCTACAGCTGCAACATCGAGAGCATCCTGACTGGTTGCATCACTGCCTGGTACGGCAACTGCTCGGCCTCTGACCGCAAGGTACTACAGAGGGAGGTGCGTACGGCCCAGTACATCACTGGGGCTAAGCTACCTGCCATCCAGGACCTCTACACCAGGACGTGTCAGAGGAAGGCCCTAAAAATGGTCAAAGACCGCAGCCACCCCAATCATAGACTGATCTCTCTACTACCACATGGCAAGAGGTACCGGAGTGCCAAGTCTAAGACAAAAAGGCTTCTCAACAGCTTTTACCCCCAAGCCATAAGACTCCTGAACACTTAATCAAATGGCTACCCGGACTATTTGCATTGTGTGCCCCCCCAACCCCTCTTTTACGCTTCTGCTACTCTCTGTTAATCATATATTCATAGTCACTTTAACTATATATGCATGTACATACTACCTCAAATGGCCTGACCAACCGGTGCCTGTATGTAGCCTCGTTACTGTTATAGCCTCGCTACTGTTATAGCCTCGCTACTGTATATAAACTTGCTACTATTATTTTCACTGTCTTTTTACTGGTGTATTAACTTCTTTACTTACCTATTGTTCACCAAATACCTTTTTGGCACTGTTGGTTAGAGCCTGTAGGTAAGCGTTTAACTTTAAGGTCTACACCTGTTGTATTCGACGCACGTGACAAATTAACTTTGATTTGATTTGATTTTAGGCCAGTGTTGCCCAAACCTTTTTCCTGTTGAACTACCACTCTGTTGGTTCTTCTCTAATGTTGTACATCTTTTTGTTTTTCATGTATTTCAGGGGTTGGACGAGCTGAAGGCAATGAGAAAGCTGGCCTCGCAGTTTGATGAGTGGGGGCAGTCTATCCCTGCCTTAGCCAGCTGGCAGCAATCGCACTGACTATACCAGTGTCTTCCGTTAATTGTGAGAGGGACTTCTCTGCAATGAAACGAGTAAGAACATTTAAATGTGAAATTAGATTATTGTTGTCCCTCTCCCTTCTTGTATTGTTCTTTCTGTTACTGCAGGTCAAAACAGACTTGAGGAGCAGACTGCAGGCAGAGCATCTAGCCGCCTGCATGCGGCTCTCCATCATCGACCCCCCCATCAAGGAACTCAATTACAGGAGGGCGTTGGAAATCTTTTTCCAAAAGCCCAGAAGAATAAAGTACTCTGACAAAGGCTGTAAAATATGTCAGAACTAGGTTTTTGTCAGAACCTGGAAAGAGATTTCCAATGCCCTCCTTTTGTGATGAACATGAATTAGTGGGCTCTAATTCATGTTCAGTCAAATTTTCCTCTGTTCATTTTGTCAAGATAAACTTTATTTTAGAAAGACGGTCTCTGTTGTGTTTCTTTAGATAGCGGCAGCACACAACCTTAAATTGAATCCTGTATACTATAATAATTATACGAATATGTTATTGAGCTCATTTCTGGGGGAGGATATTATATTTTAGATGGTTTATTTGAGAATTTGTTCATTATAAAAAATCACCAGAGCCAAGCTTTGCAAGTACTCATACACATTTTTTGGGGCGGGGTGGGGGGGTTCCAAAAAAAGAGGGAACCCTCCCACCCCGTTACCTTTTCCCCCACAGCTAACACATTTTCCAGAGGAAACACTGGTTTGTGGGCACCGTTTGTCACCGTTATAGTGCAATTCATGTATTGTTTAGTGTTGTGTTGTGTAGTGGCTTTGCTGGCATGAACCCCCCCCCCCCAAAAAAAAAGTGTTTGCCCCACCAAGATATACATGCTAAAATCGCCACTTGTCACCGTTATAGTGCAATTCATGTTTTGTGTTGTGTTGTATCTTTGTTGGCATGCAGGCATGCATCCCCAAAATAGTTGTTTTGTTTGCCCCACCAAGATTTACATGCTAAAATCGCTACTGTAACGATGGGTATGGAAATTGCCTTTTACATTGTAAAACCAGTTTAGTGGTTTTAATTGTCGATTGGGTAATGTAATAGTAGGGTGCTAGCTGGGGCCAAGTGTATTATGTGAGATATTAGATTTGGTTTCTCTCAGTGTTGCCATCTACCTGTAGGAAGGTTAAGCCTGATACAGAGGCTGTTCCATTTGGGCTGTTGCATGTGTACAGTATATTGTGTAAATCTACTTACTTTATATTTTATATTATACAGACCCTTCAGAAAGTATTCAACCCCTTGACTTTTTCCACATTTTGTTGTGTTACAGCCTGAATTTAAAATTTGATTAAATTTAGATTTTTAATCACTGGCCAACACACAATACACCATAATATCAAAGTGGAATTATATATATTTTTAAATTATTAGAATAAAAAATTAAAAGCTGAAAGGTCTTGAGTCAATAAGTATTCAACTCCTTTGTTATGGCAAACCTAAATAAATTCACGAGTAAAACATTTCTTAATTTAACAAGTCACATAATAAATTGCATGTGTGCAATAATAGTGCACAACGTGATTTTTGAATGACTACCTAATTTCTGTACCCCACACACACAATTATCTGTAAGATCCCTCAGTCGAGCAGTACATTTCAAACACAGATTCAACCACAAGGACCAGGGAGGTTTTGCAATAAGAAGGGCACCTGTTGGTAGATGGGTACAAAAAATCATAGTTAAATAAATAACATAGTTTCCTAAACTAATCCAATCTCTTTGATTTATTGCACCCGTTACTGAGACGGTTGTTCCAGTTAGATGATTGAGGTTGTCTCAATATTCAGTCTTGCACAAAGCCTGAGAAACTTTACACTGGTTTGTTATAGTTACCACAAACCAACAACCCTCAAACAGAGAGGAGTTGAGTGGTTATGGTTTGATCTCTTCCTCTTTAGCAGTGAGGGTTTGTGAAGGAGGGTGGAGTGTGTGAAGCTGTTTTTTTCCACTGTGGTCAGAGAGAGACTAATGGAGAGGGTTGTAGATGTCAAAATGGTGAACAGGCCGTTACATGAAAAGGTGTATGGGGCTTTCTGTGTTTATCAGAGAGATGGATGCCAATGTTATTTTAGCATACAGTATACTATAGTTCACTTGTCATATTCATTTCTCGTTTACATTTAATCTATCACTGACAGTGGCGGTCTGAGCCATTTAAGATGAGGGAGGATGATTTCTTTCCTTATGAGCATGGCCTTATTTCTATTACAGCATATTGGATGACTGTCATTCATATTCCATTCACCCAGTTCAATGTAACAACGATAGGTTTAGGCTACTACATAATACAAACATTTTCCATCATGAGGTTGCTGGTCTATGACACATTTGAGACACACACATGCCTGAACCTAGTTGATCTAGGGTGTGATCATTAATTCAACAGTTGCAATCAAGATTTTCTATTGGATGAATTCAGGTATGTTTATCCCCGTTTGCTTCCGTTTAAGAAACGTTTTTCAACAGACTCGGCGGAATGAATACACCTCTGATCACGTGTAAACATGGGTCACTTTCATAGCAGCCACGTTGTATTCCTTCTTGCATCTGCGCTCTCCTCCTCTCACCTTTTCTCTTCGCTTGTGGACTTCAATGCACAACACATCAGCTGTATGTGACGAGACAAAAAAAACTTTCCAAGCCAAACCATGTCATAACCGCTACACACAGCCTACATCGTTGTAACCATATTAGCTAAAGTAACGTCATAGTCAACATAGCTAATAGAACTAAAGCGTTAGTAAACCTGCTTCAATCATGCAGTAATGTTACAGCTGGCCCCGGTGGCAAAACATTTGTAATACCAAAAGCGTATCTTGACTTGGAAGAGTTCCAGTGTTGTGTTGGATAGTCATAGCCAGCTAGCTAACATATCATCCCTATGTTTGAGCAGGGTGTTTGAATAGGCTAAACTACCTAGCCGCATTTGCTGGCTAAGTAAGTGAAACTAAACGTGATTTAAAAAAAAAGCTAAATTTCTCTCTCTCGCTCTTGCTTCTCCTTAATTTTGGAAGAAATTAATTAGTTCAAAACTGTTCAACTATTGTCTTTCTCTCTCTTTGTTATGCACTGCAGTGCTAGCTAGCTGTAGCTTACGCTTTAAGTACTAGATTAATTGTCTGATCCTTTGATTGGGTGGACAACATGTCAGTTCATGTTGCAAGGACTCTGATAGGTTGGAGAACATCCTCCAGAAGTTGTCATAATTACTTTGTAAGTCTATGGAATGGGGTGAGCCTCCTAGGTTTTGTATTGAAGTCAATGTACCCAGAAGACGACGGAAGCTAGCTGTCCTCTGGCTACACCATGGTGCTACCCTACAGAGTGCTGTTGAGGCTACTGTAAACCTTCATTGCAAAACAGTGTGTTTTAAAAAAAAATTTTGGTGACATGAATATATTTAACCTTTACAGCCCAGGCGTTCCGCTAGCGAAACTCCTCCCACATTCCACTGAAAAGGCAGAGCACGAAATTCAAAATATATTTTTTTGAAATATTTAACTTTCACACATTAACAAGTCCAATACAGCATTTGAAAGATACACATCTTGTGAATCCAGCCAACATGTCCGATTTTTAAAATGTTTTACAGCGAAAACACCACGTATATTTATGTTAGCTCACCACCAAATACAAAAAAGGACAGACATTTTTCACAGCACAGGTAGCATGCACAAAGCCAACCTAACTAACCAAGAACCAACCAAACTAACCAAGAAACAACTTCATCAGATAGTTTTATCTAAAAATGATCACTTTTTAAATGTTTTAAAACATGTATTTTTATTAAATTAACTGAGGATTGTCCTTCCCTTCTTCCTCTGAGGAGCCTCCACTGCAGTCTGATAACTCATTTCCTGTGTTATTCCTCTGAACAGTTGACAGACTTGCCTTTTAACGCAAGAATCTTCAAACACAGCTAACTTCTAAATAACTCCTAAACCATGAAGTCAACCCTTTCACACCTCTCCACCTCTCCTACTGCCATTAAAGATCCTACTGAAAATGTAAACATGACCGGGTATGGTCAATGCAATGTTGCCTTCTGCACAAATATAATTTTATCATCAATGCTCCTTCCTCAGATCATTACTTGATCAGCCACAACCTGGCCTGAGTATCTCTCCTCAGTGGCTGAAACCTGGAGACTCAGTGTCTCTGAGCTGTGCAGTTGACAGGACATCTACAGGCTGGAGATTCTCCTGGTACAGGACTGTTGCCTACAGAGCTGGGTTACCCTCCCTATCAGACAACTCTTACTCTCTACAGCCCCTATCTGACAATGGGACTACTGAAGAGTCCTACACTCTGATCCCTGCTGGTCCTACTCCCACAGGAGGATATGTGTGTAGAGTTGGGAGAGGAGACCCAGTCTATGACACACTTTACAGTGAACCTCAGTTTCTCTGGTCAGGAGGTAACTAACTGCATTGAAACATATTTAAGTCCCCCTCATGTGTATAATATATATTATTTAACTAAAGGTTTGACTCTGTCTCTCTTTGTTTCAGATCGGCAACCTTCAGTGTCTCTCAGAATAAGTCCCAACACAACTCAACACTTTAGATCAAAGTCTCTCTCACTGAGCTGTGAGTAGAAGGGGAACTCTACTGGATGGAGACTGATGAGATACACAGAGAGAGGAGTAGAATCAGGGTGTGTCTCTAACTGGGGATCAATAACAGGGTCCACATGTCCCATCAGCTACACATACACATGGTACAGTGGAGTGTTCTGGTGTGAGTCTGGATCAGGAGAGTACAGTAATGCTGTCAACATCACAGTGGATGGTACGTCTGTTGTACGACATGTTCAATTCTGTAACTGAATTGCATCTCTTATAAAATACAAGTTAATAAGATATTGAGGGTGATCCTCCAGTATGCAGATTTACAGTATTATTTATATATTATGTTAAACAGATGGTGATGTGATCCTGGAGAGCCCTGTCCATCCTGTGACTGAAGGAGACTCTGTGATTCTGCGCTGCAAATACTGGACAACCAGCTCAAACATCAAGGCTGATTTCTACAAAGATGGAGTACTCATCAAGAATGAGACCACAGGAGAGATGACCATCCCTGCAGTATCCAAGTCAGATGAAGGATTCTACAAATGCAAATACCCTGACAAGGGAGAATCACCAGAGAGCTGGGTGACAGTGAGAGGTGAGACAACGATTCTGATCTCAAGTTACCTTTTCATCATCTGTGTGATAGTTATTTAAGTGTTTATGTTAATTAACATAAGTTTGGATTTGTACTCCCATAGAAAATATAATCTCAACTAAATTATCAAAAGATACAGGCCAGTCTATACTCCTATATTATCTCTCTCAGTCTGATCGTGTTGTGCTGTTCTCTCTCCAGTCGTATCTCCTGGATCCTCTACATCAGTCCTAGTAGGAGTGGTTGTGGGTCTGGTTGTTGCTGGTGTTCTACTGGTCATTATCCTGGTCCTGCTGTGTCGATTTAAAAACGCCAAAGGTGAGATTTGTTTATTCAAATTTAACTCTGTAGTTCATGTAATTACAATAGTTCAAAACATTAATTACCTGATATAATAGTATGCATTTCTCATTACAGGTTCCTGTTTTAACAGAATATTCTTGTGAGTACACCTGTCTCTCATCTATGTTAATTCAGTAACATATCGTCTTAGTTCTTCATGAGTATGTCTCTCCCTCTAGGAATCCCCAGACCCAGAGAACCAACCAGGACCCCCAACAGGACCAAGGATCTACCCAGGGTCAGGATCCTGATGCTGGGTATACACTTCTGCAGCTTGGTCAGTTTCTCAGCACAGGCCTCTTCCACTCCTCTCTCTGTAACCTCATACACTGACTCATCAACATCCACTTTGTATAACAACATGTTACTGTACTCTCTGTACCTAGACAAGTTGAGGGAGAACCAACCTAACTAACCTGTCTCTCTCTTCTTTGACCAACAGGTGGTGCTCACATCTACGACACGATCAATCGCTCAGACAACAATGATAATGGTACTGTATAGTGTATGTTATGTTTAATATGAATACAGTATAGAGTTACTGCTGCTGTTCTTCAGGTGTTTAATATGAATACAGTATAGAGTTACTGCTGCTGTTCTTCATGTGTTTAATATGAATACAGTATAGAGTTACTGCTGCTGTTCTTCATGTGTTTAATATGAATACAGTATAGAGTTACTGCTGCTGTTCTTCATGTGTTTAATATGAATACAGTATAGAGTTACTGCTGCTGTTCTTCATGTGTTTAATATGAATACAGTATAGAGTTACTGCTGCTGTTCTTCATGTGTTTAATATGAATACAGTATAGAGTTACTGCTGCTGTTCTTCATGTGTTTAATATGAATACAGTATAGAGGTACTGCTGTTCTTCATGTGTTTAATATGAATACAGTATAGAGTTACTGCTGCTGTTCTTCATGTGTTTAATATGAATACAGTATAGAGTTACTGCTGCTGTTCTTCAGGTGTTTAATATGAATACAGTATAGAGTTACTGCTGCTGTTCTTCATGTGTTTAATATGAATACAGTATAGAGTTACTGCTGCTGTTCTTCATGTGTTTAATATGAATACAGTATAGAGTTACTGCTGCTGTTCATGTGTTTAATATGAATACAGTATAGAGTTACTGCTGCTGTTCATGTGTTTAATATGAATACAGTATAGAGTCACTGCTGCTGTTCATGTGTTTAATATGAATACAGTATAGAGTTACTGCTGTTCTTCATGTGTTTAATATGAATACAGTATAGAGTTATTACTGCTGTTCTTCATGTGTTTAATATGAATACAGTATAGAGTTATTACTGCTGTTCTTCATGTGTTTAATATGAATACAGTATAGAGTTATTACTGCTGTTCTTCATGTGTTTAATATGAATACAGTATAGAGTTACTGCTGCTGTTCATGTGTTTAATATGAATACAGTAAGTTACTGCTGTACTTCATGTGTTTAATATAACTAACACAGTAAGACTAAGGGCTGTATTCAGTCCGTATCGTGGAAGTTCAGCGTTACAGCATGATTTAAATTTATAGGCAATGTTCACACGGTAGTGGAGACTACATTCAAGGTAAACGCTGTATATGTTGACTCAATCAGAAATGACCTTTACTTTTCTGTCAGTCAATCTGTAACTCTTCATCAATACAGACTGAATAGAGCTCTAAGTAAGTCGCTCTGGATAAGAGCGTCTGCTAAATGACTTAAATGTAAATGTAAGTAGAGATATTAGTGTATCACCTGTATGTTTCAGATGCTGCTGCTGGACCAAGTCATGTGACCTACGTCCAGATTCAACTCAAAAAGTTGGACAAGAAAATGAAAGGTGACTATCAACTGTGACATCAATTAATAATGTGCAGTGTATCAAAGATTAGTTGAAACATTTACAATATATATTTAAAAATAAAACAAAATCCACAAAATCTCGGCCCATCTTCCTCCTCAGAAAAGCCAGCTGATCCAAAAGAAAGTGCAGTCTACTCTGAGGTGAAGACAGGGAAAGCCACAGGTAAGACCTGTTATACAATTTGTCAGTTAGTCACTAAATTCACAATTTGAGAGTTTTGATGAAGAAGCAGAATAAGAAATAAGTTAATTCCCTAATTTGTTGACTGGAAATGTCCATTGTCAGCAGCAGCTGGACCTGTTGATGTGACCTATGCTGATGTTGACCTCCAAAAGAAGAACAAAGCCAAGAAGAAGAGAGGTAAGACTGGACATCCCTCCCTCCATATTCTCCCTATCAGAACCTCACACCTCTGACCACATTGAATATCTATGTATTTTATCCTCACTCCTTACAGAAACAACAACCCCACCTGAGGCAGATTCAGTCTATTCTCAACTGAAGCCAGGCACAACCCAAGGTATGATGCTATTGATACTTATACGTAACCCTCTCACCACAGACTTGGACAGATCAACAAGGGAATCATGGTGAAAAGGACATCTCAGTGTATAAACTTTTATGATATTGACTCACTAGGGGAAAAACAAGAGGCTAGGGATACTACTAATCAATAAATAAAGGCTTATATTACTGTTTTCAGAATGTTTTCCGATGCTACAAAATGAATGACTCATTGAAAATACAAACACACACAGAATGCAATTTAACGTGAATATATTTTGAATAAAACATTAGCAGTTACACAAATACCACACAATCAATTACAATATAGGAATAAAGATATAACCTCTGGGTACAGAGAGTGTGCTCTTAAAACTCAGTCACTGACACTGTTCAACCTAGCAAGCAGCAAAACAGCTCCCGCTCTGTGGTGATATGTTACAGGTCCTTGAGGGAGATGGAGGGATAAATAACTTTGTGATGATATGTTACAGGTCCTTGAGGGAGATGGAGGGATAAATAACTTTGTGTGGTGATATGTTACAGGTCCTTGAGGGAGATGGAGGGATAAATAACTTTGTGTGGTGATATGTTACAGGTCCTTGAGGGAGATGGAGGGATAAATAACTTTGTGTGGTGATATGTTACAGGTCCTTGAGGGAGATGGAGGGATAAATAACTTTGTGTGGTGATATGTTACAGGTCCTTGAGGGAGATGGAGGGATAAATAACTTTGTGTGGTGATATGTTACAGGTCCTTGAGGGAGATGGAGGGATAAATAACTTTGTGTGGTGATATGTTACAGGTCCTTGAGGGAGATGGAGAGATAAATAACTTTATGTGGTGATTTGTTACAGGTCCTTGAGGGAGATGGAGGGATAAATAACTTTGTGTGGTGATGTGTTACAGGTCCTTGAGGGAGATGGAGGGATAAATAACTTTGTGTGGTGATATGTTACAGGTCCTTGAGGGAGATGGAGGGATAAATAACTTTGTGTGGTGATATGTTACAGGTCCTTGAGGGAGATGGATAGATAAATAACTTTGTGTGGTGATATGTTACAGGTCGTTGAGGGAGATGGAGGGACACACCATCAGAGGAGAAGCAGGAGCAATCTGGGAACATGGGTTATGCATGCTCGACGTACCCAAGCACACTCACATGCAGGCATGCTCACACACACACATAAACAAACAAACGTGCGCACACATGCACACGAACACACAAATACAGAAAACACATACATTTTTACAAGTGAACATGTGAAGTATTCCAAAAGCACATGTTTTCATGTGATCACATGTGATCTTATGTTAAGTTAATGTGATCACATGTGATCTTATGTTAAGTTAATGTGATAACGTGATCTATTTGAAGTTAATGTGATAACATGTGATAACATGTGAAGCAACATGTGATGACATGAAACTACACGTGAAAACGTGATTTCACGTTACATTTCTCATGTGTTTTTTCTGTGAGGGACACACACACAATAATACCTTGTACATTAAGGATTTTTATGTTATTTTAATTTACCAGATAAATCCAACAAATATAATTAATTTAACCATGTGTGTATTACTGTAACAGCTTAAATAAATGATATGGTGTAATGATGATAGAATTACTGTAGCTGTTCATAAGATCTATCTGCTTTGTATTGTGTATTGAAATGTTGGGTTGTAAATCTACTGAAATGTATTATCATTGATTCTTTATTTCTGTCATTCAGATGATAGAATAACATATTTTCTATGTCACATATACCTGTTTGCTTCTAATGACCTGTACATTTACAATATCTTTGCATCGTGCTTTTTTAATAAACGTTTTATTTTTTATCCAGCTGATGGAATGAATGATTTGTTACAGTAAACAGATATTGTCCTCATGGTCAACTCTTCCATACAACCAACCTACTTTGGTCAGCTCTCCTTTCAGCCTTATAGAGTTCTTGGGCTCCTCAACTTTACAGGAAAAGTGTTAGGAAGGAAACATTTCAGTGTTTTAACAACATTGTTGACAGCCACACTCTATAATGAAATGTTAGGCATTACATTGGATACTGACTTTGATACACAACTAATACCCCTGATAATACAATATAATACAATAGAACTCTCCAATCTAGTACTTTAGGTTGATCAGTTACAGTTCAGTTGTAACATCAGGAAATATTAACAGAAATACATATGAAGAACATGAGACCTATGACATCCTTTCTCTGATAAAAATAGAGTGATGTGCAACATTGTATAACCTCCCTCATCTAAGATAATAATGACCTCTCACTATACTTTAACATTAAACGACTGTAGTTCTACAACCAATACACACAAATGTCTTCACTGCTTTTAATAAACTGAAAAATATAAATGTGGACATTCACACCTATGATTGCAAAGGGAATTGAATTGGTAATCTAAGTACAGTATGCATAACTAACAGTTATTGCATGTTGCCTCCTCATCATACAGACAAAGTCAAGGTGATTCATGACATTAGTGGTTGTCTGACTGACTGATATTTCCCTGCATGGTTGGTAAGACCACTGTTCCAGTTAGGGGGTGTATGTTGTGTATGTGTTTAGACCTACGTGGTCAGACAGACAGACAGCAGAGGTCATAGTCTCAGGATGGTAAGTTGGTGGTTGAAGATATCCCTCTAGTGGTGTGGGGGCTGTGCTTTGGCAAAGTGGGTGGGGTCAAATCCTTCCTGTTTGGCCCTGTCTGGGGGTATCATCGGATGGGGCCACAGTGTCTCCTGACCCCTCCTGTCTCAGCCTCCAGTATTTATGTTGCAGTAGTTTATGTGCCGGGGGGCTAGGGTCAGTTTGTTACATCTGTAGTACCTCTCGTGTCTTATCCGGTGTCCTGTGTGAATTTAAGTATGCTCTCTCTAATTCTCTCCTTCTCTCTTTCTTTCTCTCTCTCGGAGGACCTGAGACCTAGGACCATGCATCAAGACAACCTGGCATGATGACTCCTTGCTGTCCCCAGTCCACCTGGCCTTGCTGCGGCTCCAGTTTCAACTGTTCTGCCTGCGGCTATGGAACCCTGACCTGTTCACCGGACGTGCTACCTGTCCCAGACCTGCTGATGCCCTCAATCTCACACAAATGATCAATGAACCTACCAGGTACCACCCCAAAGCCGAAAACATGGGCACCCTCATAGATATCATCCTAACCAACTTGCCCTCTAAATACACCTCTGATGTTTTCAACCAAGATCTAAGCGATCACTGCCTCATTGCCTGCATCCGTAATGGGTCAGAGGTCAAACAACCTCCACTCATCACTGTCAAACACTCCCTGAAACACTTCAGCGAGCAGGCCTTTCTAATCGACCTGGCCGGGGTTTCCTGGAAGGTTATTGATCTCATCCCGTCAGTAGAGGAGGCCTGGTTATTTTTTTTAAATGCCTTCCTCACCATCTTAAATAAGCATGCCCCATTCAAGAAATTTAGAACCAGGAACAGATATAGCCCTTGGTTCTCTCCAGACCTGACTGCCCTTAACCAACACAAAAACATCCTATGGCGTTCTGCATTAGCATCGAACAGCCCCCGTGATATGCAACTTTTCAGGGAAGCTACAAACCAATATACACAGGCAGTTAGAAAAGCCAAGGCTAGCTTTTTCAAGCAGAAATTTGCTTCCTGCAACAAACTCAAAAACGTTCTGGGACACTGTAAAGTCCATGGAGAATAAGAACACCTCCTCCCATCCGCCCACTGCACTGAACATAGGAAACACTGTCACCACCGATAAATCCACTATAATTGAGAATTTCAATAAGCATTTTTCTACGGCTGGCCATGCTTTCCACCTGGCTACCCCTACCCCGGTCAACAGCACTGCACCCCCCACAGCAACTCGTCCAAGCCTTCCCCATTTCTCCTTCTCCCAAATCCAGTCAGCTGATGTTCTGAAAGAGCTGCAAAATCTGGACCCCTACAAATCAGCTGGGCTAGACAATCTGGACCCTTTCTTTCGAAAATTATCTGCCGAAATTGTTGCCACCCCTATTACTAGCCTGTTCAACCTCTCTTTCGTGTCGTCTGCGATTCCCAAAGATTGGAAAGCAGCTGCGGTCATCCCCCTCTTCAAATGGGGCGACACTCTTGACCCAAACTGACACAGACATATCTATCCTACCCTGCCTTTCTAAGGTCTTCGAAAGCCAAGTCAAAAAACAGATTACCGACCATTTTGAATCCCACCATACCTTCTCCGCTATGCAATCTGGTTTCAGAGCTGGTCATGGGTGCACCTCAGCCACGCTCAAGGTCCTAAACGATATCCCATCGATAAGAAACAATACTGTGCAGTCGTATTCATTGACCTGGCCAAGGCTTTCGTCTCTGTCAATCACCACATCCTCATCGGCAGACTCGACAGCCTTGGTTTCTCAAATGATTGCCTCGCCTGGTTCACCAACTACTTCTCTGATAGACTTCAGTGTGTCAAATCGGATGGTCTGTTGTCCGGGCCTCTGGCAGTCTCTATGGGGGTGCCACAGGGTTCAATTCTTGGACCGACTCTCTTCTCTGTATACATCAACGATGTCGCTCTTGCTGCTGGTGAGTCTCTGATCCACCTCTACGCAGACGACACCATTCTGTATACTTCTGGCCCTTCTTTGGACACTGTGTTAAAGGAGAAGTAATTTTTTTAACCAAATCTCAGTTTTTGATGTAAATGGCATGTTAAAGGGTCCCTTTAACATGGCATGTTAAAGGGACCGGAAAAAACATGATTTCACATGTTTTTTCCACATATTTGGTAGTGAGTGGAAACACCAAGTGGATGCTTCACATTTATATAGTGAAATATGTCTTATTGTATCTGTGCTTACGCTAAGCAACAAATCCATTCCTCATCGTGTAATATGGGGGTCCCGAAAAAACATCAATAAAGGCTCCAAAAACACCCAAATACGTCATTTTAGAAAAGCCAAAGCTGTCAGTATATTGATAAAGTTTGGAATTACACAATTTAATGTGTACAACATCTAAAAGACCTAAATCACTATACTGTCCATTTCTAAAAGGACGTATTTGGGTGTTTTAAGAGATTTTGTCAATGTCTTTTGCATGTGCTGATACTGCACAACAAGCAATGAGGAAGTGCAGCTGGTGTAAGTTTCTCAAAAATAATTATAAATCGCAAAAAAAGTGTTTGGACTCATCCACAACATGCCATTGACATAAAAAATAGCAATTTGGTTGTAAAAAAAATAAAACTTCACCGTTAACATGATGAACAGGAAAGGCATTTAGGCCTACTCTTGTCACGGTTGTGTGGAGAGACAGACCAAGGCGCAGTGTGATTCAAGTTCCACAAATTTATTTTAGCGAACTTCCAAACAAAAAGAAAGAAACAACGAACTGTGACAGAGGTGCTACATGCACGAACTCTAAACAATATCCCACAAAACACAGGTGGGAAAAAGGCAAACGAAATTAGATCCCCAATTAGAGGCAACGATTACCAGCTGCCTCTAATTGGGAACCATACCAAGCACACCAACATAGAAATAAATATACTAGATCACCCCCTAGTCACGCCCTGACCTACTATACCATAGAGAACCAAGGGCTCTATATGTTCAGGGCGTGCCAACTCTCATGTCACGTTCCTGACCTATTGTTCCTTTTTCTTTTATTTATTTAGTTGGTCAGGGCGTGAGTTGGGGTGGGTTGTCTTTGTGTGTTTTTGTATTGTCTAGGGTGTTGTATGGTTTAGGGGGTTAAATAGAGTAGATGGGTTAGTGTTTAGTATAGGTGTCTAGGAAAGTCTATGGTTGCCTGAATTGGTTCTCAATCAGAGACAGCTGGTTATTGTTGTCTCTGATTGGGAGACATATTTAAGGCAGCCATTGGCTTTAGCTGTTTGTGGGTAATTGTCTATGTTGAACGTTTGTTGCTTGTCTGTGCACTAACGTTTGTAGCTTCACGGTCGTTTTGTTGTTTTGTTTTCAGTTTATGTATAGTGTTTGTTTTGTGTTTTCTCTCTCTTCGAAATAAAGATGTATTTTTCACACGCTGCGCCTTGGTCCACTCTCTCTAATGAAGACGATCGTGACATCTCATGAGTGACCAATAAGATCTAGCTGAAAACCATGCCCCTAATAAGCCACACCTCTTGAAATGAACCTAAGGATTACATTTAAAAAAACAGCTGCTACAGTAGGTCAACCCAGCATGAGAGTAAAGCATATGAGAGTAAAACATACAACTGATGCTTAAATGTAAAAAAATTCTGGTAATCCCAACACAACATGTTGGGTTATTTACACAACCCAGCTGGTTGGGTCAAAATAATAATAATAATAATAATAGTAATAGGCTAAAATAGGCAAAAAAATGGTTATTTTTAGCCTATTATTGTTAGAGTGTAAATATATATATATTGAACCCAACCCAGATTCAGATACTGAACAGCATACACATGGGCAATTGTAATGAAGAGAACATCATTAGCATAATTACACAGCAAACAAGTGTGGTGTTTGCATTTCCACATAGTTGATTTGACAGAACAAACATTTATAAATGTATAATGGTTAGGAGAAGGAATCATAAATCAAAATGTAAGTAAATTAACACAGTTGTATTTATTTTAACCTTGTTTGGGTTTAGTATTTTATTACTTGCTGAAAAAACAGGTTCAACCCTTGCACCTAGTAAACCTGTTACTTCACTCTTTAGGGACTTGGCTGAAGACCCTCCAATTGACCAGTATGGGTTGAAGGGAGGTTCAGTGTGTCTGGCTGTTGCAGAACTACCTGATAAACTCAAAGGAATTACATGGCTGTTCAAAAGTGATGTAATAGTTGAGGAAAAAGAGATATCTTCTATATTCAAGGAGAAGGTGGATTATAACCATATGAAACATTCTCTGTGCATTAATAATCTGATACATACAGACAGTGGAACTTATATTGCAAATGCAACCAGTGAAGAAATTGGAAAGAGTCAACGGTTACATACCGACTAACAGTGCAGGGTGAGTTTTGTGCAGTTTCGTTTTTGGTATAATCGACCACATGTTTCTGCTTACATGTAATTTCTTGTAATGTCTAGAGTCATGCAAAGTTATCTTTACAAATTTTACTGGTTCTTGCACCTTCTGTGCATACCTCTAGCATTGTTTAATAGTCTAGTACTTTATACTTTATGTGTGTGTGTGACCGCTCAGGTATTGGAGAGAAGGGGAGATCTGCAGCATCACCAGTTAGGAGAATTGTGGGTGGTATTGGTGTAGTCTTCTTCGTTGGTGTGCTAATTGGTGTAGGATGCATCATATCAGCCAGAAAAAGGTCCTGTAAAGATGAACTTCCCCTGCAGGTAACTCCTGTTTTCATCATTTATCCATTGTCAGTGTCCTAGAAAAACCTTATCTCTTCAAAAACTACTTATTTCCAGGACGTTCAAGCCATGTTTTTATAACATTGCAAAGAATTGTAACATTTGTCGTCGGAAGGAGACCAAGGTGCAGCGTGGTAGGCGTACATTCTTTTATTTAAATGTTCCATCAAGATAAACAATACAACGAACGAAAAGCTTTGTCGTGCAAACTACATGCACTCAAACAAAGACAAGATCCCACACTGAAGGAGGGAAAAAGGGCTGCCTAAGTATGATCCCCAATCAGAGACAATGAAAGACAGCTGCCTCTGATTGGGGATCATTCTTAGGCAGCCCTTTTTCCCTCCTTCAGTGTGGGATCTTGTCTTTGTGCGCCGCTCTATGGGACTACCAATCACACCCGGACTTGATGCAGCCTGGATTCAAACCAGGTACTTCAGAGACGTTTCTTGCACTGAGATGCAGTGTCTTAGACCACTGCGCCACTCGGGAGCCCTAAATACAGAAACCAGCTGCCCGATGTTCTGCACAATAGGAGACACATTACCCACACAGCCATGCAATCTCCGTAGACAAACATTGGCAGTAGAATGGCCTTACTGAAGAGCTCCGTGACTTCCAACGTGGCACCACCATAGGATGCCATCTTTCCAACAAGTCAAATCATTAAATTTCTATCCCGTGTCATGACGTTGCTCTGTTGGTGAGGTTTATGACCCTCATAAATACCTTTCCCACTTTTCTCTCTCTACTCTACAGATTAGACTCTTAGAAAGCCCTTTGTTAACCTCTTGATGCTAGGGGTCAGATTTTTATTTATTTTTTAAAATAACGTTCCCAAGGTAAACAGACTAATTCTCAGGTCCAGATCATAGAATATGCATATAATTTACAGATTAGGATAGAAAACACTCCAAAGTTTCCAAAACGGTCAAAATATTGTCTGTGAGTATAACAAAACTGATTCTGCAGGTGAAAACCTGAGGAAATCTAACCCGAAAGTGAATATATATTTTTTAATCTGTGTTTCCTTGCCCGTCTTTCTTCCATTTAAATGGGTATCAACCAGATTCCTTTTCCAATGGCTTCCTCAGGCTGTGACCAGGCTTTAGACATTTCAGGTTTATATTTACAAAAATTTGCAAGATTTTTCAAAACGAGTCAGGTGTCCTTTGATTAGTTCCTGCACGAGAGGGGTAGCTCTCCATTTTCTTTCTCTCTTTAATTGAATAGGTTACGGTCCGGTTGGAATATTATCGATTATGTTTGTTAAAAACAACCTGATGATTGATTATAAAAAACATTTGACATGTTTCTACGAACATTACGGATACTTTTTGGAATTTTTGTCGAACGGAACGAGGCTTTAGTTTTCTGAACATAACGCTCAACCCAAATGGCGTATTTTTGTTATAATCTTATGGCTGCAGTCCCGGTAACGGGACCGATATGACAACAGCCAGTCCAAGTGCAGGGCGCCAAATTCAAAAACCAGAAATCTCATAATTAAAATTCCTCAGACATTCATGTGTCTTATATCATTTTAAAGGTAATCTTGTTGTTAATCCCACCAAAGTGTCCGATTTCAAATAGGCTTTTCAGCGAAAGCACTACAAACGATTATGTTAGGTCACCACAAAACCAAAAATAATCACAGCCATTTTTCCCAGCTAAAGATAGCTTCACAAAAACCAGAATAGAGATAAAATGAATTACTAACCTTCAATTATTTTCATCAGATGACACTCATAGGACTTCATGTTACACAATACATGCATGTTTTGTTTGATTAAATTCATATTTATATAAAAAATCTGAGTTTACATTGAGGCTACAAGATTCACTAAATGCAAAAACATCAAGTGACTTTGCATAGCCCATCGTTTCAACATGAATACTCATCATAAATATAGATGATAATACAAGTTATACACATTGAATTATAGATAAACCTCTCCTTAATGCAACCGCTATGTCAGATTTTTAAAAAAACTTTACGGAAAAATAATTGCACGTTATAATCTGAGGCGGCGCTCAAAAGTAGCATACCACAGCTGCAAAGATGTCACTATAAACAATAAAATGCATGATAAATATTCCATTACCTTTGATGATCTAGATCAGAAAGCACACCAGGAATCCCAGGTCCACAATAAATGTTTGTTTTGTTCGAAAAAATGCGTTATTTATGTCCAAATACCTTCTTTTGTTAGCCCGTCTGGTTTGCATATCCAAACGCTAATTCTGGTCAGCGTTATATCAGACAAAAACCTCAAAATGTGATATTACCGGTCGAAGAAACATTTCAAACTAAGTACTGAATCAATCATTAGGATGTTTTTAACCTGTTGAGGACAGAGGGCGCTGTTTTCACTTTGGGGGTAAATCGTGCCCAATTTAAACGGCCTCGTACTCAATTCTTGCTCGTACAATATGCATATTATTATTACTATTGGATAGAAAACACTCTAGTTTCTAAAACCGTTTGAATTATATCTGTGAGTAAAACAGAACTCCTTTTGCAGCAAACTTCCTGACAGGAAGTGGAAAATCTGAAATCGATGCACTGTTCTAGGGCCTGCCTATTAAAGTCCTTGATATTTATTAGTTTAGATGCACTTCATGCGTCTTCCACTAGATGTCGACAGGCAGTGAGAGAAGAAATGGAGTGTGTAACTTCATCTGGTGTCGAATAATAGCTCTCGGCATGACGTATCACCAGTTTCCTGTTTTCTGGAGAGCGCGTGAAGGGACCTGGATTTGCCTTCTGATAAGCTGTCGTTATGGACGACTAATATCTCCGGCTTTGATTTTATTTGATACATGTGACAATATCATCGTAAAGTATGTTTTTTCAATATATTAATCGATTATTGAAATTTTTTCGGGAGTTTTGTCGTTTTCCGTTCTCTGAGTTTGTTGACGATGGAGAGATTCGCGCCACTTGGCAAGTCTGCTTGCTAAATCGAGAGGGAAAAAGGCCGTTCTAAAACCAAACAACGATTGTTCTGGACAAAGGACCCCTTGTACAACATTCTGATGGAAGATCAGCAAAAGTAGGACCCATTTTATGATGTTATTTCATATATCTGTCGTACATGTGAACTAGTAGTTTGCGGCCAGGTTCTGGGCACGCTCTCGCCATAACGTAAACTGCATATCGTAATGAAGTTATTTTTAGAATTCTAACACGGCGATTGCATTAAGAACTAGTGTATCTATCATTTCCTATACAACATGTATTTTTTGGTTATGTTTATGAATAGTTATTTGGTCAGAATATGTGTGTCAGAAAAAGTGTCCGAAAAATATCCGGACGTTGTGGGAAAAAGCTGCTACGTTAGCACCATGTATAACCACTGATTTCAGCTCTAAATATGCACATTTTCGAACAAAACATAAGTGTTTGTATAACCTGATGTTATAGGACTGTCATCTGATGAAGCTTATCAAGGTTAGTCAAAGATTATATATCTTTTGCTGGTTTATTTGCTATCGTGCCTATTGCTATTGCTAACGTGCCTTGATGAATGAATGCGGTAGTGTGGTAGGCTATTGTAGTAAGCTAATATAATGCTATATTGTGTTTTCGCTGTAAAACACTTAAAAAATGAGAAATATTGGCTGGATTCACAAGATGTTTGTCTAATTTGCTGTACACCATCGATTTTTCAGAAATGTTTTATGATGAGTATTTAGGTATTTGACGTTGGTGTCTGTAATTACTCTGGCTGCTTCGGTCCTATTTGTGACGGTAGCTGTGATGGTAGCTGCAATGTAAAACTGATTTATACCTCAAATATGCACATTTTTTGAACAAAACATAGATTTATTTTATAACATGTTATAAGACTGTCATCTGATGAAGTTGTTTCTTGGTTAGTTTGGTTGGTTCTTGGTTAGTTAGGTTGGCTTTGTGCATGCTACCTGTGCTGTGAAAAATGTCTGTCCTTTTTTGTATTTGGTGGTGAGCTAACATAAATATGTGGTGTTTTCGCTGTAGAACATTTAAAAAATCGGACATGTTGACTGGATTCACAAGATGTGTATCTTTTATTTGCTGTATTGGACTTGTTAATGTGTGAAAGTTAAATATTTCTAAAAAATATATTTTGAATTTCGCGCTCTGCCTTTTCAGTGGAATGTGGGAGGAGCTCCGCTAGCGGAACACCAGAGCCAGACAGGTTAACATATAGCTTCAATAAAGTTCCAACCGGAGTATTCGTTCTTGTCTGCGTGAGCAATGGAACGTCACTGTCTTGCATGAAGAAAAGGCATGATCAGGACATGGCTGCTTGATGGACACCTGACTGATTCTGCTCTCATTCCCTCCCACAACATCATAGAAGTCTCATTGGAATTTCTATTGATTGCTGACATCAAGTGGAACCACTAGGCAGTGCAACATCATTCATAACTCAATTGGATTTCTTAAGGGACTCTGGTGAATACACACAAGCTCAGATTTCTGACTTCCTGTTTTGATTTCAACTCAGGATTTTGCCTCACAGACATACAGACATAATTCAAACAGTTTTAGAAACTTTTGTGTTTTCTATCCAATACTAATAATAATATGAAAATATTAGGAACTATGACTGAACTATGACTGAGGAGCAGGCCGTTTGAAATGAGCATCCTTTCATCCAAGCTACTCAATACTTCCCCTTCAGCCATAAGAAGTTATAAAAGTAATATTTATCGAACAAAAATAACATTTATTGTGTAATTGGGAGTCTCGTGAGTGCAAACATCCGAAGATTATCAAAGGTATGCGATTAATTTTATTGCTTTTCTGACTTTTGTGACCATGCTAATTTGGAGCTAGCTGTTGTAGCATTGATTGATACACTCACAAAAGCTTGGGTTGCTTTCTCTGCAAAGCATATTTTCAAAATCTGACACGATAGGTGGATTAACAACAAGCTAAGCTGTGTTTTGGTATATTTCACTTGTGATTGCAGGATTATAAATATTTGTATTTATTTGCGCCCTGCAATTCAGCGGTTGTTTAGGAAAATGATCCAGCTAAAGGGATCCGTAGCGCAGAGAAGTTAAAGAATAAGATGTCAGATCAGTTGTCGTCTGAGACATTATTACTGATGATAGGATGACAAACTATTTATTGGAAAGTCTACACATTGTAGTTATCAGATTCACATGGAATTGTTGTGCAATTTAAATGTTTAAATATGAAACAATTTATGAAAATATTACATTTAATTTTAGCTTCTAAATGAGAGAATTGTTTTCATTAGTGAACTATTGGTTGTGAACTATGAAACAAGCCCTTCTCTCCACCATTACAAAAGCCCATTGACGAAAGTCAACATTGTGTTCCCGATTTTTTTACTTTTTTTATTTCACCTTTATTTAATGTGAGTCTGGAAGTAGAGTTTACAGTCTAACCAGACACCCCGATGACGTGGTGACTGCTGTCCATACATTTAAATGGGCTAATATCAACGACAGAACTAAGCCAACCTCAGCGTGAGCTATGGTTGCGAAAGGTTGAACAACTACAATCTAACAAAATTAACATTGTGTTCCCGGTGACGTGAGGACTGATGTCCATACGTTTAGAAGTGTGAATTTCAACGTGGAGGTGACGATCGACACGCTGGAAGGATGAATTTCGACTATACCAGCCAGAAAATAGCATGAGCTTATAGTATGGCAACTTGATATGAACTTTGAACTCTTATTCACTAAAGAAGTGATACATCCAAGACGTTGAGTTAGCAGCAGCAGTTGTAAACGTGGGTTAGGAAAGAAAGGACAATCTCTTCAGAAAGACAGGGTACTACAACGTACCCGTTCTACCACAAGACATATTCTTCAAAGGACAAGGGAGATATTTGCTGGGAAACCCAGCCTTCCATCTATGACCAATCTATCGAAGCGCAGCTCAGAGTAAATATTTCTTGCATTTTCCCTTTACAAATGGGCGGTTATTTAGAAAACACAAGATTCTGTATTTACGATAGCATAGCTTCATGAGGTCCGATAGAGACCCAATCCTTTTGTTTCTCAGTCTTCCTGTGCTTTCATTCAAACACAACCCCCTTTCTTTGTGTAACCAACCTGTCATATCGGTTCCGTTCGCTGGGGACGTTTTCTTGTATGACATAATTAGTAATCAATGTATGATCCATCCTGTGTATATGTAATTCTGTGTGATTATTTAGGTATTTAGTAAATAAATAATTAAACCAAATTCTGTATTGCTGATTCAACTTGTTAGCCAGGGTTCGTGAAGATAACCAAGAATTTTACGACGTTCAGATGAGAATGACTAAGGTGACGAATAACAATTGACTGCTATTGATATAAAAGATTACCAGGTCTTTAAGAGTTTATTCAGAAGACAACAGCTCTATAAACATTCTTCCTTGGTGCTCCAACCTCCTATTTAATTACATTTACTTGATTAGTTTCATCAGGTAATATTAATTATAGAGAAATCATTTTATAAAATAGCATGTCATATATCACTTAATCCATAGCAAAGACACGACACCTGCTAGGGCTGCCCTGGTCAACTGCATGTGCTGTTGTTGTGAAGTGGAAACGTCTAGTAGCAACAGCGACTCAGCCGTGAAGTGGTAGGCCACAAAAGCTCACAGAACGGGACCACCGTGTGCTGAAGCGCATAGAGCGTATAAATCGTCAGTCTTCGGTGTAGAAGAACTGACCGCAACCCCCTTGAGCACCTTTGGAATTAATTGGAATGCCAACTGCCCAACATCAGTGACCAACCACACTAATGATCTCGTGGCTGAATGGATTCAGGTCCCCGCAACAATGTTCCAACATCTAGTGGAAAGCCTTCCCAGAAGAGTTGTGGCTGTTGTGGCAGCAAAGGGGGACCAACTCCATATTAATGCCCATGATGTTAGAATGAGATGTTTGACTAGCAGGTGTCCACATAATTGTGGTCATGTAGTGTATATCATTGACCAAGATCAGTGCTGGGGTCAATTCGAATTAGTTGACATTCAATTCAGTAAGTGATATGAATTTAACATCCTAAAATAGTAAAACTTTTCACATAAATATATTTTCCTTTTCAGCTTATTGAGAAGAAATAGGAAAAACATTCTATTTGAACTTCAGTAAAATTCATGAATTGACTGTTTTCCATTAGAATTGACCTCAACCCTGACTCAGACCATACAATAGCAATAAAAAATATAGGTAAAACTATCAAAGCACACAATCAATCAATTAACAATGAACCATTCAACCAACCAATCCACTCACCAACCAACCCACCCACAGACCCACCAACCAATCATCTGAGTATATACTTATTTTTCTGTAATACTTTTTCCAGTATATAATGTATGTATAATTATTAATAAGATGAGAAGGCATATTAAAGCAATAAGGCACGAGGGGGTATGGTATATGTCCAATATACCATGGCTAAAGGCTGTTCATTAGCACGACACAACGCAGAGTTTCTGGATACAGCCCTTAGCAAAGGTATATTGGCCATATACCAGTAACCCCCAATGTGCCTTATTGCTATTATAAATAGGCTACCAACGTAATTAGAACAGTAAAAATAAGTTGTCATATCCATGGTTTACGTATGGTCTGATATACCATGGCTTTCAGCCAATCAGCATTCAGGGCTCGAACCAGTTTATAGTTACAAACATAACTATAAAAGTGATCTATCCATTTCAGTATCTTCTGTCACATCCAGTTGGTTGTGTGGTGGAACTACAGAAGTATGACAGTCAATTACAGCTAAAAGCATTTGGGAGTAATGTCAACAAACCAGACACACAGTGTACTGCACAATAGGAGGTCCCCCTCTATCCCTGTCAGGGACGGGTGAATTTCAGAGACGACAAGACCATATAACGTCCTCAGTTGTCCACATTACAATAATGTGATACTGTCTAGTATAGTGAACATCCAATACAATCCACCAGGTGTCTCATCAATCTCAATTTTCACAATATACTCTAAGCTCCAACTATTGTCTGTTAGTGTTGTTGTTTTCAGTGTTGATGTAATCACTCATAGTCGTATAAGCCTGATTTGGACATTTTCTGAATTCTGAAATATTTCTGAAGTTTGTTATTATTGTAGGCATTACATTACTTTGGTGAAATGAAAACAGAAATATGGTCCCCCTTATATATAGTCTAGTATATCTTGAAGAACAGCCCTTTTCTTTTCATCTCTATTCTGTGTTCATCTCCTCCAGTTTATGAACCTTCTCTGTGTTTCTGTCCAGATGCCCTGCAGTGGACAGTGATATCTCTTCCAGTTTGATGACACACTGGTAGGATTCTTTTTTGAATGGTCAGTAATCATCACCATCTGAAGAATTAATTAGCTAAATATAATTAATTTAGGCTGCAATAATTATGTTATCCGTAAAGTGGGACCGTCATGGTAGCCTACATGAGGGGGAACGCATGAAAAAACAAGGAAGGGATTAGCATTGCTGTTTCATGACCCCTAAGGGGCTCTATGCAATACCTCTGGTCATCAATTACCCCTAAACATTGTTAGTGATTGCTAGTGATAATGTATTACAAAAGCTTTTTGTTTCCCCCCCATACATTTTAATGAACATGTTACATTTTGTACATCAAATACATTTTTATTGGTCACATACAAGTGTTTAGCAATGTTATTGCGGGTGGGGCGAAATGCTTGTGATTCTAGCACTGACAGTGCAGCAATATCTAACAATTTCACAACATATACCCAATACACACAAATCTAAGTAAGGAATGAATTAAGAATATACACATATACAGTGGGGAGAACTACGACGGCGTAGTGTGTTACTAATGGTTTTCTTTGAGACTGTGGTCCCAGCTCTCTTCAGGTCATTGACCAGGTCCTGCCGTGTAGTTCTGGGCTGATCCCTTACCTTCCTCATGATCATTATTGCCCCACGAGGTGAGATCTTGCATGGAGCCCCAGACCGAGGGTGATTGACCGTCATCTTGAACTTCTTCCATTTTCTAATAATTGTGCCAAAAGTTGTTGCCTTCTCACCAAGCTGCTTGCCTATTGTCCTGTAGCCCATCCCAGCCTTGTGCAGGTCTACACTTTTATCCCTGATGTCCTTACAAAGCTCTCTGGTCTTGGCCATTGTGGAGAGGTTGGAGTCTGTTTGCTTGAGTGTGTTGACAGGTGTCTTTTATACAGGTAACGAGTTCAAACAGGTGCAGTTAATACAGGTAATGAGTAGAGAACAGGAGGGCTTCTTAAAGAAAAACTAACAGGTCTGTGAGAGCCGGAATTCTTACTGGTTGGTAGGTGATCAAATACTTATGTCATGCAATAAAATGCCAATTAATTACTTAAAAATCATACAATGTGATTTTCTGGATTTTAAATTTATAAAAATTACAGACCTCTACATGCTTTGTAAGTAGGAAAACCTGCAAAATCGGCAGTGTATCAAATACTTGTTCTCCCCACTGTATGTACAAGCAATGTCAGAGCGGCATGGACTAAGATACAGTAGAATAGTATAGAATACAGTATATACATATGAGATGAGTAATGCATTCAGATACAATGATGTTCAAGTGACAAAATAATGTTTTATCTGATTTAAAATATAATTATGTTTTATTAGATAGGCTAAGTTACTAGATAGGCTACATGTACAATACTCAACATCTGAGAAAAAAGCACTGAGATAATTATCCCACAATTCAGAATAAATGAATAATGCGCCCCACCATCCGTTAACTCCTAACTCAATTATATCCAGTTCTGAAGTAACTCATTACTCCATTGTGTTCCTTCTTAGCTCTCTTCTTCATCTCCTCCAGTTTCTGAACCTTCTCTGTGTTTCCTGTCTCCTTCACCTTCTCAATCAGGAAGTCCAGATGCTGAGCAGTGGACAGTGAGCTGGTATTTAAGGCTTTCTCTTCCAGTTTGATGACACACTGGTAGGATTCTTCCACCAGTCTGGCTTTCTCAGGTGTGAACTGCTCCAACTCTGTCTGGAGTCTACTGATCAGAGTCCCTTTCTCCCCAGCCGCTTTCTTATTGATTTCATACATATTTTTCAAATCTTCATGTGTGTTAAGAACCAGTCTGGTCTTGATAACATATTTTTAGTTTTCTTTGTCATGCTTGGTGTAGTGACAATTCCCAGTACACACAATGCAGTGTTCATCTTTCATCACACTACACCATGAGAGATCAGTAACCCACCAGCAGTCTGGATAGTGGCAGTTCTCCTTACAGACACTGCATGTGGTAGCCTGTTTAGTAAAACGCCACCATGATGATTCTATTGGTACTTTCTCTTTGTAAGGCTCTTCAAAAGTGTATGAAAAGTTCTTGTTTTCGTCCCTTTCTTTCTTGTGTTTCTCCAGGGCTTCTTGAGTTTGCTTGATTTCATTCTGTTTCAGATCAATCATTTCAATCCGCTCATGCAAGTTGCTGATACATGCTTCTAGCTGTTTGCGGTCTCTCAGTACTCCTTCAGTCATCTTCAGATTTTGAGGTGTTATTCTATCCAGGAACTCTGTGAATTCCTCCATGCCGTCCTTTGATAGGTCCCATAAATTCTTCAAGATACGTTCTTCTTTCTTGGCCTGGGTTGCTTTTGCAGAGGTAAGACTCTTTATTTGAGAGTTGTTGAATAGGAAATATATAGATTGATTGCTGTCATCTTTTGCAAGGGGGACATGAGCATCTTCTAAGGCCTGTAGAGCATTAGTAGGTTCCACACCATCTGAGTGTGTGATGAGGGCCACGATGTTCTTCTCCATGTCTTTGCCAAATAAAGACAAAACTGCATCAAATATGTACCTCTGTTCAACAGTGAGTCGATTTGCACTTGACTTCACCACTAAACCAACAGCATCAATTTGATGAATCCCATCTGTAGACCTTAACAACTCAAACATTTTTTCAGCAATCAGTTGGTTTTCTCCAATCCCTCTGGTGTCTCCATACCCAGGAGTGTCAATGATGGTGAGAGAGTAGGGGACTCTCAGGCCCTCAAACCCGAATACCTCATAAACAGTGATCGCTGTAGTTCGACTTTCAGTCTTTTTTTTTTCCTCCTCTATTTTCTCCTCCACAATCTCAAACCAGACTTTGTCCTCCCACTCTACACCCAGGACATAATTGACCATTACATTGATCAGAGTTGACTTCCCTGTTCCTGTCTCTCCCACTACCAGAATGTTTTTGTTGACCTTGGTGGGATCTCTCTCCCCAAAGGTACATCTTCTGAGTTTATCATCCTTGTCCAGTCTCTGTTTGTTTGTTACCAGTTTGTACCGTTCAGGAGGTCCTTGGTTGATAAGAATACTTTTTTTGTTTCTTTGTGAAATTATGTCTTGAATTTTTGAAGATGTGTCCCTAGTTTCGGGAAATAAATAAACATACTGTATGTTATAATATAACATTTATAATGTATTCTTAAATATACTTTACAATTATATTTCACTCTATAGGAAGAATCATAAGTTATCTGAGAGATCTGAGGGCAACATTTTTTGCTTAAAATGTTATATCGCGTTCAACCAATTACATAAATACTTATCAAATCAAGTGGACTGTGGGGACTTGTTTTTCCAGATCCAGATAAAGCCTTGTTCTTGACAAAAATACTTTCAATGGATATTCTTCATTTAGCATGCATTTTAGTCCCGAGTTAGGCTTAATCTGGGTCTGATAAAATGGCCTATGGATGTGTATGGTTTGCATCTGTCAATAATCTATAAAACATCAACAGCATTTGAAAAAACAATGACATCTGCTGACACTCACTTGCTTGCCATGATGGTATTTTAGTTGTGTGATCTACCCAGGGAAGATACAGTTGATTAAGCTCTGTAAATGGAAAACATAGTTTCAACGAATTGGAAGTCATGCCAACTTAAAGGACAAGGTATCTGGTTTCACTGCATTTTTAAGTTTAATGTTGAAACCCCCAACACAATTTTAATTGCTGCAAAGTTGAGTCTCTATACGTTCAGCAATCTAAACTTCTTGTTCATCCACCTAGCTATTTGAGAGCCTTTTTTTTCATTCAGCTCAGGGCTTCCCTTTTGGTGTACCTCGCATAGCTTCGCGAAATGTTAGGCTTGATGACCAAATAAGCCTACCAATACACTTTTATCCATTAGCTAAAGAAAAACTATAGAATAGCTTTGCCATTCTCCTTGATAGCCTAATCTATACTTTAATATACGTTTGATGAATTTATGAGGCATTGCAAGACAAGACATTGCAAGATACTAATTACCAAGATAGCCTATGCGCTTGGTTCCAACTGTCTGCCTGCCCCTCCTCTCTCTTCCTCGCTGGCTCACCTGTTCTTTCTCAATATCTTCTCTATGAAAGATGTGTGTGTTTAGTCTTTAGTCGTTTGCGTGTAGAATAGCCTACTCATTGATTTCCCCTACTTTAGTTAACTTGCGAGACATTGCAAGCCAAGCAATTGTGAAATAAAGCATTGCGAGATACAGCTTCTGATTACTGGATGCACGGTTCTGATTCTGCCTGGTAGATGCGAGAGTTTGTATTCTCTGAAGTAGCCTATGGCAACTACTCAGTCTCATCCTTTGCACAAATACTGAATCTTACGGGTCTAGGAGTCGATTCCAAGTGGAATCGAAGCTTTACACCGAGACATGGGAGCCGACACCGGGAGTCAACGGCAACGAGTCGAGGAATCGATTATTTTAGAGTCGACTCTCCACCACTAGCACAGGATGTCCATTCGATAAAGATGCTTCTACTGTGTCATTCGGTGACTCAACAACTAGCATTTAAGATTGACTCGACTGACTCGTCAAAGCGCATATCGAGTGCTCAAAGTGTTCAGTTTGAGATTCAGACTAAATAAAATGTTTGCATCTTTTCATCCATTTTAATTTACCTCTACTCCTGGAGATGGTTTGTTTCAGTTCTGCAGTCACAAGAATAGAGAAGAAGAAAGAGAAAGAGGTGATGTGTGTTGCAGGTCTTATAGTGGAACAGCCCAGCATTCTCCTCCCACCTAACCTCACCACTCCAGTACTGTACACCCCTTCTCACCAAGTCAGCTGATTTCAGAGAAGAGAGATAATTTCTTCAGTTGAGGGTGCCGGATAGTTGGCAGGATTCACAAAAACAAAGGAGATTTCTTCAGTAGAGAGGCAGTTGGAGCCAAATTCTCTATTCTTTATTTGTGCTATTTTAATGGTTTTGTTTCACTTAGAATATATCATCATGTCATATTGCTATTTTGATTTTGAATGTATGATGAACGTGAGGAATTATGAAATAAACTTGAATGTGTTTATTTGCTAAATTGGCAATATGGAGTCTCGGCTAGTCACATACCCCCTTTTCTCCCAGGGACCCTTTCCTTATTGCCATATAGGGGGGTGGTAATATGGGCAAACTAAGCTCTAGGCACAGCAGCAAACAGTTTTTGACCACACAGGTTTAATGCTTTTTGTTATTCGATTGCTTAGTGTTTTTGGTAAGAGAACAAATGGCCAACATGTTATGTCAATCTTAGTTTCATTATAAGAAATGTTGATTACTATTTTTGTACAAGCGGAGCTTCGGATATTTTTTGTTGTTGCATGCTGAACTTGTCTACAGACCATGGGATGTAGGGGAACTTCAAATGTTGTTAACTGATACATATAGCCCTTGTAAGAAATACCATTGTAATAACACAAGCATATTGCTATTACATTGTTATAACTAACTTCTTTCTAAAAAACAGGGTTTCTCACAAGCAGAAACTGAGACACACACACACACCAGAGACAGATGGCTGACACAGAACATTCATAAACACTGATAAGGCAGGGAAGGCCTTGAGCAAGAGTGCTTGGGTCTGCATCCCACGAGATAATGAGACACACACATAACCGAGGACAGAGGGCTGACATAAACCTTTCATAAACACCGATTAAATAAGAACATCTGCGCACACACCTAATCTCCTATTTTAGCTGAACATTTTGGTAACAAAGAACTTTTGATACAAGACTCAGAAGGATGACGCACAGCTCATCCGGACCAATCTGAGAAGACAACAACCTGATCAGGACCAACCAGAAAACCAGATCTACCAGACTCAACCTACTTTCTGTCCTGTATAAAATGACTATGTATTTCTGTTATCTGGGCTCTGTCTGCAGGTTCATTACGAGCTGAATGAACGAGTCCATGCATGTTTGTATCAGATATCTTTACCTCTGAATAAAACTGCTTTTTATTATACGAATATCCACCCTGTCCAGAGTCTCTACTTCGTCTCAGTTCTCCAGTAAACTTGTGTCATCAACACCCTTACAGAGGACAAAGAGCTCTAATTCTGTTTCATTGGTCCTATGAAGTTCATATTTGTCATAATCAGTGATGATGCTGCAGGCATGAACTAAGAGGTCACAGATCTCAATAAAGGTCATATAATGACTAATATATTGAAAAGGAATACACTTTATTAGTGAGTCAACAAGGTCAGACATGTTTCAATGGCTGAAGACAAGAAGTGTAGACTGTAGACTCATGTGACAGGTGGTGACAGAACTTGCGATTACAAAGATATAATTTACTACTAAAACTATAAAGGGCAACAATGAAACAAAGATAGTTTTGTGGTTAACACATTTTTAAAAAACATTTGGATATATGTACATAAAAAAATTATAAATGCCTAATCTCATTGCTTCACATCATACCATGCAGTGTTAATCCCATGCATCAAAAAACTACAATGATATATCAGTCTAGGCACATTTACCTGCTTTTCCAATGTTCTTTAGTAACATTTGTGAATAACAACCTTAGAGAAGGATTTGTTTTGTTGTCTTTTATTAAAACTCAGAACCAAATCAGCTAAAGCAGTGCCTGGGAAAATACTGCTGGTGGTGACAATACAGGCCTATTCTGTGAAATCAGCTGACCAAAGAAAGGGAGGGGCTTCAGAGTGATGGACAAGGTGGAAAGAGCATGTCTCCTTGAGTTAATGTACCTCTATTCAAATTGTTTAGGATCCTATGCTCTATTTTCATGTCATGCACCTTAGTGCTACAGCCCAGTACACCTCCTATCACAAAGTCAGCTGCTTTCAGAGAAAATATACACTTTCTTCAGCAGCAACCTTTATTATTTTATATACCCAGACTAATTATTGTCTTATTTCTTTGCCATTTACTTTCGTTGATCCAAACTACTGTTATGAAATGAACTGAAAGAAAAATGAAGAAACGTGTCAAGACCTAAACCCAGACAGCAGTCATTACAGGGTCTGCTCCGATCATTTCATCACTGGTAAGTATTATAGTTTTTCGAGTTTAGTTTAGCTGTTAGCTGTTATGCTAACCAGGTGTTAAAAACCACACTAAGTTAGCCAACATTAGCTAGCTAGATAGCTTGTAGTCTAGCTATTAGCATGTCTCTCTCATTGGCTGCATGTGAGGTTTTTTTTCACCATAAGAATTCCCCATTTTAATAAACCATTATATGCATTTATCATCACACGTGTAGACTAATGAAAGCCTACTAATCCTAATGTGATGAGTAATTGGATAGTCATAAATTAGGCTATTAATTTAACTCAGGACGTTTCTTTTCATTCCTTTGCTCGGGAAAAATGTAGCCTTTGATAAACACATTTCATGGAATTATTATACACTTCATATGACTGGAAACAGATTTTGTTTTATACGACAAATCACAGGTTAGGTTAGGCCTACCCTGCTGACACTGACAAATATATCAATAAAAACCACCTTGTCTTGACTGCAACCATCTAATCTAGGCCTGCGAGAAGGGGAGACACAAATTGTACAATATGATGTCCATCTTTGGGGAGGAGGCAGGTAACCTAGTGGTTAAGAGTGTAACCGAGACTGCTCCCCGGGCACCGATGACATGGATGGCGATTAAGGTAGCCCCCTGCACCTCTCTGATTCAGAGGGGTTGGGTTAAATGTGGAAAACAAAATGTCTCCTCTCACCTCTCACTATACTTTAACATTAAACTACTGTAGTTCTACAACCAATACACACAAATGTCTTGACTGTTTTTAATAAATGGAAAAATGAAATGTGGACATTCACACCTATGATTGCAAAGGGGTCTTCCAAGTAAACAAAGGTCAGACTCATAAGTCAGAATATGGAACATGGTAACAATAATGAATGTTTCCATCACTTTGTTGAATTCCAAGTGCTAACCTACCTATGCATGACTAACAGTTCATATGTCCTCCTCATCCTACAGACAAGGTCAAGGTGATTCATGACATTAGTGGTTGTCTGACTCTGATATTTCCCTGCATGGTTGGTAAGACCACTGTTCCAGTTAGGGGGTTTACGTGTCTGTGTTTAGACCTATGTGGACAGACAGACAGACGGACGGACGGACGGACAGGACAGGACAGGACAGGACAGGACAGGACAGGACAGGACAGGACAGACAGACAGCAGAGGTCATAGTTTCACTGCCATATAATTAGGGATTAGAATACCTGAATGGACATGAACCTTCTTACGATGGGATAAATGGCAGCCATTTTGGTCAGGGAGTTGCTCAATCATGGTTTGCCAGTTCTGTGAAAAGATATTGTGTATAATAATGAATTTGGGTGGTGGACCATTCTTGATACACACTAGACACTGTTGAGCGTGAAAAACCCAGAATCATTGCAGTTCTTGACAGGTCTGGCACCTACTATCATACCCCATTCAAAGGCACTTAAATATTTTTTATTTAACCAGGCAAGTCAGTTAAGAACAAATTATTATTTACAATGACGGCCTACCCCAGGCAAAGCCGGACAAAACTGAGCCAATTGTGTGCCGCCCTATGGGACTCGCAATCACAGCCGGATGTGATACCCCTGGATTCAAATCAGATACTGCAGTGACACCTCTTGCACTGAGATGCAGTGTCTTTGACCACTGTGCCACTCGGGAGCCCATTCACCTCAATCCATGTATCAGTTGTGTCAAGGCTTAAAAATCCTTCTTAACCTGCCTCCTCCCCTTCATCTACACTGATCGAAGTGGAATTTAACAAGTGACATCAGTGAGGGATCATAGCTTTTTTACCTGGATTCATCTGGTCAGTCTATGTAATGGTAAGGTGTTTTTTATGTTTTGTATACTCTGTGTATATTTCAAAGGCTATTTGTACAGACAATTGGTATAAAACCCGTATAAAATGTATTTATACTTATTTGACAATAGTTTAGTTTCTTTTACACGATTTCTGATATATTACATGCCTTACTTTTATTTTCCTGCATAAGTAAAATTAGGATTATGCCTCTACTGCCATTCATTCCAATTAGACTGGTTTGGATTTCTTCCTGAACAATATGGCTGCCATTTTGACCCCATTTCGAAACTGAGAAGTCTATGACATAACCCCTCTAGTAATTTAATAGGATGTCTATGGTCACTGTTCCTGAGAGACAGAAGCAGGTCGCTATGGAGACCAACAATCACATGAAGTTACAATACAACAACATGTTACTTGAAACATAGAAGGGGAACCTTTGTCAGTAACCTCGAAAAACAACTTCCTCCTGAAAACACACAAGTGGGAAGGTGTTTCATGTACCCCAGCCACACTGACCTATGAGCATGCAGGAGAACTCATGCAAACTCTTCTGCAGAACTGCACACACACTGTAATCATACTTCATTATCTCCCTCTCTATCTCTCCTTCTCCCTCTCTCAATTCAATTAATTTTAATTTAAAAGGCTTGTTTGGCATGGGAAACATGTTACTTTGCGAAAGCAAGTGAAATAGCTAAAAAACAAAAGTGAAATAAACATTAAACATTACACTCACAAAAGTTCCAAAGGAATAGAGATATTCCAGATGTCATATTATGGCTATATATAGTTTTGAAACAATGTGCAAATAGTTAAAGTACAAAGGGAAAATAAATAAACAAAGAAGGGTTTTAAGGGTTTTATTTACAATTGCTGTTATTGCACTCTGTGGTATTTCACCCATACGGAAATTTATCAGAATTGGATTTTTCTAATTCTTTGTGGATCTGTGTAATCTGAGGGAAATATGTGTCTCTAATATGGTCATACATTTGGCAGGAGGTTAGGAAGTGCAGATCAATTTCTACCTAATTTTGTGGGCAGTGTGCACATAACCTGTCTTCTCTTGAGAGCCAAGTCTGCCTACGGCTGCCTTTCTCAATATCAAGGCTATGCTCACCGAGCCTGTATAAAGTCAAGGTTTACCTTAATTTGGGGTCAGTCCCAGTGGTCAAGTATTCTGCCACCGTGTACTCTCTGTTTAGGGCCAAATAGCATTCTAGTTTGCATTGTTTTTTTGTTTATTTTTTCATATGTGTCATGTAATTATCTTTTAGTTTTATCATGATTTGGTTGTGTCTAATTGTGTTGCTGTCCTGGGGCTCTGTATATATATATATATATATATATATATATGTTGAAGAGGGTGTGTAAAGGTAGTCATTGTTGTTCTCCCCCTTAGACGAGGAGGAGCATGGATAGGACCAAGATGCGGATTGAGGGAAATAAGCCATCTTTTAATGAAAACAGCAAACAAGACACTACAAAAACTACAAAACAACAAACGTGACTAACCTTCAACCGTCCTGTGAGGACACAGGAACAAACACCCACAAAACCCCAGTGAAACCCTGGCTGCCTTAGTATGACTCTCAATTAGAGACAAACGATACACACCTGTCTCTAATTGAGAATCATACCAGGCCGAACACAAAAACCAACCTAGAAATACAAAACATAGACTGCCCACCCAAAACACACGCCCTGACCATAAACACATACAAAAACAACATAAAACAGGTCAGGACCGTTACAGGGTGGGGCTTTTGCTGCATCCCTGTCTCACCCCACGGCCCTGTGGAAAGAAATGTGTGTTTTTTTGCCCATTTTAACCGCACACTTATTGTTTGTGTACATATATTTTAAACCGTTGTATGGTCCTGCTTCACCTTCTTAGATACAGATACAGCTACTCAAGCGTAGCATTGATTGTTAAGAGGTTCCTTTGTCTTCTTCAACCTCGTGTTGCATTTGGCACGAGTCGTTGACCTCGGCTGCCGCTTGCGGTCAACTTAGTCGGATATGTTGATTAATAACTCAAATGCTTTATACCCTATGGTCAATAGGGACGTTTCCATCTTCATGGCATGCTCTCTGGGTTCCCTAGGCGTAGCTCGTTAAAAGGCAAGGTATTTATAAATTGTTCCGATCTCGTTTAGACAACTGAATTGTCTTATCGTCACCAAAACATTCTCTTTCATCTGGATATTTTCTACACAACGAAAAGTATGTAAACATCATGTACATAATCAGGAAAACTCTTCAAGTTACAATGTTTTTTACATTAATTTTCATATCATTGTTACCACTGTTTTGGCTGATAAAATATAATGTCCCAAAGTCCATTTATTGCATGTTACAGTTCTGTGAGTTGGGGTGGGCATTCTATGTTTTTGTTCTATGTTGTCTATTTCTAGGTGTTTGGCCAGGTGTGGTTCTCAATCAGAGGCAGCTGTCTATCGTTGTCTCTGATTGAGAACCATACTTAGGTAGCCTTTTCCCACCTGTGTTTTGTGGGTAGTTATTTTCTGTTTTCTGTTTTGTGTCTGCACCAGACAGAACTGTTTCGCTTTCGTTCTCCTTTTTGTTCGATTGTTTTTTTGGATTAAATCATGAACACTAAATGCTGAACCTTGGTCCACTCTTCCTTCAGCGCACGAGAAGCGTGACAAGTTCTGAGGTAGATTCTCCATAAGGTCCACAGACATTCTGATCATTCACATTAGACACCAGAACAGAGTTGGTCTGCTGCCTTATAATTTACAATGAGCGTGAGGTGTCAAAACACCTCCATACCTCTTCCCCTCTGCGGGAGTGAGATGTTTTTGCTGTTTGTTCTTTGTTATAGGGCCAAAAAGATTGGAGAAGTGGTTTATCCATACATCTACGTTTTGGATAGATAACTCTTTGTGTTGTTTGTTTAGTGTTTTCCAATTTTCCCAAAAATAGTTAGACTCTATGTATTCTTCACTTCCATTGAGCTGATTTCTGATGTGCTGTTCCTTCTTATTCTTTACTCCTTAGTGTATTTCTGTATTGTTTTAGTGATAAACTTCTTCTGGCTGTGATTTTTAAAATGTTTTACAGCGAAAACACCACATATATTTATGTTAGCTCACCACCAAATACAAAAAAGGACAGACATTTTTCACAGCACAGGTAGCATGCACAAAGCCAACCTAACTAACCAAGAACCAACCAAACTAACCAAGAAACAACTTCATCAGATGACAGTCTTATAACATGTTATACAATAAATCTATGTTTTGTTCGAAAAATGTGCATATTTGAGGTATAAATCAGTTTTACATTGCAGCTACCATCACAGCTACCGTCACAAATAGGACCGAAGCACGTAGCTTCGCTTGGCGCAAACTGTATTGAAAAGTAAGGATAATTTAAAAAATGTAATTCCGCGATTGTATTAAGAATTAAATTGTCTATCAATCGCTGTCCACCCTATATTTTTTAGTCACGTTTATGAGTATTTATGTATACGAGTAGATCACTGTCTAATATGGCGCACGGACATTTTCTCACCAGCTGGGCTACTTTCCCCATTGTCTAACCATGATTTTGGTGGCTAAATATGCACATTTTCGAACAAACTGTATATGCATGTTGTAATGTGATGTTACAGGGGTGTCATCTGAAGAATTCTGAGAAGGTTAGTGAAAAAAATAATATATTTTGGCGATGTTTACGTTATCGCTCACTTTGGCTAGAATTAATGCTGGGGTAATGTTTGCACATGTGCTATGCTAATATAATGATTTATTGTGTTTTCGCTGTAAGACACTTAGAAAATCTGAAATATTGTCTGTATTCACAGGATCTGTGTCTTTCGATTAGTGTATGCTGTGTATTTTTACGAAATGTTTGATGATTAGTAAGTAGGTAAACACGTTGCTCTATGTAGTTATTCTAGTCCATTTGTGACGGTGGGTGCAATTGTAACCTATGCCATCTACCTGAAATATGCACATTTTTCTAACAAAACCTATCCCATACCATAAATATGTTATCAGACTCATCTGATGAGTTTTTTTCTTGGTTAGGGGCTATAAAAATCTTAGTTTAGCCGAATTGGTGATAGCTACTGGTGTTGGTGTACAAATAAAAGATGGTGGATTATGCTAATGTGTTTTTAGGTAATAGATGTACATCTTTACATATTGTGTCTTCCCTGTAAAACATTTTAAAAATCGACATGTTGGCTGGATTCACAAGATCTGTGTCTTTCATTAGCTGTATTGGACTTTAATGTGTGAAAGTTAAATATTTAAAAAAAATATTTTTTTTGAATTTCGCGGCACTGGTTTTTCAGTGGGGGTGGGGGGGGGAGTGCCGCTAGCGGCACCCTCATCCTAGACAGGTTAACATGACCGGAGAAAGATTACTCCCAACACTAATGCTTGGAACAGGTGCGGGTCGGTGTCCTCCAGGCGCATGACGCAGCTCCAAAAGAGTGACTAGCTACAGGGTTTTTTAATTTATAGTGCCTGTGAACGCGCAATCGACCCCATTCAAATCGTCATCACGTAAAGGCATCCAGGGGAAGACGTAAGCAGTGTCCGTATACTCATAGGAATAACATTGGCTTTAAAACTGACTCCAGAACAGTGGCCCAAATTTCTGAAATCTGACTCCATGTCAGGGAAATTGCTGTAGAATGGGTTCTGTTCCACTTAGAGACAAAATTTCAACTCCTATAGAAACTATAGACTGTTTTCTATCCAATAATAATAATAATATGCATATTGTACGATCAAGAATTTTGTAGGAAGCCGTTTCAAATATTACACGATTACCATAAATAGTGACAACAGCGCCCCCAGCCTCAACAGGTTAAAGACAAACATCTTGTGAATCCAGCCAATATTTCCGATTTTTTTTAAGTGTTTTACAGCGAAAACACAAAATAGCATTATTAGCTTACTACAATAGCGTACCACACTACCGCATTCATTCATCAAGGCACGTTAGCGATAGCAATAGGCACGTTAGCGATAGTGAATAAACCAGCAAAAGATATAATTTTTGACTAACCTTGATAAGCTTCATCAGATGGCAGTCCTATAACATGAGGTTATACATACACTTATGTTTTGTTCGAAAATGTGCATATTTAGAGCTGAAATCAGTGGTTATACATTGTGCTAACGTAGCATCTTTTTCCCAGAATGTGCGGATATTTTTATGGCACTCAACTATTCTGACCAAATAACTATACATAAACGTTACTAAAAAATACATGTTGTATAGGAAATGATAGATACACTAGTTCTTAATGCAATCGCCGTGTTAGAATTCTAAAAATGACTTCATTACGACATCCAGCTTAGGTATAGCGAGAGAGTACCCAAAATCTGGGCGCAAACGACTATTTCACATGTTCGACAGATATAGGAAATAGCATCATAAAATGGGTCCTACTTTTGATGATCTTTCATCAGAATAATGTACAAGGGGTCCTTTGTCGGGAACAATCGTTGTTTGGATTTATAATGTTCTCTTCTCCAGTCAATTAGCACGGAAAGCTAGCAAAGTGGCGCTAAGCTCTCCTTCCTGAACAAAGGCACACAACGCAACACGCCTAACGTCCCGAATAAATTTCAATAATCTAATAAAACTATATTGAAAAAACATACTTTACGATGATATTGTCACATGTATCAAATAAAATCAAAGCCGGAGATATTAGTCGTCCATAACGACAGCTTATCAGAAGGCAAATCCAGGTCCCTTCACGCGCTCTCCAGAAAACAGGAAACTGGTGATACGTCATGCCGAGAGCTATTATTCGACCCCAGATCAAGTTGCACACTCCATTTCTTCTCTCACTGCCTGTCGACATCTAGTGGAAGACGTATGAAGTGCATGTATTCTAAGAAATATCAAGGACATTAATAGGCAGGCCGTAGAACAGAGCATCGATTTCAGATTTTCCACTTCCTGTCAGGAAGTTTGCTGCAAAAGGAGTTCTGTTTTACTCACAGATATAATTCAAACGGTTTTAGAAACTAGAGAGTGTTTTCTATCCAATAGTAATAATAATATGCATATTGTACGAGCAAGAATTGAGTACGAGGCCTTTTGAAATGGGCACCTTTTATCCGGCTACTCAATACTGCCCCTGCAGCCCAAACAGGTTAACCATAGTGAAGGCATAGGCTCAGGTTTTCTGGGTCTCAATGTTTTTGGTTGGATAGGTTTCTCAATTTCTCTCCTAAGTTTTTGCATTCTTCATCGAACCATTTGTCATTGTTGTTAATTTTCTTATCTTGTCTGCTTGACATTTTTAGATTTGATAGGGAAGCTGAGAGGTCAAAAATACGTTTTAGGATTTCCACTGTCAAGTTTACACATTCACTATTACAGCAAAACATTTTGTCCAGGAAGTTGTCTAAAATTTGTTGTTGCCTAACAATTTTTTTGGTAGGTTTCCACACTACTTTCCCATGGAGGACCAAGATGGCCAAAATGAAAAATTAATGAATACATAAATAAATACATCTATAAATCTGCATGTACATGTAAAAATAAATGAATGTACTGTAACGCTCGTCGTTAGGTGGAAGAGAGGAGGACCAAATCACAGCGTGGTACGTTTCCATATTTATTGGAACACTTATAAACACGAACAAAACAATTAAACAGAATGAAACCAACGACGCTACAGACCTGAACATGTGAACCTAGTGAAAACAAAGAACCCAATGAACAGGAACAATCACCCACAAACAAACAGTGAACACAGCCTACCTAAATATGGCTCCCAATCAGAGACAACGTAAAACACCTGCCTCTGATTGAGAACCATATCAGGCCAATCAGACACACCTAAACCAATGAGACACAACACATAGAATATACCCACCCAGCTCACGTCCTGACCAACTAAACAAAGACTAAACAAAGGAAATAAGGTCAGGAACGTGACATGTACACGGAAATCAATCAATAAACACAATTTGATATAAATTAGTACTTTTGCATTGACTTATTTTGCCAAAATATGTATTTTCCTAATAATTAATTTCTGTTATTATTTATTTCCTTTTTTATATATTTCCTTGACAATTTATTCATGTCCCTATTTATTTATTTTTGCCAACTTTTATATCTTTATTTATTTCTGTATTTCTTCGTCCCTACGCAAATGATGACTTCAACATTCAAACATAGCAATCAAGCCCGGAGAGCAGATAGGCTGTAGGTCCTCCATAGAGAGGGAGAAAGAGGCTGACTGAGTCTTTACACGACGAGTGTCAGTGTCTGAGCTTCTTCGAGAGGCGGCTGATCGGCTTGAAGAAATAGAGCGCTGTAAGTATGAAATACTCTGAAAGCATGAAGGAAAAGGAAACCGCACACTGCGCTTGATTGTATCACTGATCTTTAATAAGCTAAAACTTTGTTACCAAAGGACAAGACCATACAGAGTGGAGCGTTGGTTACACAGCTGAAAATGGTTCAACTCTAAGACTATCGATTCACTACAGAAGGAGTAAATCCTAGACAACACGCTTTCAGTCTGCAGCTGGAAAAATGCGTAGTAGAAGACAAGAATACCGACAACCGCCGAAACATCTATTCTAAGAACAACATGGTACGCATGACGTATCCATTATGAACACAACGAGAGTTTCTTGATGAACTATTCTCCACAGAATGATTGAGCAATTTCAACAGAGACAACAAGACATACAAGCGTAAATATGTACATTGCAATTTCTTTCAGAATGAGCGGCAGTTCATGTGCAAGGTATTATCATGTCCATGGGTACAATTATCAACTGTGTGTTAGTGAATCCATACTGTCTTCCCGCTCTTTTTCTGCCCCCGCCCCTTTCCTTTGTCCACCAAGCTGTCATATTGGCTTAGCCCACTAGGAACGTATCAATGCATTGTTAGTAACCAATATCTACTGTTTGTTTGTCATGTATTTCGTTAGTAAAGTTTCTGTACTGGGCTTTTCTAAAATGTTTTAGAAAGAGCCGGGCACAATTGGGTCCCTCGGCCGACCACTTTTCACCCTTGAAAGTCATGGTAGATACAAAAATAGGCAAATGAACCCCTGATTGCTGATTTGTCTCAAAATCATAAAACACATATTTCTCTCTATGTTCATCTTCAGCCAAGGGCTGAATGTAACACTCGTGTGGTACTTCTTGAACCACTTCAGCGTCTCTGCTTTTCAAAGGCCCTTTACAGATCGGGCAATGTAGAATTCCACAAACATGAGGTTTAGGGCTATCTATTTTAAGGTTGTAATTGCAATGACATTTTGGACATTTCTTGTTAATGTCACAACTGCTTACAGATTTACAGGCCTTGGGGTGCCATGTTTCAGTTTTGTGTTTTTCGTAACAGTAGGCCGAACGACATGTGCGGTGACAATCCTCACAGGGGGTCAAGTTTAGCGGTTGCATAGGGCAATGTTTATCCAGACATACTGAACAGTTATAACGGCACGAGTGCCCCCCCCTTGCAGGTGTAGCCTGTATGACAGGCTGGACACACATATGGGGCACCTAAAAACGCTGTGATGTTAGTTACGGCATAGTAATGCTCATTTTGCACATAAAAGTACATAGTCTTAGGATGTGGTTCGTGTATATTTTGGAATTTCAAGAGAGCGTCATTAGCTCTACTGTGGTACAAAACAACAATCTTGATGTTCAGAAAGTTTTCAAATTTGACTATGTCCGAGAAAGCCACAGAATCCTGTATACCTAGACCCACAGCCGTTTGGAGCTCTCGAGCTTTTTGTAACGCTGCTCGATCAGTACATCCTGGGCTGAGTAAATGGGCCAGACCTATGGCAAAGCATAGCTTATTGCCACGATTGGGAACGTTTATGAGGTAGGCCCTTTTATTGCTTATGATTTCTGACTGCATTAGGCTATCGAGCTTCCTTCTCTGACCACCGCCACCTTGGGGTTGACGTATTAATTGTACTACAAGTTCGAGGGTCCTATCTGCTAGCACGTTTAAATTTGACTGAACAAGGCGTTCTAGCAGGTTAACAAATTGTTCAAGATCTGCTTCACCATTCTGTAAAGTAAGCGATACAGTGCTATGCAGACTGTCTCCACAAATTTCCAACTGTAAGACATCCCTTGGTTCGCTATAAGCTCTAACCCTATCTAACAGTTCATTCAAAGTGTCCATAATCATTACGTAAAACACAGCATATTCCCGAATCTGACCCCCCCATGCGAAATTGAAAAACTGTCGAACCTCAATATTGTGGAATTTATTTTGGCGCAAAACATGTACACTGCGATCAAGACCTTCCCCCTCCAGATTTGCTAGACAATTGTTCAACTGTTCAAAAACATTGTATTGTGTTTCAGACTCTTCGGACATGGGTGTTAAAGGCTGGCTTAGAGGTGTATGTGGTGCAGAATTAAACCTCGGGCTCTCGTTCTGTACACTGCGATCAAGACCTTCCCCCTCCAGATTTGCTAGACAATTGTCCAACTGTTCAAAAACATCGTATTGGGTTTCAGACTCTTCGGACCTGGGTGTTAAAGGCAGGTTTAGAGGTGTATGTAGTGCAGAATTGAACCTCGGGCTCTCGTTCATCTGGGTAATTAGAGATATGATTGTTTCGGGAATCTGTGATAACATGTTTTCATCGGAAGGCCCTGACTCATTCATACGAGTAATAATTTCTATGAGTTCGGCTGGAATCTGTGATAATAGGCTTTCATCTATCATCATTATGTCAGTTACCCCCGAATCATTCATATGATTAATTATATCTTGGAGCTCTGGCGGGATCTGGGCTAAGAGGTTTTCAATTGTCTCGCTTAGGTCTATAGGGGGCGCCATTTGTCTAATTAAGGATGTGTGTTCTTGTGTTTACATATGTTTTGGGTTTTTTTACGGCGGTATTTGCTTGTTTTAACCCTACTGTTTTTTAACATACGGGGAAGCTCGCTACGCCAGAATGACACATCCTGACTGTATTGATGCTCTAGTAGAATACACATACGTCTTTGAAGTAAAACCTTTCGTGATTTTAAACCCTGAGTAACAGCCTTGAAAAACCTCGCTTGGTCTATTTCAGAATCGGCTGTTGCCCCCACAGAATTGGCAAGAAGGTTGGCCGCTTCACAGAACATCAAATCGTCTACCTCAGAAATGTCATTTAAAACTTTGAAATCATCCGGTTTCGCTGTTTTATTGACGGGTGTCTGTGCGCTGAAATCCTCTGCGATGGTTGTCTGTGCATCCTCCGCTGTTTGTAGTTGTGTAAGGGGTTCGATGTCTTTATACGCCGGGGAGGAGTCTGAAATAAAAATAATACATACATAAAAATAAGTTATTAACCACAAAATATGTTAGATAAAAAAAGATCAAATACATTTCATATATAATCCTATATATTAACATTACATTAATTAAATACCTCGGCTTTTTTGAAGAGGGCTGTTCTGAAGAAGCTCTGAAACTATGGGAAGTTGTCTTTGGTCAACCAGTATTACAGCATCTGCCGTTTCTGTAGCTGGGTAGGCTGAAAAAAATAAATAATAATATTCGTCCTTGTTTTAACATATTCATGCATAAAAATGTATAAATATAAAAAATTTATATATAAATAATAATATATATATATATATATATATATATATATTCATACCGGGTCCTTGGAGCGTTGTCTTGTGAATACCGGCCCAGTAGTATTGTTCTGGAGGGGTTGAAGCGGAACTGTGGATCTGCGCACTAATTGTCCGTTGGTTTTTAGATAGATGTGGCGCTCCGTAGGACGTTCCCGGGGGATTTGACCTGCCGTTTAAAGCATCTGTTCTCGGCGTGTTTAATAAAACATCCGGGGTGAATGGTAGAATTGCATCAGAGGCCTCTGCTCCGCTGAAACCGTTCAGATTCCATAGGGAGTCAGTTATCCTTCTAGGCTGAATGTCCGCTGTAAACACATAAAATAGCTTTTAATATAAGATGCCCACACTTTTTGTTTTTAAGGTATAAATATGGTTATGTATGGAATTCTTGGACTCACATCTACAATAATGGGACGGCGTTGGGATGCAGGCAAGTTGTTCCGGAGAACCAACGGACGGTTCGAGCTCAGTTATATCTCGAAGTATCTGCGTGAATGCTTCAGAATCTATAAAACATTCGACAATATTAAAGCTCTAATCACTTTATATAATATTGACATGTTATACGTTAAGAATGCATAGAGAACAAAACTAGAGAGTTCATGACATGGTGAGATTCTGCTTTTAAAAACATATTTTATTTCATTCAAAATATTTAGTACATACATTTTTATAACCGTTCATAATTAAGGTCTTTTACGCTGCCTTTCTTACAGATAAAAGGGCCTGGTTAGCCCTGACCCTTATCCGTTTCCAAGTCATCATCAAAATGCCTGGCTCTCTTGCAAGGTCCTTCAAAACGCCGTAAGTTTTCACTCCAGGGGTAGATAATACGTCTTTAACTGTTCACGATTTTGGAAGAGACTGTCCAGCTTATTCATAAGTGTTATGAAAATCGGATAATCCAACCATTTAAAACTAAACACAGGAATAAAAAAGTTTACATCTTTGCATGCTCTGGAAGATACAGGAGAATTGACAGACTTTGTAGCATTAGCACCATCATAAACTTCACAGGCTAAAATTGTCACTTTGTTGTCAGGGCTATAGTCCATTGAAGCGATTCTTAGGGCCTTCAGATCACGGCCGCCGAAGACCTGTTCTTCCAAAGCATATCCTGGCACCTTTGTACATTTACATTACATTTAAGTCATTTAGCAGACGCTCTTATCCAGAGCGACTTACAAATTGGAAAGTTCATACATATTCATCCTGGTCCCCCCGTGGGAATTGAACCCACAACCCTGGCGTTGCAAGCGCCATGCTCTACCAACTGAGCCACACGGGACTTGTGTACCACGCAGAGCCTGTTCAATTTTACAGAGCGCCAGCCTGATCTTTAGCCATTCTCTCATCCCCAGAGCAGGAGAAAAACTCCCAGGTTTTCCCTGATAAAGGGGTTTGGGTCCACTGTCTGTGAATATCTTTACCGTAGAATCCTCCGGCTGGAATATGTAAGAAATATGGCCCTCACTCGTACCCCAAAATCCTTTAAAACATTCTGGAGCTTCACACAGAACTTCCTCAATGCTTTGGTCACTGGGTTCATGACAAGCCGAGCATAACATCCCGAAAATTGGCATGGGGGCATTGTTGTTTAATATTCAGGGGGTTATCATGTACAGTCTTAAACATGGATTGTTCAGGGGCTTTATAAGGCGGCTGCAAAGCCCAATACCCCCGGACATTCGTGTTTCATAGAAAACAACCCCGGAGGGCTATAAGCAATAAAATAGGCCTTACTCTTTGAAATGTTCATTACACACCAACCCCAAACAGGACACTAGACATCAAACAGCATGAAAAATTCAAAAACATCATAAAACTCTTTTACACACTCTAAGCCGTGAGAAACAGGATGACCAAACATAGGGGCACTTTAAACCACGCCCCCCCCAAACCAACAGGGGGTCCGGACAGGAAACCCAAATATGGGCATGCACACTTTAGCAGGACATAGGGTCATAAATCTTAAATTTTGACGCGTGACATCTACTTTAATCTCTCTTCTATGACATAGCCTTAAGTCTTCTTAGGTATGATGCTAAAAGCTTGGCCCACCTGTATTTTGGGAGTTTCTCCCATTCTTCTCCGCAGATCCTCGCAAGCTCTGTCAGGTTGGATGGGGAGCGTTGCTGCACAGAAATTTTCAGGACTCTCCAGAGATATTCGATCGGATTCAAGTCGGGGCTCTGGCTGGGCCACTCAAGAACATTCAGAGACTTGTCCCGAAGCCACTCCTGCGTTGTCTTGGCTGTGTGCTTAGGGTCATTTTCCTGTTGGAAGGCAACAGCTCTGGTGGACATTCCTGTAGTCAGCATGCCAATTGCACACTCCCTCAGAACTTGATACATCTGTGGCATTGTGTGACAAAACTGCACATTTAAAGAGGCCTTTTATTGTCCCCAACACAAGGTGCACCTGTGTAATAATCAGCTTCTTGATATGCCACACTTGTCAGGTGGATGGATTTTCTTTGCAAATGAGAAAGGGAATTAAACAAATGAGTGTAAAACATTTGAAAGAAATACGTTTTTTGAGCATATGGAACATTTCTGGGATTTTTTATTTCATATCATGAAACATGGGACCCACACTTTACTTTGGACTTTGTCCTTTTCAAGAAAAAAACCTGTCTTTCCTGATATACACTTCCTGATATACAATGATAGCATATACAATATTCAAACATGCTTTGGGGAATCAACACTACTGTAGTGTGGGGGGAGGGGATTCACTTTGATCGCTTTTATTATCATTTTACATTTTGCAAAAAGTGAAGAATAAAACATTCATGCCACGAGAGGAACCGGACCCGGCCAAATAGGTCCCGGAACGAAACAGTCCAAAATGGAGAGGTGCCGGATCCTGTTCCGGCAGGATACAGCTCAAATTAAGGATTGCACACGCCCGAAAGCTTGCACACACACACGTCCCAGGAGAATGCTGAGAAAAGGCGGTGGTGAGGTGCAATACAGAACTCATATTCAGGTCCAATTTTCCCCTGGGCTTTATTTGATGTGGTACACTATAACTTTATTTGCATATGTGGTAATTTAGCATCCCTGTCAATGTACTGCAGTCATACTGATACCATCTCTAAAGGCAGTACCAAGACAATTGGCGTGTCACGCTCATTCAAACATGGCCTGTAGAATGTACTGTAGGTAGGATTCTAGATGGCTGTAATTACTGTGTGTGTCCATCATTTTACATAGGACAACACAGGGACTTTGGATGCTTATAAAATGCTCTCAGTATCATTCATGATAGATGGTTATAGAGAGCCAGCAGATAATACATTATTTCCATAATCCTAATATAATACTGTATATAACATCATATATCATCAAATCTTTTCTAATAATAATACATTTCATCACGACAGAACCTTTCAATGTCACTCTTTTTGTCGGCTCTCTTGGAGCCTGATACTGACAGCTGTGGAAACAACTGTTGTTTTCTGTGAATCTATTTGTATAACCGGTGACAGTGACACTATTCTCATATTTACATACTGTCTCTGTTGCTTGTTGTCCAAGGCAGGTAAATGATGTGTTGAGGTGGATTCACATGAGGTATTAGTCCTTTGATCCTATTTCATGCTTTTAAAATGACCAAACATGTACCAACGTGTATGAAAAAATCAATTACCACTACTACTACTACTACTACGACTACTACTACTACTACTACTGTATCACCATGGCTTACAATACATTTTACATATAGCACGATCCACTGTGTTATTCTAGCATGACTCAACAAAAAGAGAGATGTGTGTCAGTGCATTAATGTCATGGTATTGTTGTCAGATAACAGATCTCTGTAATGTGTTGCATGGAGAAGACATGTTAAGCTCCAGAACCATCTTACTGAATAGATACTGTCATCAGTCACATTCAATACATTCCACTAGGTGTCTCATCAGTGCCATTATTCACAATATTTACGTCAATAACAGTGGTAGTAGCAGAGACGGAAGAGGAAGCGGGACACCTCACTCACTCCTTTTTTCTGCTTCATATACAGTCAGTCAATGAACTAAGCAGACCAGACCCAGCTGTTATCACATTGGTGTCTATGGGAGAGCCAGACAGGAACTGTGACCATTTCTTTCAATGGTAAAGTGTCTGAGTAAGACCTTCATTTATCCACCATCTTTGGTAGTAGTTGGCAGTTTGGCAATGCACAGGTTTGCACAATTTCAGAGGTCAGCAAAAGCTTCCCCCACATTATCTATGACGTGGCTGAGAATGTGTTTCAGTTAAAAGGAGACATATTTATAAATAGGTTGGCGCGTTCATGTTTTCCCCATGTATTTAGTAATGAATTTCTCCAAATATATTGTTGTTCTTTTCCAATTTTACCAGTATGATGAGTATTTACTGTGCGCAAGTCCAATCATGTGTCGAGGAAATGTTTGGTCAAGTTATTGGTGCATTTAACTTTAATATTTAAATGCAGTAATTTACACGTTTGCAATCCTCCAAGTGGATACGATGTTCAGGTGGACATGAACACTCGCTACACTTACAGAAATACATTTAGTTTATTTCCATATAGAAATGTTTCCTTTATTTGTAATTTGTGCATCTCTGCTCCATGTCTGTCAGTGTCTGTCATGTCTGTGGGTAATGGGAGCTCGCGCCTCAGTGCACATAGACATACAGTACGTGGCCTGCACACCACGTTTGGGAGTCACTACTGTGAGTTAAGAAAATTAAAACCATTGTTCACTTCATGTCCTGTGATGAAATATTATGATTCATTCTGATTTAGACAAATTTAGGGATGTGAAAGAAGGGTCTGGAGAAGGTCTGTATGGAGGAGTGGGCCAAAATCCCTGCTGCAGTGTGTGCAAACCTGGTCAAGAACTACAGGAAACGTATGATCTCTGTAATTGCAAACAAAGGTTTCTGTACCAAATATTAAGTTCTGCTTTTCTGATGTATCAAATACTTATGTCATGCAATAAAATGCAAATGAATTACTTAAAAATCATACAATGTGATTTTCTGGATTTTTGTTTAAGATTCCGTCTCTCACAGTTGAAGTGTACCTATGATAAAAAATTACAGACCTCTACATGCTTTGTAAGTAGGAAAACCTGCAAAATCGGCTGTGTATCAAATACTTGTTCTCCCCACTGTATGTTTGGAACCTTTTTGACCATTCAAACAAAGGTTGGACCACTTAAGTCGGTTGTTTGTGTGTATGCCTCTCAAGACATAAAATGCTGTGCACAAAGCCTGAGAAACCTAACACTGGTTTGTGATAGTTACCAACAAACCAACAACCCTGCTCAAACAGAGAGGATTTGAGTGGTTATGGTTTGATCTCTTCCTCTTTAGCAGTGAGGGTTTGTGAAGGAGGGTGGAGTGTGTGAAGCTGTTTTTTTCCACTGTGGTCAGAGAGAGACAAATGGAGAGGGTTGTAGATGTCAAAATGGTGAACAGGCCTTTACATGAAAAGGTGTATGGGGCTTTCTGTGTTTATCAGAGAGATGGATGCCAATGTTATTTTAGCATACAGTATACTGTAGTTCACTTGTCATATTCATTTCTCCTTTACATTTAATCCATCACTGACAGTGGCGGTCTGAGCCGTTTAACATGAGGGAGGATGATTTCTTTCCTTATGAACATGGCCTTATTTCTATTACAGCATATTGGATGACTGTCATTCATATTCCATTCACCCAGGTCAATATAACAACGATAGGTTTACGCTACTACATGATACAAACATTCTCCCTATACCCATCATGAGGTTGCTAGCCTATGACAAATTTGAGGTGACAGACAGTGACACACTCTTGCCTAAATCTAGTTGATCTAGGGTGTAATCATTAATCCTACAGTTGCAAACGAGAAGAGTTTCTATTGGAAGAATTCAGGTATGTTTATCCCCGTTTGCTTCCGTTTAAGAAACGTTTTTCAACAGAATCGGTGGAATGAATACACCCCTGATCATGTGCAAACATGGGTCACTTTCATAGCAGCCACGTTGTATTCCTTCTTGCATCTATGCGCTCTCCTCCTCTCACCTTTTCTCTTCGCTTGTGGACTTCAATGCACAACACATCAGTTGTATGTGACAAGGCAAAAAAAACTTTACAAGCCAAACCATGTCATAACCGCTACACACAGCCTACATTGTTGTAACCATATTGTTGTAACCATATAAACAGCCACCACTAACATTTAGTGGCTGCTGCCAACATACTGACTCAACTCCAGCCACTTTAATAATGGGAATTGATGGAAATTATGTAAAATGTATCACTAGCCACTTTAAACAATGCCACTTAATATAATGTTTACATACCCTACATTACTCATCTCATATGTATATGTATATACTGTACTCTATATTATCTACTGCATCTTGCCATCTTTATGTAATACATGTATCACTAGCCACTTTAAACTATGCCACTTTATGTTTATATAACATGCATTACTCATCTCATATGTATATACTGTACTCTATACCATCTACTGCATCTTGCCTATGCCGTTCACTCATTCATATATCTTTATGTACATATTCTTTATCCCTTTACACTTGTGTGTATAAGGTAGTAGTTGTGGAATTGTTAGGTTAGATTACTTGTTGGTTATTACTGCATTGTCGGAACTAGAAGCACAAGCATTTCGCTACACTCACATTAACATCTGCTAACCATGTGTATGTGACAAATAAAATTTGATTTGATTTGATTAGCTAAAGTAACGTCATAGTCAACATAGCTAATAGAACTAAAGCATCAGTAAACCTGCTTCAATCATGCAGTAACGTTACAGTGTACAGTCAGTAAGCAGTTTAGCGATTACACCAGCTGGCCCCGGTGGCAATAAATTAGTAAAACAAAAAGTTTATCTTGAATTGGAAGAGTTCTAGTCATAGCCAGCTAGCTAACATAGCATCCCTCTGTTTGAGCAGGGTGTTTCAGTAGGCTAAACTACCTAGCTGCATTTGCTAGCTAAGTAAGTGAAACTGAACGTGATTTTTTTTAAACTAAATTTCTCTGTCTCGCTCTTGCTTCTCCTTAATTTTTGAAGAAATTAATTTGTTCAAAACTGTTCAACTATTGTCTTTCTCTCTTTTTGAGTCAATTACTCACCACATGTTATGCACTGCAGTGCTAGCTAGCTGTAGCTTATGCTTTCAGTTCTAGATTAATACTCTGATCCTTTGATTGGGTGGACAACATGTCAGTTCATGTTGCAAGGACTCTGATAGGTTGGAGAACATCCTCCAGAAGTTGTCATAATTACTTTGTAAGTCAATGGAATGGGTTGGAACCATGAGCCTCCTAAGGTTTGTATTGAAGTCAATGTATCCTGAAGACGACGGAAGCTAGCTGTCCTCTGGCTACACCATGTGCTACCCTACAGAGTGCAGTTGAGACTACTGTAGACCATTGCGAAACAGTGTGTTTTAAACAATTATTGGTAACATGAATATATTTAATATTATTTTATCTAAAAAGGATCACTTTTGAAATGTTTTAAAATATGTATTTTTATGAAATTAACTGAGGAGGATTGTCCTCTCCTTGCTCTTCTGAGGAGCCTCCACTGCAGTCTGATAACTAATTTCCTGTGTTATTCCTCTGAACAGTTGACAGACCTGCCTTGTAACCAATAATCTTCACACACAGCTAACTTCTAAATAGCTCCTAAACCATGAAGTAAACCCTTTGACACCTCTCCACTTCTCCTACTGCAATTAAAGATTCTACTGAAAATGTAAACATGACCGGGTATGGTCAATGCAATGTTGCCTTTTGCACAAATATAATTTTATCATCAATGCTCCTTCCTCAGATCATTACTTTAGTTTTGTTAGTTCTCTCTTCCACCAACAATAAGACCACAGTGTTGCTGTGTCTGCTCCTTTAACAGAAAGAGGAAGTTGTGTCAAGATGAACATGACATCAGATGCACATTTTTTCTGTTTCTCTTTAAGGATCTGTAGCTTTCTAATTCTGACAAAGACCCATTTGTGTCACAGCCACAGGAACTGTAAGGTTCTGGTCCGGAGGAAACGCTGGTGTCTTCAGTCACTTACCAGCGGCTCAGAATGGAACACAGTTCATTTATTGGACGAGAGATTGTTTCATTTATAGAATTTGAAGTATGTCAACCATGCACAATACATATGGCATCAGATGATGACTTTGTTTGGTTACACTGTGTTTAGAGAGGAATGGAGTTGATGGTCACTGCAGCTTCTAATTTGATTGTTGCATGAGCCTGAGAAACATCACACATCTATATACATTGTGTAGTTTTTTACCAAATATATTTTTAGATTCAATAAAATTGTATAGTTTTGGTCTTCTAGCTCAATTCCTGTTCTCAGTCTGTCAATGTAATTTAGTCAGTTCTCTCTGTTTTTCTCCCTCTTTAACTCTCTCTCTTTCTCACTCTCTCTATTTATCTTTTTCTTGCTCTCTCTATTTCCCTTTTCTCTCTCGTTCTCCCTCTCCGTCTCTCTTTCTGTGTTTAAGTGCTTTGTGCATTTTTCATCTGTAGAACACTCAAGGTGAGTAAATAATCAGAATGTATTTTTCTGCATTTCATCACTCTAACCCGATACCACCACACACATGGTTCACTAACTGAACATGTCAAATTCTGAGAAAACCTTTCTTTAAAGAGTCATTTGAAATAGCTACTTGTATCCAGATTAAGTAATGTATAGCATGTGTCTAATCTGCAAATCTGTTTTCTCATCCCTGCCCAGCTATACTGACAGTAAATATCAACTTATTTTAGAAGAAATAGGGAATTATTTAAGAAAAGTGCAAGGGTGCCAATATATTTGGCAGCAACTGTTGTACACCTAAAATGCACTTTTATCAAAACTCTACAACAACAGCTGAACTGTTGGAAATGAATCCACACGATGTGTATCAAATAATGTTCAAATCATCTGATTCATTTGATGCAATTTGATGCCCTTCTCTCACAGCTCTTTCCAAAGCGACAGTGAGTGACATACAGGGGGGAGGAGACAGACTGGAACTACAGATGGTATAAGAATAGTCAGTCAGTGATCCCCCTTAACACAAAGCCTGAGTACAGAATCAGTCCTGTCTACATGTCTAACAGTGGTTCATATACCTGTGACGGTGTAAAGGGAAACAAGCTCTCCACGATCAATGATGCTGTACAATTGAATGTGACTGGTAAGTAGAATACTTTCTTAGATTGAAAGTTTTAAACGTGTCCTCTGCCTAATCACAGATCAGCCACAACCTGGCCTGAGTATCTCTCCTCAGTGGCTGAACCCTGGAGACTCAGTGTCTCTGAGCTGTAAAGTTGACAGGATGTCTACAGGCTGGAGGTTCTCCTGGTACAGGACTGTTCCCTACAGAGCTGGGTTACCCTCCCTATCAGACAAGTCTTACTCTCTACAGCCCCTATCTGACAATGTGACTAGTGAAGACTCCTACACTCTGATCCCTGCTGGTCCTACTCCTACAGGAGGATATGTGTGTAGAGCTGGGAGAGGAGACCCAGTCTATGACACACTCTACAGTGAACCTCAGTTTCTCTGGTCAGGAGGTAACTAACTGCATTGAAACATATTTAAGTCTCCCTCATGTGTATAATATATATTATTTAACTAAAGGTTTGACTCTGTCTCTCTTTGTTTCAGATCGGCAACCTTCAGTGTCTCTCAGAATAGGTCCCAACACAACTCAACACTTTACATCAAAGTCTCTCTCACTGAGCTGTGAGGAGAAGGGGAACTCTACTGGATGGAGACTGATGAGATACACAGAGAGAGGAGTGAAGTCAGGGTGTGTCTCTAACTGGGGATCAATAACAGGGTCCACTTGTACCATCAGGTCCACATACACATGGTCCAGTGGAGTGTTCTGGTGTGAGTCTGGATCAGGAGAGTACAGTAATGCTATCAACATCACAGTGGATGGTACGTCTATTGTACGACATTCACACAAAAAACAACAACATTTCAATGTATGATAGGATGTTCAATTCTGTAACTGAATTTCATCTCTTATAAAATACAAGATCATAATATTTTGAGGGTGATGACTCCAGTATGCAGATTTACAGTATTATTTATATATTATGTTAAACAGCTGGTGATGTGATCCTGGAGAGCCCTGTCCATCCCGTGACTGAAGGAGACTCTGTGACTCTGCGATGCAAATACTGGACAACAAGCTCAAACATCAAGGCTGATTTCTACAAAGATGGAGTACTCATCAAGAATGAGACCACAGGAGAGATGACCATCCCTGCAGTATCCAAGTCAGATGAAGGATTCTACAAATGCAAATACCCTGACAAGGGATAATCACCAGAGAGCTGGGTGACAGTGAGAGGTGAGAAGAGCTGTCTGTGTGTGTGAGAGAGTTACTGTGTATGTTTTTGTCTTGATGGTAAAACATTTGTTTTTCTAGTCTCTCCAGGTTCTGTTGTCTCCATCTCTCTGACCAGGATGCTGTGTGGTCTACTGGTGGTGTCTCCCTTTCTACTGGTGTCCATCATGCTGATGGTGAAATGCTGCAGGCCTCGAGGTGAGAACTTTCTTTCAGTGTCTTTACAATCAGTTTATCCAGCTAGAGATGGCATGCTTTTATATCACTTTAAAACTAATGTGGAATGAATTGGTTCATTTCAAATGTAAATCGACAAAGTGTCCAGGGGCAGCTATTTCTGTTAAATGTCTTTTATGGAAGCTTTTCCTCTCAAAAAAGGCAAACTAAAGTTTTCATAATTTAACCTGGCGAAAGTAACCCAGCACTGAACACAAACTAATTGGGGTTGTATATTCTGTCAAAGCTTACATTTAAAATAGGATAATGTAGGAGGGAAATCACTGCAAGTCACCATAAAGTACATTTCAGTCTAAACCACCATCTAGTAAAATAAATGTGTTAGTAAAGTGCATAAAAACAATCTGATTACAATAAGTACAAAGTAAAATGCATAAACGGTAGTGGCTCTGCTTTCTATAAAATAGCAAGTAAATACAAAGACCACAATGTTAACAGTTAGAATGGACTTTCTAACATTTCAAATAACTGAGTACAAGATGTCCATAAAACAAAATTACATTGTGCATGAAAAACAAAAAAATATAAATCAATATGAATAGTTACAAACACCCTGTCCACATGATACCCTAACCCCACATGATACCCCAACCCCACACGATACCCTAACCCCACATGATACCCCAACCCCACATGATACCCTAACCCCACATGATACCCCAACCCCACATGATACCCTAACCCCACATGATACCCTGACCCCACATGATACCCTAACCCCACATGATACCCTGACCCCACATGATAGCCTGACCCCACATGATACCCTAACCCCACATGATACCCTAACCCCACATGATACCCTAACCCCACATGATACCCCAACCCCACATGATAACCTGACCCCACATGATATCCTAACCCCACATGATACCCTGACCCCACATGATACCCTAACCCCACATGATACCCTAACCCCACATGATACCCTGACCCCACATGATACCCTAACCCCACATGATACCCTAACCCCACATGATACCCCAACCCCACATGATACCCTGACCCCACATGATACCCTGACCCCACATGATACCTTAGCCCCACATGATACCCTGACCCCACATGATACCCTAACCCCACATGATACCCTAACCCCACATGATACCCTGACCCCACATGATACCCTGACCCCACATGATACCCTAACCCCACATGATACCCTGACCCCACATGATACCCTAACCCCACATGATACCCCAACCCCACATGATACCCCAACCCCACATGATACCCTGACCCCACATGATACCCTGACCCCACATGATACCTTAGCCCCACATGATACCCTGACCCCACATGATACCCTGACCCAACATGATACCCGAACCCCACATGATACCTTAACCCCACATGATACCCTAACCCCACATGATACCCTAACCCCACATGATACCCTAACCCCACATGATACCTTAACCCCACATGATACCCTAACCCCACATGATACCCTAACCCCACATGATACCCTGACCCCACATGATACCCTAACCCCACATGATACCCTAACCCCACATGATACCCCAACCCCACATGATACCCTGACCCCACATGATACCTTAGCCCCACATGATACCCTGACCCCACATGATACCCTGACCCCACATGATACCCTAACCCCACATGATACCCGAACCCCACATGATACCTTAACCCCACATGGAACAGTAGATCCTCATCTCCCCCATACTGCACTGGGGGAAATGTCATATCAACCTATAAATTACAACTCTAAAATGAAACATAATACAACACACTGAAGCTTTACATGAAATAGAATGTAATTATGATAATTACTCACTCTTCAAATAATATTATTATCAACTCCACAACGTGGTTCTGAGAACACTGCTATTCAGCTAGCAAGAAGCTAACTTCTTCATGTCAATGTGAAAATATCAACAGGCTAACATGACCATCTGGCATAAATATTACAAAAACGTGTTATACGGTCTGATTTACCACACCTGTCAGCCAGTCAGCATTCAGGGCTTGAACCACCCAGTTAATAAAAATGAATTTTACCACATGGCTACAGTTACTTCTGATGGATTACTGTTTATAACTGTGTACAGTTTAAAGAGCAGTTGGATCAATTAAAACCTCTTGAAGCTAGGGGGCAGAATTTTTATGTTTGGAAAAATAACGTTCCCATTGTAGGCTGCCTATTTCTAGGGTCCAGATGCTAGAATATGCATATAATTGACCGATTATGATAGAAAACACTCTCAAGTTTCCAAAACTGTCAAAATATTGTCTGTGAGTATAACAGAACTGATTTTGCAGGCAAAAACCTAAGGAAATCCAACCCGGAAGTGACTCTTATTTAGAAAAGTCCCTGTTCCATTGCCTGCCTTTCCTCCATTTAAAGGGATATCAACCAGATTCCTTTTCCTGTGGCTTCCTCAGGGTGTGAACAGTCTGTAGACATAGCTTCAAGCTTTTATTTTGAAAAATGAGCGAGATTTATCAAAACGCGTCAGTGGATACACGGATGTCCCTCCATTAGTTGATGCGCTCGACACTGGTTGCTCGACATTTTCTTTCGCTCCAGTAATGAATAGTTTACAGTCCAGTTGAAATATTATCGTTTATTGATGTTAAAAACAACCTGAGGATTGATTATTTAAAACGTTTGACATGTTTCTACGAACTTTACGGATACTCTTTTGGATTCTTCGTCAAGTCTTGATGACCTGTCTAAGGCTGTGGAATACTGAACATAACGCGCCAAACAAATGGAGATTTTTTGATATAAAAATCATCTTTATCGAACAAAAGGAACATTTAATGTGTAACTGGGAGTCTCGTGAGTGCAAACATCTGAAGATCATCAAAGGTAAGCGATTAATTTTATTGCTTTTCTGGCTTTCGTGACCAATCTACACTGCTGCTAGGTGTTCTTAATGTTTTGTCTAGTGATCGATAAACACACAAACGCTTGGATTGCTTTCGCTGTAAAGCATATTTTCAAAATCTGACACGACAGGTGGATTAACAACAAGCTAAGCTGTGTTGTGCTATATTGCACTTGTGATTTCATGAATATAAATATTTTTTGCATTTTTTTTTTACATTTGCCGCTCTGCAATTTAGCGGTTGTTGATGAAAATGATCCCGCTAAAGGGATCCGTGCGTCAAAAAACTCTAATGCTACTCTCCATCCGTTCCATTCCTGTAGGTTTGTGTTCAACAGTCAAATCTCCTCAAGACCAGATACGATCTGATGATGTCATCGAACAGACTGAATCATCTGTGTGATTATAACAGTATGAACTGTACACTGAGCAATAATTTGAATGATTTTGACATTTTGACATTGATATATGATAGTGTTTACTGAGTTTAATATCACTGAATGGAATTTCACAAATGCTGAATGTTATTGTTTTGTAAGTTGACATTTTTTAGCTTTTGGTGGCTCATATGCTTTCCTCTGTTATTGTTGATGGTCTTGCTTTTTCTTGAAATATTACACTTCTCTCTTTATTTCAGTTTGTTAATTAAACAAGAGTGTAGTGCCTGTTTATGTTTAAAAGTGGAATTTGCTGTATTTTTTATGTTGTATTTTACATAAAACAATCCTTTTTACATACAGGTGTTGACAGTGCATTCGGGAAGTATTTAGACCGCTTGACTTTTTCCACATTTTGTTACATCACAGACATATTCTGAAATGGAATTTTAAAAAGTTTTCCCCACTCATCAATCTACACACAATACCCCATAATGACAAAGCAAAAACAGGTTTTTAGACATTTTAGCAAAAAAAAATGAAAAAATAGTGAAATATGTAATTTACATAAGTATTCAAACCCTTTTCTCAGTGCGTTGTTTTAGCACCTTTGGCAGCGATTACAGCCTTGAGTTTTCTTGGGTATGACACTAAAAGCTTGGCATACCTGTATTTAGGAAGTTTCTCCCATTCTTCTCTGCAGATTCTCTCAAGCTCTGTCAGGTTGGATGGGGAGCGTCACTGCACAGCTATTTTCAGGTCTCTCCAGAGATGTTTGATCGGGTTCCATTCCAGACTCTGGCTGGGCCACTCAAGGACATTCAGAGACTTGTCCCGAAGCCACTCCTGCATGGTCTTGGCTGTGTACTTAGGGTCGTTGTCCTGTTGGAAGGTGAACCTTCGCCCCAGTCTGAGGTCCTGAGCGCAGGTTTTCATCAAGGATCTCTCTGTACTTTGCTCTGTTCATCTTTCCCTTGATCCTGACGAGTCTCCCAGTCCCTGCCGCTGAAAACATCCCCACAGCATGATGCTGCCACCACCATGCTTCACCGTACGGACGGTGCCAGGTTTCCTCCAGACGTGATGCTTGGCATTCAGGCAAAATAGTTCAATCTTGGTTTCATCAGACCAGAGAACCTTGTTTCTCATGGTCTGAGAGTCCTTTAGGTGCCTTATGGCAAACTCCAAGCGGGCTGTCATATGCCTTTTACTGAGGAGTGGCTTGGTTTATATTTGATTGAATGACCTATTATAACTAATTTAGAACATGTATAGTTTGTTATTAACTAAATTAATGCATGTTTCTATATACATATATACTGTCTATGTAAGTCTATTAATTGTTGTATTTTTACAGTAGTAGTTATAGGAGCCAGATGAGTGTTCCACTATGTAAGTGTAATGGAGAAGGAGTGTTGTATTTTGTATTCATTTTCATATATAAAATAAAAAGTGCACATTTCTTACATCATTGTATTGCTTTGGGGGGGAAATTATGTAAGTGCATATTCCTTTTACTGTCTGTATTGCCGAGTTGAAACAACGCATTTATTATTAGAAAATTCCTATTAATTTATTATTATGCAAAGCAACAATCACTAACAAAATCTCTATGCACCACAGTGCAGTCAGTCTTCTGTAAACCACATTCAGATTGACTTCTACTGATATGAGCCCATACAGAAGTGTTCCATGTCTGTACTATTATGATTAGATAGAGAGAGGAAGGAGTAAGAGGGCAGAACCAGTACACTGAGGGGTTATGTTGTTGCTATGTGACCAATGACCATATTAGTTTCTATATTGTCTGTAAGAAATTGGAACCCCCATTTGTATGCGTACAATACTGTTGTATATTCTGTTGCCCCTTCTGTTGAGAAGGCTCTTTCAGAGCTACAATCTGCCTTTGTTGCTTTGCAGAAAACCTTTGTTGAACAGAAATTGGTCCGAAATGCAGATTAGACTAAAACCTTAAAATGTACCTGATTATTTATCCGTATTGGATAATGCCCACATTGATCGTGTCCCCGCTTATAAATATTTGAGTATCTGAATTGACCAAAAACTCTTTCAAAAAGCATATACATGAGTAAGTTAAGAAGTTAAGTAATAAAATGTGATTCCATTATAGGCATAGGGCATACCTTTCATTAATATATACGAAACAAATCATTCAGTCAACATTCATTTTGGTTTTAGACAATTGCGATATCATCTATTGTAAATGAATGCAGCTGCCACTGTATTGAAGCCATTGTACACAGTTTATCATTGCACACTACTCTTTATTACGGCTGATAAGTTCAGTACTGTAATAGTTCCTGTGTGTAGCTGGTGTAGAGGAGTCAGGCTCAGGACAGCATCTATGTGTAATAAACGTCATTTACTCAAGATTATCACAAATACAACACAATAAATCGAGCCCACAAATACGGACCGTATTACACACAAACAATCACTCACAAACAACCATGGGGGAACAGAGGGTTAAATAATGAAGAAGTAATTAGGGGATTGAAACCAGGTGTGTAAGACAAGGAGAAAAGAAATGGATAATGAAAAGTGTATCGGCGATGGCTAAAAGGCCGAACGCCGCCCGAACAAGGAGAGGACACCGTCCTCGGGGACGACCCGGAGGACGAGGCACAAGGCGATCCGGATGAAGACGGTGGAACTCCCGCAGCAACGAAGGGTCCAAGATGTCCTCCACCGGCACCCAGCATCTCTCCTCCGGACCGTAACCCTCCCACTCCACGAGGTACTGAAGGCCCCTCACCCGACACCTCAAGTCCAGGATGGCTCGAACAGCATATGCTGGGGCCCCCTCGATGTCCAGAGGGGGCGGAGGAACCTCCCGCACCTCAGACTCCTGGAGTGGACCAACCACCATCGGCCTGAGGAGACACGGATTTGGGGGAAGCTGTAACCTGTAGCATACATCGTTCAGGTTTCTGGTCGAGAGCCAGACCCGCCTCACTGCGGTGGCGGACGGCGCTCGCCTTCTGCCGCCTCACGGCCCGTTGCAGGTGCACATGAGCAGCATCCCAAGTCTCCTCCGAGCGCTTAAACCATTTGTCCACTGCAGGGGCCTCGATCTGGCTCTGATGCCAAGGTGCCAGAACCGGCTGATACCCCAGTACGCACTGGAAGGGGGAGAGGTTAGTGGAGGAGTGGTGGAGTGAGTTTTGGGCCATCTCTGCCCAGGGGATGAAGGCCGGCCACTCCCCAAGGCTGGCCTGGCAATGTGACCGCAGAAACCGACCCACATCCTGGTTCACTCTCTCCACCTGCCCGTTACTCTCGGGGTGAACACCTGAGGTGAAGCTGACCGAGATCCCAAGACGCTCCATGAAAGCCCTCCATACCCTGGATGTGAACTGGGGACCCCGATCAGAGACTATGTCCTCAGGCACCCCGTAGTGCCAGAAGACGTGAGTGAACAGGGCCTCGGCAGTCTGTAGGGCCGCAGGGAGACCGGGCAAAGGGAGGAGATGGCAGGACTTAGAAAACAGATCCACAACGACCAGGATCATGGTTTTGCCCTGTGAGGAAGATCCGTCAGGAAGTCCACCGACAGGTGCGACCATGGCCGTTGTGGAACGGGTAGGGGTTGTAACTTCCCTCTGGGCAGGTGCCTGGGAGCCTTGCACTGGGCGCACACCGAGCAGGAGGAAACATAAACCCTCACGTCCTTGGCCAAGGTGGACCACCAGTACTTCCCACTAAGACAGCGCACTGTCCAACCGATACCAGGATGACCAGAGGAGGGTGACGTGTGGGCCCAATAGATCAACCGGACAGGGGACAGCAGACGGAACGTACAGATGCCCAGCTGGACACTGGAGAGGAGTGGGCTCTGTACGTAATGTCTGCTCGATGTCCGCGTCCAGCTCCCACACTACCGGTGCCACCAGGCAAGAGGCCGGGATTATGGGAGTGTGATCCATGGACCGCTCCTCTGTGTCATACATCCGGGACAGTGCGTCTGCCTTAGCGTTCTGGGAATCTGGTCGGTAGGACAGGGTGAACACAAAACGGGTAAAAAATATGGCCCACTTTGCCTGGTGAGGGTTCAATCTCCTCGCCGCCCGGATGTGCTCCAGATTGCGGTGGTCAGTCCAGATGAGAAAATGGTGTCTCGCCCCCTCAAGCCAATGTCTCCACGCATTCAGAGCCTTGACAACAGCCAACAGCTCCCGGTCCCCCACATCATAGTTTTGCTCCGCCGGGCTGAGCTTCTTCGAAAGAAGGCACAGGGGCGGAGCTTCGGTGGCGTACCCGAGTGCTGAGAGAGCACGGCCCCTATCCCAGCCTCGGACGCGTCCACCTCCACTTTGAATGCCAAAGAGGGATCCGGATGAGCCAGCACGGGCGCCGAGGTAAACAGAGCCCTCAGGTGATTAAAAGCCCTGTCCGCCTCAGCCGACCACTGCAGTCGCACCGGTACCCCCTTCAGCAGTGAGGTAATGGGAGCCGCTACCTAACCAAAGCCCCGGATAAACCTCCGGTAGTAGTTGGCAAACCCTAGGAACCGCTGCACTTCCTTTACCATGGTGGGAGTCGGCCAATTACGCACGGCGGAAATGCGGTCACTCTCCATCTCCACCCCTGACGTGGAAATGCGGTACCCTAGGAAGGAGATGGACTGTTGGAAGAACAGACATTTCTCAGCCTTGACGTACAGGTCATGCTTCAACAGTCAACCAAGCACCCTGCGCACCAGGGACACATGCTCGGCGCATGTAGCGGAGTATATCAGATTGTTGTCGATATACACCACTACACCCTGCTCGTGCAGGTCCCGTAGAATGTAGTCAACAAAGGCCTGGAAGACTGATGGAGCATTCTTCAACCCGTACGGCATGACGAGGTACTCATAGTGCCCTGAGGTGGTACTAAATGCCGTCTTCCACTCGTCCCCCTCCCGGATACGCACCAGGTTGTACGCGCTCCTGAGATCCAATTTTGTGAAGAAGCGCGCCCCGTACATTGACTCGATCGCACTGGCGTTGAGAGGCAGCGGGTAGCTGTATCTCACCGTGATCTGATTGATACCCCAATAGTCAATACACGGGCGCAGACCTCCATCCTTCTTCTTCACAAAAAAGAAACTCGAGGAGGCAAGTGAGGTGGAGGGCCGAATGTATACCTGCCCCAGGGATTTGGAGACATATGTTTCCATAGCCGCCGTCTCCTCCTGTGACAGAGGATACACGTGACTCCTGGGAAGTGCTGCGTCTACCAGGAGATTTATTGCACAATCCCCCCGTCGATGGGGTGGTAATTGAGTCGCCTCCTTCTTACAGAAGGTGAGAGCCAAATCGGCATATTCTGAGGGGATGAGCACGGTGGAGACCTGGTCTGGACTTTCCACCGTAGTAGCACCGATGGAAACCCCTACACACCTCCCTGAGCATCTCGTGACCACCCCTTGAGAGCCCTCTGTTGCCACGACATAGTGGGGTCATGACAGGCCAACCAGGGTAGGCCCAGCACCACGGGAAATGCAGGAGAATCAATAAGGAAGAGACTGATCCTCTCCTTGTGACCGGGAGCGGTGGCCTCCCTAATCAGCCCTGACCCTAATGGACGACTATTTAGGGCGTTCACAGGGAAGGGCATATCCACAGGAACAAGGGGATCACTAAACTATGGGCAAATGAACGATCACTAAAATTCCCAGCTGTGCCTGAATCTACGAGCACCTTATGCTGGGAATGCGGGGAAAACTCAGGAAATTTAATAAACACATACATGTGAGCAACAGGGGGCTCTGGGTGAGCCTGGTGCCGACTCACCTGGGGTGACACGATAGTGCCCTGCCTGCTGCCTCGACTCCCTGAGGAACCCCCCCAGCACCGACCAGTAGTGTGCCCTCTGCGGCCACAGATGGTGCAGGGAATGGCCCCTCCTCCGGTCGCCCTAAGTGCAGCACCTCCCAGCTCCATGGGTGTCGGAGCGGAGGTGCTGGGGGATGGAACTGACAGGTCCCGATCCGGACGTCCGCGGGCAGTCAGCAGGTTGTACAGCCGGATGGACAGGTCCACCAGCTGGTCCAATGTGAGGGTGGTGTCTCGGCAGGCCAACTCCCAACAGTCGTCCTCGCGCAGACTGCACCGGTAGTGATCGATCAGGGCCCTGTCGTTCCATCCCACGCTGGTGGCAAGGGTCCGGAAGTCCAAAGCGAAATCCTGCGCTTTCCTCGTTCCCTGCCTCAGGTGGAACAGACATTCACCCGCCGCTCGACCCTCAGGCGGGTGGTCGAAAACTGCCCGAAAGCGCCGGGTGAACTCTGTGTAATGGTCCAACGCTGCGTCTCCTTCACTCCATACGGCGTTGCCCCACTCCAGGGCTTTGCCTGAAAGGCAGGAGACGAGGGCGGACATGCTCTCACGTCCTGAAGGAGCCGGGTGGACGGTCGCCAGGTAGAGTTCCAGCTGGAGTAGGAACCCCTAGCATCTGGCAGCTGTCCCATCATACTCCCTCAGGAGCAAGAGCCGAATCCCGCTAGGACCGGGTGAAGGAGGGTTGGATAGTGGGGCCTGCTGTAGTGGGGCTGGTGGAGGCGCTGGAAGACCTCCTCCTCTCTCCCAACGATCCATCGTCTGCAGCACGTGATCCATGGCGGTGCCCAGACGTTGCAACATGGTCGCTTGCTGCTGGACGCGCTCCTCTCCTCTGCTCCTGCTGACTCCATTCGGGGGTGAGTGATTCTGTAATAGTTCCTGTGTGGTGTAGAGGAGTCAGGCGCAGGACAGCAGAAATTAGTAATAAACGTCATTTACTCAAGATTATCACAAATACAACACAATAAATCGGCCCACAAATATGGACCGTATTACACAAACAATCACTCACAAACAACCATGGGGGAACAGAGGGTTAAATAATGAAGAAGTAATTGGGGGGATTGAAACCAGGTGTGTAAGACAAGGACAAAACAAATGGAAAATGAAAAGTGGATCGGCGATGGCTAGAAGGCCGGTGACGTCGACCGCCGAATGCCGCCCGAACAAGGACAGGGACCGACTTCGGCGGAATCACTCTGTTCTGTATCAGAAAGTAGGCTGGTCCTCTTAAGCCTCGTACATCAATGCACTGCTCTCTTTTTTTTATAAAGCCCTCTTGTTCAAACTTCCACCATACCTTACTTCATTGTTAAATTACAGACATATGAGTCACCATACCCAATGACAGGAATGGCTAGTTCTAGAGGTCCTGTTGATTACTACAGAATTAGGGAAATCTGCATTGAGTTTTTTGTGGGCCTGTGTATGGAATGATCTGCTCTCTGCACATTGATGATCTGGTGCCTCTAGGGCAGTTCATGTTTTAATGGAGGACCTCATTGTTGAGGAATGTGTCTGCTTCTTAAATTGCTTGTGGTATTGTATGTTCTTATTACGTTGTATGGATCACGTTTCAGGAGAAGACACAGATGCAGACAGTGTCGAAGTAACAAAAGTTTATTACCAGAACCGGGGGCAGGCAAAACGACAGGTCATTTGGCCTAGCGTTGTCCGGGATTGGCCGGGGTAAGCCGTCATTGTAAATAAGAATTTGTTCTTAACTGACTTACCTAGTTAAATAAAGGTTAAATATTTTTTTTTTTTAAAGGGCAGGTAGAGGTCAGTAATGCAGATCAGAGTCCATAAGGTACAGAACAGCAGGCAGTCTCGGGGTCAGGGCAGGCAGAATTGTCAAAACTGGGATAACTAGAAAACAGGAACTAGAAAAAGACAGGAGCAAGGGGGAAAATGCTGGTAGGCTTGAAGAACAAATCAAACTGGCAACAGACAAACAGAGAACTGGGCGATAAGAAACCCCCAGATGTTGACCTGACTGTGCCCACTAATGGTGAAGTCTGTGACTGTAGAAACATACTTGCCCCGCCCACCTGAGTATCCGTCTTTTCCAGACATCTATTTCCTGAGTTTGAGGGGTGCAAATTCCACTTGTCACTTCAATCTCCATGGATTGATTACTTTAATTGTACTCCTGAGACTCTTTCATACTCGTGCTTGTGCCTGTCATTTTTTCCGGTTAACGTTACAACTGTGGAAATGTCTCAAAAACACTCCGGTAATGGATGAAATTGGCTCAATGGGATACATTAACTTTCCATTGAATCTATAAGAACGCTAAAGCTTCATCAGGGATTTAATGTACCGTCTCAACACTTATACCACAATTAAGACAAGAAAGATAACTTCATTTTGATCAGTGTTAACTTTTTTCAATTCCATAAAACGTTATAATTTAATACAGTAAAACATTTTACAAATTAGATGTGTTGAAATGAAAGCAACTTCCGAACATGAACTGTAACGTTGGGAGTCAGGAAGCAAGTTCAGGGAGTGTAAATGAACATAGACCAAAACAAGAAACACGTGCAGCGTAGACATAAACACTGGAACAGAAACGATATCACCTAGGGAAAGAACCAAAGGGGGTGACATATATAGGTAATCAGGCAGGTGATGGAGTCCAGGTGAGCCTGGTGACGTGCAGGTGCACGTAACGATGGTGACAGGTGTGCGTAATAATGAGTATTCTGGTGACCGTGACTAGAACACTCACATTATAGTGATAGTATGTCTGACCTCGCAAACAATGTAAAGTATGTTTAGATAGGTGTAATCTAGAGACAAGCCTGTTGGTTTTTAATCTGAGGGTATCCTGCTATTGACACACTTGTTGAATTATGCAAGTGAACGTGACAACAACAATAATTAAAGAGGCAGTCCAGACAACACAGGTGAGTGCAGGTAGGGTAGACAGAGCAAGTGTTTGGTGGTGGCAGCCATGTTCCTCCCCTTTATGTTACTTTATTCATATTAACTAATATGCCTGGTGTACTTATGCAAATGAGGAACACATAATGGTTTTATTTGAATACAAAATACAAAAAAACTGATACAATAATTAAATGTTCATATTATGTGCTATATTCAACAACAACAACAAAAAACACACACACACACACACACACATGTTCACAATTAATGAACAAATGACACACTGACACACATCACATAAACAAACAAATTGAAACACAGCCATAAACAACACAATAACAAAGACATATCTATGTAGACATTATCAAACTAAAAGTGTCCCTCAGAATCATCTGACTAATGAACAAGTCACCCACCAAACCCCTGAGAAGAGTCAGATAGCTGACTGTGGTTTTGACACTTCCTCCTATAGAAATAGTGTATGTGTGTATGGAGGGGATAGCTGAAGCTGAGGCTAGCTGGGGTACCAGTAGTCACCATAGCAAAGGTTTGAGGGGAGGCATCTATCTATAAGCCTCCCGGGTGGCGCAGTGGTCTAGGGCACTGCATCGCAGTGCTAGCTGCGCCACCAGAGTCTCTGGGTTCGCGTCCAGGCTCTGTCGCAGCCGGCCGCAACCGGGAGGTCCGTGGGGCGACGCACAATTGGCATAGCGTCGTCCGGGTTAGGGAGGGTTTGGCCGGTAGGGATATCCTTGTCTCAGTATGTAAAAAAAAAATGTAACAATTTTTTTTAAATAAAAATGTATGCACTCTACTGTAAGTCGCTCTGGATAAGAGCGTCTGCTAAATGACTCAAATGTAAATGTAAATGTATCTGTGCATGGTGGGTGTAAAAATGAACAAATATCTGCACATTCTGATACCAAACTGATCTCATGTCAGATCTCTATTCTCGTTCCATCCTCCTTTCCTCCAATAAAGAGGAAGGAACCAGTGTGAGGTCATGTAGACAATCATAAGAAGAAGTTGGTCAGAAAATTAACACGCCATCAACCGCTACTCTTTTTTCTCACAACCTTTGTACGTTTCTCGATAATTTTCTCACTCTATTTTCTGAGTGACGGTGAAGAGGTGTGATCTAAACAGACTGTCATCATATAGGAAGTAGAGGGGTCTGTCAGAAGAACTGTAGTTGTAGAGAAAGTCACTTGTCAGTGGGACAGAATGGAGAACACAATGCTTTGTGTGCTGCTCTGTAAGTACTGACATTGTATTAGTGTTTGTGTGTTTGTCTATGAGCACAATGCACTAATGTTAATATTACTACTCTATTACTATAGTAGTATACACTTCTGTATTACTTCTGTACTGTAATGCCTTTCTTTGTCTTTGTTGAAGTGCTGAGTATCCTCATCTACTGTGGACACTGTGGTGAAGATGATGGTAGATATTCATTTATTTGATCAAACCTCCATCTCTTTATGTTTCATCATCTTTGTCTCTGCTTTTCCTTCCTCACGTTCATTAATGTTATGAGAACAGGTGATTCAGTTGTGTATGTATGATCTGTAAAGAGGTAGGAAACATAGTTTATGTACATGTTTTACTTGACTGATAGGTGATTGTGTTATGATGGCTGTGTTTATGAAGGTAGACTAAAACCTGTATTGGAGCCAGTATGATACATCATACCAGCCTTATTTCTGTCTGCTTGAACTCCAACAACTCAGATACACATGAAAACATGAAATGACCCTGGGAATCAATAGAATATCATTTAGAGATGCACAAAAACAATTTAACATTCAAAATGAGTGAACCTTTCCTTTAAGTTGAAAACATGTGGCTATTTTGTCACGTGAAAATGTATAAAAAAGTTATATAATCGCGTTTGAAAATCCACATGTGATCCTTCATGTGAAATATCATCACATGTGAAGTGTTCCAAAACCACATGGTTTCACATGATTTCACATCTGACCAGTCTGGCAACATCTCACCATTCTGAAAAGCATCTGACCAGTCTGACAGCATCTCACCATAATCTCATGGAGCATGAAGGTACTGATAGGAATGAAAGATCTCAAAAGCTGACTTTGCTGTCATAACGATATGAATGAAAGAGCTAATCAGATCTTTCATTAGGAGAAGTTTTATTTTTTACAAACAAATCTCGATTTTGTTTGTAAATGGCATGTTATAGAAGGGTTCAGTCTACAGGTAACTGAAAAAATAAAGGAAACACTTCAATAAATTAAGGATACAAAGTCAAATCAAATCAAAGTGAATTTGTCACGTGTGCCGAATACAACAGGTATTGAAATGGTTACTTACAGGCCCTAAACAACAGTGCAATTTTTAAGTAAAAAATTGTTATTAGGTGAACAATAGATAAGTAAGGAAATAAAAAACCAGTAAAAAGACAGTGAATAATAACCGTAGCAAGTATATTGAAAGCATGGGGTGCTTCCACACAGGAAGTTGCAGACACTTTTAGAATCTGTGCGAAGGCACATTGAAGCTGTTCTGGTGGCTCGTGGTGCCCGAATGCCCTATTAAGACACTTTATGTTGGTGTTTCCTTTATTTTGACAGTTACCTGTAGCAGTAGGCTACATGGAGAATGGAATAGTTGGATGGGAAAATGTCTCGAGTCGTAAAAAATGGTGTATAACATTGTGGATAAAGTTCAGTATGACACAATTTCATGCATACAACATCTAAATACCTGCATCATGAAACTGAGAGCTTTACCGTTTCTAAAATGACGTGTTAGGGTGATTTTAGAGACTGATCATGTTTTTGGGGGTTCCCCATAAGGAGGATGGGGAAGTGATTTGCTCTTTAGGGTAAGTTTTAAATCACAAAATGGTGTCTGAACCGTTCTATAACATGGGATTTACATTAAAAAAATAGACATTTGGTTGTAAAAAAGCAAAACTTCTTCTTTAATATCAGTGAATGACTCTGCACATGAGTTGATGGTGAGATGCTATTCAGTCATTTCAACCATTTACTGTAATACTAGCATACGTATTACGTTGTGGACTGGAGCCCCACTAAATATGTTGGCCTTCCGTGTTTCAATATTCAAGTAGTGGATGTATTGTTATACTGAAGCTCTTTTTAGTTACATTTTTATCCATGGATGTTTGTGTCTGAGAGAGAATGTAAAGAATGTGGTAAGAGCTGCAAGTATTTAGTTGCACAATATACACTGAGTGAACAAAACATTAAGAACACTTTCCTTGCAACTGTTTATTCAGTTAGTTGTCTGTGTTGTGTCTGTGCAGAGAGACCTGTAGCTGTTCTGACCCTCCAACCCAACTGGAAACAGATATTCATTGGAGAGACTGTTACTATGAGATGTGACATACAGGGAGGAGGAGACTCTGACTGGCAGTATGAGTGGCATAACAACAGGAAGTTAGTCTACTCTAATAAAAAGCCTGAGTACAGAATCAGTCCTGTCTACACGTCTAACAGTGGTTCATATACCTGTCAGGGTGTAAAGGGAAACAACATCTCCAAGACCAGTGATGCTGTAAAACTAACTGTGTCTGGTAAGTCTATCTAATCATGTAAACATCTCAATGGGTAACTATAATCATTTACAATGAGAGTAAAAAACATTAAGAACACCTTCCTAATATTGAGTTGCAACCGTCCACTTTTTGCCCTGGAAAGAGTCTCAATTCGTCGGGGCATGGACTTTATAAGGTGTCAAAAGCGTTCCACAGGGATGCTGTCCCATGTTGATTCCAATGCTTCCCACAGGTGTGTCAAGTTGGCTGGATGTCCTTAGAGTGGTGGCCCATTCTTGATACACACGTGAATCTGTTGAGTGTGAAAACCCCAGGAGCGTTGAAGTTCTTGCCGCAAACTGGTGCACCTTGCACCTACTACCATACCCCATTCAAAGGCACTGCAATCTTTTGTCTTGCGCATTCACCCTCTGAATGGCACATATAAACAATCCATGTCTCAATTATCTGAAGGCTTAAGAATCCATCTTTAACTTGTCTTCTCCCCTTCATCTACACTGATTGAAGTGGATTTAACAGGTGACTTGGATGGATTTACCTGATTTACCTGGTCAGTCTATGTCATGGAAAGTTCCTAATGTTTGTACACTCAGTGTATATTGGATATTTTTTGATTGTGTTTTCACAGCTCTGCCCGTGGCCACATTGAGTGTCTCTCCTCAGGGTCCCCTCTACTCTGAAGAGACAGTCACTCTGCAGTGTGACATACCAGACTACACAGACTGGACGTACTACTGGTACATAAACAACCAACAGTTTTCCAGTCAGACCAGTGAAACCATCACTATCTCTCTCCCTGACCAAGCTGGTCAGTACCAGTGTCTGGGGAAAAGGACAAGGCGCCCCCAGTGGTCAAATCTCAGCTCATCTCTCCCCATCATCGTCACTGGTGAGCTATTTTTAATCTGGACATTATCAAGTCTGAGCATATGTGGGTTAATCTTATAGAATACAGACATGCATACTGTAAATTCTAACTAAAGCGAGTCAACATACACATTACGGAAAATGTAATTTTTATCAAAACTTAACAGCAACAGCTCAATTATTTTCAAACACCAAGCATATATGCAGATGTTCTAATATTCTGCTCTGAATTTTCTCAGCTCTGCCTGAAACTACACTGAGTGTAGAGCCAAACCTTGTGTTCCCTGGAGAGACAGTTACTCTGACGTGTTCAGTAGGGTTTGACAGTATCTGGAACTATCAGTGGTACAAAGACAGGACTGATAATGTAGTATCCCAGTCTGTCAGACACACTATAACAGGAGACACCCTCACCATCAGTAGAGCTGCTGAGTCTGACCAGGGTCTCTACTTGTGTCAGGGAGAGAGAAGATCTAGACCCACATCTTCACAACCAAGTAATGTTATTACCCTCACTGTGAATGGTGAGTTACTTTGTCGTGTCTCTCTTGTGTGTCAAACACTATTTATATTGAGTCAATCAAATAGACATGGTCAGTGTGTTAATATCTAGTTACTGTATTACCTACTGAAGTAAGATCATCATCTGGAAAGATTGGTTCTCTGACTACATATGTCTTAATATTTAACTGTATTTCTACAGCTCTACCCACGGCTTCAGTGAGTATCTCTCCTCAGGGTCTCCTCTACTCTGGAAAGACAGTCAGCATGCAGTGTGACATATCAATGTACACAGACTGGACGTACAGCTGGTTTATAGGCAACAACCTCAAATCCAGTACGTCTGGTCAAACCATCACCACTCTGTCTAACCAGGCTGGTCAGTACAGCTGTGTTGGGGGGAGGACAGGTCGGCCTCAGTGGTCTCATCTTAGTGTTTTCCTCCCCATCAGTGTTACTGGTGAGTTTACTATTGATGCTCCATCACTAACTTGTTGAGGTTGTTGTCGTAGTGTATCAGGACAATGGATGGTCCACTCAATTCTATTGCAATACCAACAGATAATCAGCCGTCGACTACACTGACTTCAGACAAGGAGGACGTATTCACAGGAGACAGTGTGACACTGAGCTGTACTGTAGAGTCTTCTGGATGGAAGTTTTACTGGTACAGACACAGACCAGACTCTACACCAGTAACCACAACCTCTGGATACTCCTACACACTCAGCTGGGTCAGTGTCTCTGATGGAGGACAGTACTGGTGCAGAGCTGGGAGAGGAGACCCAGTCTACTACACCCTGTACAGTGACCCAGTCCAGATAAACATTACTGGTGAGTCTAAACTAGTTTTTTGATAAATAAGATGCTATTTTATATTGATAGAAAGTAATGTAGGGTATAATATTTTGTCTGCTTACTGTATCCCAACAACTGTAGCTAATTTGAAGCTATATTCATGAGAAGACCTATTGATAAATGCACACATTTAAATTGTGTAGCTGTTTATTCAGTCAGTTGTCTGTGTTGTGTCTGTGCAGAGAGACCTGTTGCTGTTCTGACCCTCCAACCCAACTGGACCCAGATATTCATTAGAGAGACTGTTACTATGAGATGTGACATACAGGGAGGAGGAGACTCTGACTGGAACTACAGATGGTATAAGAATAGTCAGTCAGTGATCTCCTTTAACACAAAGCCTGAGTACACAATCAGTCCTTCCTACGGGTCTAACAGTGGTTCATATACCTGTGAGGGTGTAAAGGGAAACAAGATCTCCAAGACCAGTGATGCTGTACATCTGAATGTGTCTGGTAAGTCTATTTAAGCTTATACGAGTCATGGTTACCTAGAATATTTTTTATATTAAAAGTTTGAAACCTGCCTTTCCTTCTTAACAGATAAACCCAAGGCTGTCCTGAGTATCTCTCCTCAGTGGCTGAACCCTGGAGACTCAGTGACTCTGAGCTGTGAAGTTGACAAGACGTCTACAGGCTGGAGGTTCTCCTGGTACAGGACTGGTCCCTACAGAGCTGGGTTACCCTCTCTATCAGACAAGTCATACTCTGTAGAGCCCCTATCTGACAGTAGTACTGGAACTACAGAGAGCTTCTACACCCTGAGTCCTGCTGGTCACACAGGAGGATATGTGTGTAGAGCTGGGAGAGGAGACCCAGTCTATGACACACTCTACAGTCAACCTCAGTTTCTCTGGTCAGGAGGTAACTAACTGCATTCAAACATATTTAAGTCTCCCTCGTGTGTATAATATATATTATTTAAATAAAGGTTTGATTCTGTCTCTCTTTGTTTCAGATCTGCAGTCTTCAGTGTCTCTCAGAATAAGTCCCAACACAACTCAACACTTTAGATCAAAGTCTCTCTCACTGAGCTGTGAGGAGAAGAGGAACTCTACTGGATGGAGACTGATGAGATACACAGAAAGAGGAGTAGAGTCAGGGTGTGTCTCTAACTGGGGATCAATAACAGGATCCACATGTACGATTAGCTACACATACACATGGTACAGTGGAGTGTTCTGGTGTGAGTCTGGATCAGGAGAGTACAGTAATGCTGTCAACATCACAGTGGATGGTACGTCTGTTGTACGACATGTTCAATTCTGTAACTGAATTGCATCTCTTATAAAATACAAGTTAATAAGATATTGAGGGTGATCCTCCAGTATGCAGATTTACAGTATTATTTATATATTATGTTAAACAGCTGGTGATGTGATCCTGGAGAGCCCTGTCCATCCCGTGACTGAAGGAGACTCTGTGACTCTGCGATGCAAATACTGGACAACCAGCTCAAACATCAAGGCTGATTTCTACAAAGATGGAGTACTCATCAAGAATGAGACCACAGGAGAGATGACCATCCCTGCAGTATCCAAGTCGGATGAAGGATTCTACAAATGCAAATCCCCTGACAAGGGAGAATCACCAGAGAGCTGGATGACAGTGAGAGGTGAGACAACGATACTGTGTTATGCTCGTCGTTAGAAATGGACCAAGATGCAGCGTGGGGTAGGTTAATCATATTATTTAATGATAACCAGTAACAAAACAAGAAAGAGAAAACTAACGAAACGTACAGCCTTGTAGGGCTCAACAGCAACAATACAAGAACAAGATCCCACAACATAGGTGGGAAAAAAGGCTGCCTAAGTATGATTCCCAATCAGAGACAACGATAGACAGCTGCCTCTGATTGGGAACCACACTCGGCCAAACACAAACAAAATAGAAAACATAGAATGCCCACCCCGATCACACCGTGACAGTACACCCCCCCCCCCCCCCCCCCAAAGGTGCGGACTCCGGACGCAAAACTATAGGGGAGGGTCCGGGTGGGCATCTATCCTCGGTGGCGGCTCCGGTTCGGGATGCCCCCGCTCCGCACGCTGATCCCTCTGCCTCCGTGGAACCAGACCGTGGATCGTCGCTGGAGACTCCGGACCGTGAATCGTTGCCGGAGGAACCGGACTGTGGATGATCGCCGGAGGCTCTGAACTGGGAACAACCGCTGGAGGATCTGTACTGCAGACCATCGCTGGAGGTTCCGGACTGCAGACCGTCGCTGGAGGTTCCGGACTGCGGACCGTCGCTGGAGGTTCCGGACTGCGAACCGTCGCTGGAGGCTCCGGATAGGGAACCGTCGCTGGAGGCTCCGGACTAGGGAACCGTCGCTGGAGGCTCTGGACTAGGGAACCGTCGCTGGAGGCTCCGGACTAAGGAACCGTCGCTGTAGGCTCCGGACTAGGGAACCGTCGCTGGAGGCTCCGGACTAGGGAACCGTCGCTGGAGGCTCCGGACTAGGGAACCGTCGCTGGAGGCTCCGGACTAGGGAACCGTCGCTGGAGGCTCCGGACTAGGGAACCGTCGCTGGAGGCTCCGGACTAGGGAACCGTCGCTGGAGGTTCCGGACTAGGGAACCGTCGCTGCAGGCTCCGGACTGGAGACTGTCGCTGCAGGCTCCGTGCCATGGATCTTCACTACAGGCTCCTGGCCATGGATCATCACTGGAGGCTTCATGCCATGGATTATCACTACAGGATCCGTGCCATGGATCATCACTACAGGCTCCGGGCCATGGATAATCACTGGGGGCTTCGTACGTGGAGCCGGAACAGGTCCCACCGGACTGAGGAGACGTAGTGGAAGCCTGGTGCGGGGAGCTGCCACAACGCGTCCTGGCTGGATACCCACTTTAGCTCGGTGAGTGTGGAGAGCTGGCACGGGACGCACTGGGCTATGAAGGCGCACTGGAGGCATAGTGCTTAAAGCCGGCGCAGGATATGCTGGGCCGTGGAGGCGCACTGGAGGTCTAGAGCGTAGAGCTGGCACAACGAGTCCTGGCTGAATACTCCCTGTAGCACGGCAAGTGCGGGGAGCTGGAACAGGCCGTACTGGGTTGTGCTGGCGAACTGGGGATACCGTGCGTAGAGCTGGCGCAGGATACCCTGGGCCAAAGAGACGCACCGGAGCTCAGGAGCGCTGAGCAGGAACAATCCGTCCTGGCTGAATGCCCACTCTAGCACAACTGCGGGGAGCTTGCACTGAGCGCACCGGGCTATGGATGCGCACTGAAGGCACGGTGCGCAGAACTGGAAAACGTGGCACTTGAACCGTGACCAACTCCTAATTGTATTTACAGGGAGTTGGTTCTCGTTCACCCCTTAGTTCCGTTCGTTCCGCTCGCCAACCCGTGTGCCCCCCCCCATTTTTTGGGGGGGGCTGCCTCTCTTGCTTCCGTCCTTGCCGTGACTCCTGGTATCGCCGCCATTCCTCCCTCGCTGCTTTCGCCTGTTTCACGGCAGGCTCTCATGCCCTGCCATTACCTCCTCCCATGTCCAGCTCGTCCTCCACTCCGGGGTACGCTGCTTGGTCCATTGGTGGTGGGATCTTCTGTTACGCTCGTCGTTAGAAATGGACCAAAATGCAGCGTGGGGTAGGTTAATCATATTATTTAATGATAAACAGCAACAAACCAAGAAAGAGAAGACCAACGAAACGTACAGCCTTGTAGGGCTCAACAGCAATAATACAAGAACAAGATCCCACAACATACAGTGGGGCAAAAAAGTATTTAGTCAGCCACCAATTGTGCAAGTTCTCCCACTTAAAAAGATGAGAGAGGCCTGAATCATAAAACACGGGACGAGATGTTAAAACTGTCCATTGTGCCAATAGATGGTATGCACTCACATGAGATTTGCCGTGATGTTGACAGAGTGGCATGGGAGGTTTATTTCTTAGACTGGGTTAAGATGTCAATTTTGGGACACATCCTCAGTAGTGTGCCTTCGAATCAGTGGGTGTTTCGGCCTTTAATCACTAAACACCCTCATCAAAGGTGGCCAGCTAAAGGGTGATCAAGCCTTAGCTTGTGTCCCATGCCCAATTAAGATTTCCCACGGGACTATGCAAGGCAGGGGCGTCCTCTTCCCTGAGCCAGCCCTACAGCTGACCGCATACCTCATATGCTCTCCTCAAGTTGGAGGGATCTGAATTGGGTTCTCAGGTGGGGGTGGGGGGTCATGAAATTATAGCCCAGCAAGGGTCCTTCCGTTTGATCCAGATCCACTGGCTGCCTCTTTCAGCTGCTTGAGAAACTGCTCTGACGGTCTGCCGCAGAGCCTGTCCATGGATTCCAAGTTCTTTCAGCAACCTGATGGTGGAAGAAGCCACGAATCCTCTGCATCCCACTTCAACTGGCCATACTTTTGCATTCCAGCCACGCTGAGTTGCGTCTGCTGCCAACTGTGTAACGCAGTTTCTTACGCTCGTAGGCCTCTTCAACAGAGTTTTCCCACGGGACTGTGAGCTCTATGATGTACACAGCCTTTCGTGAAGGGGACCAGAGTACCATGTCTGGCCTAAGGTTGGTAGAAGCAATCTCAGGTGGAAAAATGAGTTGCTGGCCAATATCGACAAGCATCTTCCAGTCCCGGGCCATGCCTAGGTGTCCAGTTTCTGGCTTTGTAGGAGGATGCTTGGGCCTTTTCTGTCCCTCCCGGATGAATGTTGTTGTTTTGACGGGATTGCTTGTTTTTGGAGGTAATGAATTGGTTGCACTCCTCTTGGTCTCAAGTGCTGCAGCCAGGCTCTTGAGGACCTGATTGTGCCTCCAGGTGTAGCGGCCTTGTGAGAGGCTGGTCTTGCAACCTGTCATTAGATGCCTGAGAGTCGCTGGAGCTGGGCAGAGGGGGCAGGTCGGGTCCTCGCCATACCATTGATGTAGGTTTTTTGGTGATGGAAGCACATCATAAACAGCTCTTATGATGAAGCTGATGTTGCTTGCCTCCATTTGCCAAAGCTCACTCCAGTTGATCTTTCTCCTCTCCAGGCCTTCCCACCGCGTCCATTGCCCTTGTTTAGCAAGAGAGACATCCTTTGCACTTCTTGCAGTCTCCTCCTGTCTGCGCACCTCCTCGACCACCAGCTTCCTGCGTTCAGATGTTGTTGCCTTATGGAACGTTGGTTTGCTTGCTGCCAGGCCAAAGCCTCCTCTTCCATACTGGATATTCCCCACAATGTCTTGGTGTCTCAGGGCTGATGTTGCTTGCTGCACAGCCTTGGATGATGTCCATTTCCGTCCAGTTTGTAGGGGAGGTGCAGCCTTGCTAATGGTCTGGTCTTTGGAGTCCTTCAATGTCATCTGAAGTCTTACTTTAGAGCACTTGTACGCCTCCGTTAGACTTGTAAGAGGTAGTTCAAGGACCCCTTTGCCATAGAGGCCGATGTTACTCAGGCATCGTGGGACACCCAGCCATTTCTTCATGTATGAGTTAATGGTTCGCTCCATCTTCTCCACTGTTGTTATTGGGACCTCATAGACGGTGAGTGGCCACATTACCCGGGGGAGAAGTCCAAACTGTAGGCACCAAACTTCCCAGGCAGTAGGGTCTTGTTGATGTTCTCAAGTCCGTCGGCGATGTCCTGTCTTACTTGCTGCACTTGTTCTTTATCTCGGAGGCTTTCGTTGTACCATCTACCCAGGCTCTTGACGGGTTGCTCAGACACCGTTGGTATCGGGTCATCTCCAATGCAGAACCTCACATCTTTAAGCTGTCCCTTGACTATGGAGATGCTTCGAGATTTGCTTGGCTTGATTTTCATCCGGGCCCACTTGATGTTATCCTGCAGTTTTGCAAGTAGCCGCCTGGTGCATGCTGCAGTGGTGGTCAGTGTAGACATGTCATCCATGTATGCTCGGATAGGTGGGAGACGGAGCCCTTCCTTAGTTCTCTCACCGCCGACCACCCATCTCGATGCCCTGATGATGACTTCCATGGCCATAGTGAAGGCCAGAGGTGAAATTGTACAGCCTGCCATTATGCCCACTTCCAGGCGCCGCCATGTTGTTGTGAAGTCAGGTGTTGTGAAACACAATTGCAGGTCTTGGAAATAGGCCTTTACCAGTGTAGTGATGGGTTCTGGTACGTGGAAAAAGTTGAAGGATTCCCAGAGGAGTTCATGGGGAACTGAGCCAAAGGCATTGGCCAGGTCGAGGAAGATGACATAGAGGTCTCTCTTGTCTTTCTTAGCTGTTTGGATCTGGTGCCAAATCATACTAGTATGTTCCAGGCAACCAGAGAAACCAGGAATGCCTGCTTTCTGTACAGATGTATCAATGTACTTGTTCCTTTCCAGGTAAGTGGACAGCCTCTGTGCTATTATACTGAAAAAGATCTTCCCTTCGACGTTGAGAAGGGAGATTGGTCGGAATTGACTGATGTCTGTCGCATCCTTCTCTTTCGGGATTAGCACTCCACCAGCCCTTCGCCATGCCTTTGGTATTATTTCCTTCTGCCACACTATCCTCATGAGCCTCCAAAGAAAGCGTAGAACATCTGGGGCGTTCTTGTAGAGCTTATATGGTACTCCATTAGGCCCAGGAGCCGAGGCCGCTCTTGCTCGTCGGACAACGTTGTCTACTTCCTTCCATTTTGGAGGGTCAGTGTCCAGATTGAATTCTGGTGGTTGAATAGGTGGGATGTCATGTGGGATGATTATCTGCTCATGCCTTTTCGTGTCCTGGTGGACCTTTTCCAGATGTTTTTCCAGTTCTGGCTTTGGAGTTTTCAGGATTCCGCACTTTTCCTTTGCGAAGAGGTCTTTGACAAACTTAAAGGGTTTTTTATAGAACCGTGTTCTTGAGTGTTCCTTCTTCCTACGAAGTTTCCTTAAGTTTTCCGCTCTTCGCAAGGTTGCCAGCCGACATTTGATGTCTGCTTGGAGTAGCATGAGACCTTCTGTCTCTGCATCAGAGTCCTTCTTCCACTGCTTTCTCAGCTGCCTTCTCTCTCTGACAAGTATCTCGATCTCTTGCTGCCTCCTAGATTTAGCTGGCGCGGGTGGTGTCTTGCCACTTCTCCTTTCGTTTACTCCAAAGCCCTCTTCTCCGTAGTGGTAGATAATGTCTCCCATCCTTTCAAGCTTTTTCTCTGCTGTTCCTACCTGTTGTTCCAAGATTTGTCAGGTCGTTGTTGATTGTTTCCCACTCTCTCTTTTCAACAGCTTTGGGCCACTTCACACTCGGTCTGTGCCCTTTGACCTTTTCCTCTTTTAGAGGTCTCTGTGGTTGGGTGAGTTCATCCACCGGCATTTCTGTGCTTGTGTTATCCTCCTCCGTTACAGGGGTGCTGATGCTCTGCGAACTTTGGTTTGCGTCCCGTCGCTGTGCTTCATTCGACTGATTTGACTGGCTGCTTCGTAAGAAGTACTGGTCAATGCGAGGTCCCTGTCTCTGCTCTACCAAGCACCTTTCCTCCCTTAATGGATCCTTAACACCCTTGCCGATGTTACTCTCTCCCAACCACAGCTGCACACCTGAAGTGTGTGTCCTGCTGCTGTTATGGTTGTCTCATGTGCTGTGTTCCTACTCATAGTCGTCTCCATTCCTGGGTCCATAGCCGTGTGATCAGTCGTTGAGCCATCTTGCGTCCCAGCTCTGTAATGTAACTTCAACTATGACAGACAAAATGAGAGAAAAAAATCCAGAAATCACATTGTAGGATTTTTTATGAATTTATTTGCAAATTATGGTGGAAAATAAGTATTGGTCAATAACAAAAGTTTATCTCAATACTTTGTTATATACCCTTTGTTGGCAATGACAGAGGTCAAACGTTTTCTGTAAGTCTTCACAAGGTTTTCACACACTGTTGCTGGTATTTTGGCCCATTCCTCCATGCAGATCTCCTCTAGAGCAGTGATGTTTTGGGGCTGTTGCTGGGCAACACGGACTTTCAACTCCCTCCAAAGATTTTCTATGGGGTTGAGATCTGGAGACTGGCTAGGCCACTCCAGGACCTTGAAATGCTTCTTACGAAGCCACTCCTTCGTTGCCCGGGCGGTGTGTTTGGGATCATTGTCATGCTGAAAGACCCAGCCACGTTTCATCTTCAATGCCCTTGCTGATGGTAGGCTTTGTTACTTTGGTCCCAGCTCTCTGCAGGTCATTCACTAGGTCCCCCCGTGTGGTTCTGGGATTTTTGCTCACCGTTCTTGTGATCATTTTGACCCCACGGGGTGAGGTCTTGCATGGAGCCCCAGATCGAGGGAGATTATCAGTGGTCTTGTATGTCTTCCATTTCCTAATAATTGCTCCCACAGTTGATTTCTTCAAACCAAGCTGCTTATCTATTGCAGATTCAGTCTTCCCAGCCTGGTGCAGGTCTACAATTTTGTTTCTGGTGTCCTTTGACAGCTCATTGGTCTTGGACATAGTGGAGTTTGGAGTGTGACTGTTTGAGGTTGCGGACAGGTGTCTTTTATACTGATAACAAGTTCAAACAGGTGCCATTAATACAGGTAACAAGTGGAGGACAGAGGAGCCTCTTAAAGAAGTTACAGGTCTGTGAGAGCCAGAAATATTGTTTGTTTGTTATTGACCAAATACTTATTTTCCACCATAATTTGCAAATAAATTCATTAAAAATCCTACAATGTGATTTTCTGGATTTTTTTTTCTCATTTTGCCTGTCATAGTTGAAGTGTACCAATGATGAAAATTACAGGCCTCTCATCTTTTTAAGTGGGAGAACTTGCACGATTTTTGTCTGATTAAATACTTTTTGCCCCATTGTAGGGGGGGGGAAAGGCTGCCTAAGTATGATTCCCAATCAGAGACAACGATAACCAGCTGCCTCTGATTGGGAACCACACTCGGCAAAACACAAAGAAATTGAAAACATAGAATGCCCACCCCGATCACACCCTGACCTAACCACATAGAGAAATAAAAGTCTCTCTAAGGTCAGGGCGTGACATACTGATCTCAAGTTAACTTTTCATTATCTGTGTGATAGTGATTTTAGTGTTGATATTAACATACGTTTGGATTTGTACTCCCACAGAAAATATGATCTCAACTAAATGATCAAAAGATACAGGCTAGTCTATACTCCTATATTACCTCTCTCAGTCTGATGGTGTTGTGCTGTTCTCTCTCCAGTCGTATCTCCTGGATCCTCTACATCAGTCCTAGTAGGAGTGGTTGTGGGTCTGGTTGTTTCTGGTTTTCTACTGGTCATTCTCCTCGTCCTGCTGTGGAGATTTAAAAACGCCAAAGGTGAGATTTGTATTATTCATTTAACTCTGTAGTTCATATTTTGTTAGAAAAATGTGTAATTACAATAGTTCAAAACAGAAATTACCTGATATAATAGTATGCATTTCTCATTACAGGTTCCTGTTTTAACAGAATATTCTTGTGAGTACACCTGTCTCTCAACTATGTTAATTCAGTAACATATCGTCTTAGTTCTTCATGAGTATATCTCTCCCCCTAGGCACCCCCAGCCCCAGGGCACCAACCAGGACCCCCAACAGGACCAAGGATCTACCCAGGGTCAGGATCCTGATGCTGGGTATACACGTCTGCAGCATGGTCAGTTTCTCAGAACAGACCTCTGTCACTCCTCTCTCTATAACCTCATACACTGACTCATCAACATCCCCTTTATATAACAACATGTTACTGTACTCTTTGTCCCTAGACAAGTTGAGGGATAACCAACATAACTAGGCTTTCTCTCTCTTCTTTGACCAACAGGTGGCGATCACATCTATGATATGATCAATCCATCTGGGAACAATATTAATGGTACTGTATAGTGTATGTTATGTTTAGTATGAATACAGTATAGAGTCACTGCTGCTGTTCTTCATGTGTTTAATATGAATACAGTATAGAGTTACTGCTGCTGTTCTTCATGTGTTTAATATGAATACAGTATAGAGTCACTGCTGCTGTACTTCATGTGTTTAATATGAATACAGTATAGAGTCACTGCTGCTGTTCATGTGTTTAATATGAATACAGTATAGAGTTACTGCTGCTGTTCATGTGTTTAATATGAATACAGTATAGAGTTACTGCTGCTGTTCTTCATGTGTTTAATATGAATACAGTATAGAGTTACTGCTGCTGTTCTTCATGTGTTTAATATGAATACAGTATAGAGTTACTGCTGCTGTTCTTCATGTGTTTAATATGAATACAGTATAGAGTTACTGCTGTTCTTCATGTGTTTAATATGAATACAGTATAGAGTTACTGCTGTTCTTCATGTGTTTAATATGAATACAGTATAGAGTTACTGCTGCTGTTCATGTGTTTAATATAAATACAGTATAGAGTTACTGCTGCTGTTCTTCATGTGTTTAATATGAATACAGTATAGAGTCACTGCTGCTGTTCTTCATGTGTTTAATATGAATACAGTATAGAGTTACTGCTGCTGTTCATCTGTTTAATATGAATACAGTATAGAGTTACTGCTGCTGTTCTTCATGTGTTTAATATGAATACAGTATAGAGTTACTGCTGCTGTTCATGTGTTTAATATAAATACAGTATAGAGTTACTGCTGCTGTTCATCTGTTTAATATGAATACAGGATAGAGTTACTGCTGCTGTTCTTCATGTGTTTAATATAAATACAGTATAGAGTTACTGCTGTTCTTCATGTGTTTAATATGAATACAGTATAGAGTTACTGCTGCTGTTCATGTGTTTAATATGAATACAGTATAGAGTTACTGCTGATGTTCTTCATGTGTTTAATATGAATACAGTATAGAGTTACTGCTGTTCTTCATGTGTTTAATATGAATACAGTATAGAGTTACTGCTGCTGTTCTTCATGTGTTTAATATGAATACAGTATAGAGTTACTGCTGCTGTTCATGTGTTTAATATGAATACAGTATAGAGTTACTGCTGCTGTTCATGTGTTTAATATGAATACAGTATAGAGTTACTGCTGCTGTTCATGTGTTTAATATGAATACAGTATAGAGTTACTGCTGCTGTTCATGTGTTTAATATGAATTACAGTATAGAGGTACTGCTGCTGTTCATGTGTTTAATATGAATACAGTATAGAGTTACTGCTGCTGTTCATGTGTTTAATATGAATACAGTATAGAGTTACTGCTGTTCTTCATCTGTTTAATATGAATACAGTATAGAGTTACTGCTGCTGTTCTTCATGTGTTTAATATGAATACAGTATAGAGTTACTGCTGTTCTTCATGTGTTTAATATGAATTACAGTATAGAGTTACTGCTGCTGTTCTTCATGTGTTTAATATGAATTACAGTATAGAGTTACTGCTGCTGTTCTTCAGGTGTTTAATATGAATACAGTATAGAGGTACTGCTGTTCTTCATGTGTTTACAGTATAGAGGTACTGCTGCTGTTCTTCATGTGTTTAATATGAATACAGTATAGAGTTACTGCTGCTGTTCTTCATGTGTTTAATATGAATACAGTATAGAGTTACTGCTGCTGTACTTCATGAGTTTAATATGAATACAGCATAGAGTTACTGCTGTTCTTCATGTGTTTACAGTATAGAGTTACTGCTGTTCTTCATGTGTTTAATATGAATACAGTATAGAGTTACTGCTGCTGTTCTTCATGTGTTTAATATGAATACAGTATAGAGTTACTGCTGCTGTACTTCATGTGTTTAATATGAATACAGTATAGAGTTACTGCTGCTGTTCATGTGTTTAATATGAATACAGTATAGAGTTACTGCTGCTGTTCTTCATGTGTTTAATATGAATACAGTTTAGAGTTACTGCCGCTGTAACCCTTCATGTGTTTAATATGAATACAGTATAGAGGTACTGCTGCTGTTCTTCATGTGTTTAATATGAATACAGTATAGAGTTACTGCTGCTGTTCTTCATGTGTTTAATATGAATACAGTATAGAGTTACTGCTGCTGTTCTTCATGTGTTTAATATGAATACAGTATAGAGTTACTGCTGCTGTTCTTCATGTGTTTAATATGAATGCAGTATAGAGTCACTGCTGCTGTTCTTCATGTGTTTAATATGAATACAGTATAGAGTTACTGCTGCTGTTCTTCATGTGTTTAATATGAATACAGTATAGAGTTACTGCTGCTGTTCATGTGTTTAATATGAATACAGTATAGAGTTACTGCTGTTCTTCATGTGTTTAATATGAATACAGTATAGAGTTACTGCTGCTGTTCTTCATGTGTTTAATATGAATACAGTATAGAGTTACTGCTGCTGTTCATGTGTTTAATATGAATACAGTATAGAGTTACTGCTGTTCTTCATGTGTTTAATATGAATACAGTATAGAGTTACTGCTGCTGTTCTTCATGTGTTTAATATGAATACAGTATAGAGTTACTGCTGCTGTTCTTCATGTGTTTAATATGAATACAGTATAGAGTTACTGCTGCTGTTCTTCATGTGTTTAATATGAATACAGTATAGAGTTACTGCTGCTGTTCTTCATGTGTTTAATATGAATACAGTATAGAGTTACTGCTGCTGTTCTTCATGTGTTTAATATGAATGCAGTATAGAGTCACTGCTGCTGTTCTTCATGTGTTTAATATGAATACAGTATAGAGTTACTGCTGCTGTTCTTCATGTGTTTAATATGAATACAGTATAGAGTTACTGCTGCTGTTCATGTGTTTAATATGAATACAGTATAGAGTTACTGCTGTTCTTCATGTGTTTAATATGAATACAGTATAGAGTTACTGCTGCTGTTCTTCATGTGTTTAATATGAATACAGTATAGAGTTACTGCTGCTGTTCATGTGTTTAATATGAATACAGTATAGAGTTACTGCTGTTCTTCATGTGTTTAATATGAATACAGTATAGAGTTACTGCTGTTCTTCATGTGTTTAATATGAATACAGTATAGAGTTACTGCTGTACTTCATGTGTTTAATATGAATACAGTATAGAGTTACTGCTGCTGTTCATGTGTTTAATATGAATACAGTATAGAGTTACTGCTGTACTTCATGTGTTTAATATAAATACAGTATAGAGTTACTGCTGCTGTTCATGTGTTTAATATGAATACAGTATAGAGTTACTGCTGCTGTTCATGTGTTTAATATGAATACAGTATAGAGTTACTGCTGTTCTTCATGTGTTTAATATGAATACAGTATAGAGTTACTGCTGCTGTTCATGTGTTTAATATGAATACAGTATAGAGTTACTGCTGCTGTTCATGTGTTTAATATGAATACAGTATAGAGTTACTGCTGCTGTTCTTCATGTGTTTAATATGAATACAGTATAGAGTTACTGCTGCTGTTCTTCATGTGTTTAATATGAATACAGTATAGAGTTACTGCTGCTGTTCTTCATGTGTTTAATATGAATACAGTATAGAGGTACTGCTGTTCTTCATGTGTTTAATATGAATACAGTATAGAGTTACTGCTGCTGTTCATGTGTTTAATATAAATACAGTATAGAGTTACTGCTGCTGTTCATCTGTTTAATATGAATACAGTATAGAGTTACTGCTGCTGTACTTCATGTGTTTAATATGAATACAGTATAGAGTTACTGCCGCTGTAACCCTTCATGTGTTTAATATGAATACAGTATAGAGTTACTGCTGCTGTTCTTCATGTGTTTAATATGAATACAGTATAGAGTTACTGCTGCTGTTCTTCATGTGTTTAATATGAATACAGTATAGAGTTACTGCTGCTGTTCTTCAGGTGTTTAATATGAATACAGTATAGAGTTACTGCTGTTCTTCATGTGTTTAATATGAATACAGTATAGAGGTACTGCTGTTCTTCATGTGTTTACAGTATAGAGGTACTGCTGCTGTTCTTCATGTGTTTAATATGAATACAGTATAGAGTTACTGCTGCTGTTCTTCATGTGTTTAATATGAATACAGTATAGAGTTACTGCTGTTCTTCATGTGTTTAATATAACTAACACAGTAAGACTAAGGGCTGTATTCAGTCCGTATCGTGGAAGTTCAGCGTTACAGCATGATTTAAATTTATAGGCAATGTTCACACGGTAGTGGAGACTACATTCAAGGTAAACGCTGTATATGTTGACTCAATCAGAAATGACCTTTACTTTTCTGTCAGTCAATCTGTAACTCTTCATCAATACAGACTGAATAGAGCTCTAAGTAAGTCGCTCTGGATAAGAGCGTCTGCTAAATGACTTAAATGTAAATGTAAGTAGAGATATTAGTGTATCACCTGTATGTTTCAGATGCTGCTGCTGGACCAAGTCATGTGACCTACGTCCAGATTCAACTCAAAAAGTTGGACAAGAAAATGAAAGGTGACTATCAACTGTGACATCAATTAATAATGTGCAGTGTATCAAAGATTAGTTGAAACATTTACAATATATATTTAAAAATAAAACAAAATCCACAAAATCTCGGCCCATCTTCCTCCTCAGAAAAGCCAGCTGATCCAAAAGAAAGTGCAGTCTACTCTGAGGTGAAGACAGGGAAAGCCACAGGTAAGACCTGTTATACAATTTGTCAGTTAGTCACTAAATTCACAATTTGAGAGTTTTGATGAAGAAGCAGAATAAGAAATAAGTTAATTCCCTAATTTGTTGACTGGAAATGTCCATTGTCAGCAGCAGCTGGACCTGTTGATGTGACCTATGCTGATGTTGACCTCCAAACGAAGAACAAAGCCAAGAAGAAGAGAGGTAAGACTGGACATCCCTCCCTCCATATTCCCCCTGTCAGAACCTCACACCTCTGACCCCATATTGAATATCTATGTATTTTATCCTCACTCCTTACAGAAACAACAACCCCACCTGAGGCAGATTCAGTCTATTCTCAACTGAAGCTAGTCACAACCCCAGGTAAGATGCTATTGATACTTATACGTAACCCTCTCACCACAGACTTGGACAGATCAACAAGGGAATCATGGTGAAAAACACATCTCAGTGTATGAACTTTTATGATTTTGACTCGCTAGGGGAAAAACAAGAGGTTAAGGATATTACTAATCAATAAATAAAGGCTTATATTACTGTTTTCAGAATGTTTTCCGATGCTACAAAATCAATGACTCATTGAAAATACAAACACACACAGAATGCAATTTAACGTGAATATATTTTGAATAAAACATTAGCAGTTACACAAATACCACACAATCAATTACAATATAGGAATAAAGATATAACCTCTGGGTACAGCGAGTGTACTCTTAAAACTCAGTCACTGACACTGTTCGACCTAGCAAGCAGCAAAACAGCTCCTGATCTGACAAGGTAAGCTACCGTGCCAAAATTCTCTTCACAGCAGCAGGTGAATTCAGGTCAATTCTATAGATATTTAACAAGACTTTCTGTACACTTGTAAGAGGTAAGTGAAATTAAGCAACAGTCTCTTTGCTAAATGCAATCCGTAATCCCTTCAAATGGAAAAGTTGTAAATTCAAAAACAATAGTGTCCGTCTCAGTTCTCCTTATGTCTCGAGCAGCATCACCCCTTCCAGTGCCTCAAAAGTTCCGTGCTCACGCGATAGGCCCATTTAGTTTATGATGATGCCCTTTTAATTTAAGAGCTGTTTTGAAAAGACCAATGGAAATGTCCGCCTGTTTTGGTGGGATGGAGGTTTGGCCTTCCATGGTGACATCACCATGTCAAATGTGTTAATACACCAATAAGAAAGAGTTCCGAACAGCTCTGCCAATAACAGCTCATTTTCAGTTTTCCCTCCCCTCTCAGACCACTTCCAGAGAGTCCTAGCAAAATTCTAGCTTGAGAAATTACCCTTTGCAAAGAAGCTTTTTGTTTATTTTTGATCATTTTAATTGAAAACAATCACAGGTTGGTACTTAATTGTTACCCAGAAATGATTTGACATTGAGATGAAAACGAATGCATTGGATCTTTAAATTACTGACGTTTTTCTTTGAAACTTGCACATGAAAGTAATACAACATAGGCTAAACAGCAGAGGATGTAATAAAACATGTTTCTAATACATGGTTTATCAGGGTATTACACTTATATGGAACTAATGCTCATATCATAGTATACTGTATCTATTTACAGTATCTCTGTTTAATTCTTAGCACTTTGTTTGACTACAAGCACTAAAAGATGTTGTGTGGTGATATGTTACAGGTCCTTGAGGGAGATGGAGGGATAAATAACTTTGTGTGGTGATATGTTACAGGTCCTTGAGGGAGATGGAGGGATAAATAACTTTGTGATGATATGTTACAGGTCCTTGAGGGAGATGGAGGGATAAATAACTTTGTGTGGTGATATGTTACAGGTCCTTGAGGGAGATGGAGGGATAAATAACTTTGTGATGATATGTTACAGGTCCTTGAGGGAGATGGAGGGATAAATAACTTTGTGTGGTGATATGTTGCAGGTCCTTGAGGGAGATGGAGGGATACATGACTTTGTGTGGTGAAATGTTACAGGTCGTTGAGGGAGATGGAGGGATAAATAACTTTGTGTGGTGATATGTTACAGGTCCTTGAGGGAGATGGAGGGATAAATAACTTTGTGTGGTGATATGTTAGAGGTCCTTGAGGGAGATGGAGGGATAAATCACTTTGTGTGGTGAAATGTTACAGGTCGTTGAGGGAGATGGAGGGATAAATAACTTTGTGTGGTGATATGTTACAGGTCCTTGAGGGAGATGGAGGGATAAATAACTTTGTGTGGTGATATGTTACAGGTCCTTGAGGGAGATGGAGGGATACATAACTTTGTGATGATATGTTACAGGTCCTTGAGGGAGATGGAGGGATAAATAACTTTGTGTGGTGATATGTTACAGGTCCTTGAGGGAGATGGAGGGATAAATAACTTTGTGTGGTGATATGTTACAGGTCCTTGAGGGAGATGGAGGGATAAATAACTTTGTGTGGTGATATGTTACAGGTCCTTGAGGGAGATGGAGGGATAAATAACTTTGTGATGATATGTTACAGGTCCTTGAGGGAGATGGAGGGATAAATAACTTTGTGTGGTGATGTGTTACAGGTCCTTGAGGGAGATGGAGAGATAAATAACTTTGTGTGGTGATATGTTACAGGTCCTGGAGGGAGATGGAGGGACACACCATCAGAGGAGAAGGAGGAGCAATCTGGGAACATGGGTTATGATTGCTCGACGTACGCAAGCACACTCACATGCAGGCATGCTCACACACACACATAAACAAACAAAAACGTGTGCGCACACACATGCACACGAACACACAAATACAGAAAAAACACATTCATTCTTACAAGTGAACATGTGAAGTATTCCAAAAACACATGTTTCATGTGATCACGTGATCTTATTTGAAGTTAATGTGATCACATGTGATCTTATGTTAAGTTAATGTGATAACGTGATCTTATTTGAAGTTAATGTGATAACATGTGACAACATGTGAAGCAACATGTGATGACATGAAACTACACATGTGAAAACGTGATTTCACGTTACATTTCTCATGTGTTTTTTCTGTGAGGGACACCTTGTACATTAAGGATTTGTATGTTATTTTAATTTACCAGATAAATACAACACATATATTTAATTTAACCATGTGTGTATTACTTTAACAGCTTAAATACATTATATGGTGTAATGATGATAGATCTTATGAACAGCTACAGTAATTCTATGCTTTGTATTGTGTATTGAATTATATGTATAATTAATGTACTGTATGTATTATCATTGATTCATTATTTCTGTCATTCAGATTATAGAATAACATATTTTGTATATGAATGTCACATATACATGTTTGCTTCTAATGACCTGAACTTTTACAATATCTTTGCATCGTGCTTTTATAATAAACGTTTTATTTTTTATCCACCAGATAGAATGAATTCTTTGTTACAGTAAACAGATATTGTCCTCATGGTCAACTCTTCCATACAACCAACCTACTTTGGTCAGCTCTCCTTTCAGCCTAATAGAGTTCTTGGGCTCCTCAACTTTACAGGAAAGTGTTAGGAAGGCAACATTTCAGTGTTTAAACAACATTGTTGACAGCCACACTCTATAAGGACATGTTAGGCATTACATTGGATACTGACTTTAATACACAAAGAATATCCCTGATAATACAATATAATGCAATACAATAGAACTCTCCAAACTAGTACTTTAGGTTGATCAGTTCTAGTTCAGTTGCAACATCAGGAAATACTAACAGAAATACATATGAAGAACTTGAGACACATGACATCCTTTCTCTGATAAAAATAGAGTGATGTGCAACATTTTATAACTCCCTCATCTAAGATAGTAATGACCTCTCTACTTTAACATTAAACTACTGTAGTTCTACAACCAATACACACAAATGTCTTCACTGTTTTTAATAAACTGAAAAATATAAATGTGGACATTCACACCTATGATTGCAAAGGGGTCTTCCAAGTAAACAAAGGTCAGACTCATAAGTCAGAATGTGACATAAATTGGTAACAATATTGAATGTTTCCATTACTGTGTTGAATTCCAAGTGCTAATCTACCTATGCATGACTAACAGTTCTTGCATATTTCCTCCTCATCCTACAGACCAGGTCAAGGTGATTCATGACATTAGTGGTTGTCTGACTATATTTCCCTGCATGGTTGGTAAGACCACTGTTCCAGTTAGGGGGTTTATGTGTCTGTGTGTTTAGACCTATTTGGTCAGACAGACAGACAGACAGCAAAGTCAAAGTGTCACTGCCATATAATTAGGAATTAGAATACTAGAATGGACATGAAACGTTCTTATGATGCGATAAATGTCATTCATTTTAGTTAGGGAGTTGTTCAAACATGGTTTGCCAGTTCTGTGATAAGATATTGTGTAAAATAATGAATTTGAAGAATTTATCTGCACTGTATGTTTTAGATTAACTGCCAATATGTCAACATTCCATTCAGACAATGCAATCCACAGCCATACACTGTTTGAAATCAGTTGACAATAGGACTTAGATCAGTTTTAAAAGCAACATGTACTGATATTGTCACGCCCTGACCTTAGTTATCTTTGTTTTCTTTATTATTTTGGTTAGGTCAGGGTGTGGTTTGTTTAGTTTTTGTATTGTCTAGGGTTTTTTGTATGTCTAGGTTTTTTTTTGTAAGTCTAGGTGTTTATATGTCTATTGTTGCCTAGATTGGTTCTCAATCAGAGGCAGCTGTTTATCGTTGTCTCTGATTGGGGACCATATTTAGGTAGCCATATTCCTTGGGTATTTTGTGGGTTCTTATTCTATGTCTAGTTGCCTGTTCTGCACTAGCCATATTAGCTTCACGGTTCGCTTTGTTATTTTTGTTAGTTTTGTTCAGCGCTCATTCTTTATTAAATAAGTATGTACGCTTACCACGCTGCGCCTTGGTCTCCTCATTATGACGACCGTGACAGATATTGTATCATAATAGCGCGACAGCTTTCCAATAATACACAAATTGATATTTTTGGTCTGTTCACATACACTGAGCATACTAAACATTAGGAACACCTTCCTAATATTGAGTTGCACACCCCTTCCCCCCGTTTTGCCTTCAGAACAACCTCAATTCGTCGGGGCATGTACTCCACAAGGTGTCGAAAGCATTCCTCAGGGATGCTGGCCCATGTTGACTCAAGTTGGCTGGATGTCCTTTGGGTGGTGGAACATTCTTGATACACACGTGAATCTGTTAAGCGTGAAAAACCCAGGAGAGTTGAAGTTCTTGACACGCCTGGCATCTACTACCATACCCTATTCAAAGGCACTTAAATATTTTGTCTTGCGGCCTCCCGGGTGGCACAGTGGTCTAAGGCACTGCATCACAGTGCTAGCTGTGCCACTAGAGATTCTGGGTTCGAGCCCAGGCTCTGTCGCAGCCGTCCGCGACCGGGAGGCCCATGGGGCGGCGCACAATTGGCCCAGCGTCATCCGGGTTAGGGAGGGTTTGGCCGGCAGGGATATCCTTGTCTCATCGTGCACTAGCGACTCCTGTGGTGGACTGGGTACAGTGCATGCTGACCAGGTCGCTAGGTGTACGGTGTTTCCTCTGACACATTGGTGCGGCTGGCTTCCGGGTTGAATGGGCACTGTGTTAAGAAGGAGTGTGGCTTGGTTGGGTTGTGTTTCGGATGACGCGTGGCTCTCGACCTTCGCCTCTCCCGAGGCAGTACGGGAGTTGCAGCGATGAGACAAGACTGTAACTACTACCAACTGGATACCATGAAATTGGGGAGAAAAAAAAATATATACAGTATATATTTTGTCTTGGCCGTTCACCTCAATCCATGTCTCAATTGTGTCAAGGCTTAATAATCCTTCTTTAACCTTCGCCTTCATCTACACTGATCGAAGTGACAAGTGACATGAGGGATGATAGCTTTCACCTTGATTCACCTGGTCAGTCTATGTCATGGAAAGAGCAGGTGTTCTTAATGTTTTGTATACTCTGTGTATATTTTGGAGGCTACTTATAGAGACAATTGGTATATAAAGTATATTTATAATTTTGACAATTATTTAGGTTGACAATAATTCTATTACACAATTTCTGATATATTACATGCTTTACTTTTATTTTCCTGCATAAGTAAAACCAGGATTCTGCCTATTCTGCCGTCCATTCCAATTAGACTGGTTTGGATTTCTCCCTGAATAATATGCCTGCCATCTTTACCCCATTTTGGAACTTTAATGTGTCCATGACATAGAGATTTTATTAAATTTTTGGAGGGGCTAAGGTCACTGCTCCTGAGAATCAGAAGCCGGTCGCCATGGAGACCACCAGTCACAGGAAGTTACGTCACAACAACATGTTAATTGAAACGTAGAAGGGGAGCCATTGTAAGTAACCTCGGAACCACTTCCTCCTGAAAACATAAGTGGGAGGTTTTTCATGTACAGTATCATAAGTATGCAGGATTGCTCATGCAAACCCTTCTGCAGGCATATGAGGCCAATATGAAGTACTGCACACACTGTATTATCACATCCTCTGTCTCTAAGTCTCTCTCTCAATTCAATTCAATTCAAAGGGCTTTATAGGCATGGGAAACATATGTTTACATTGCCAAAGCAAGTGAAATAGATCATAAACAAAAGTCTAAAAAACAATTTAGACATTACACACAAAAAGCTCCAAGACAATATACATATTATGACTATATACAGTGTTGTAACGATGTGCAAATAGATCAACATAAATACGGGCTGAATTTACAATTGTGTTTGTGGCAACAAGTCACACATGTTGCTGCTGTGATGGTACACTGTGGTATTTCAGCCAATAGATATGGGAGTTTATCAAAATTGGATTTGTTCTTTTTGGGTCTGTGTAATCTGAGGCCAATATCTGTCTCTAATATGGTCATACATTTGGCAGGAGGATATGAAGTGCAGCTCGGTGTCCACCTCATTTTGTGGGCAGTGTGCACATAGACTGTCTTCTCTTGAGAGACACGTCTGCCTATGGCGGCTTCTCTCAATAGCAAGGCTATGCTCTCTCACTCTTTAGCTCTCTCTCACTATCTCTCCCTTCTCTCTCTTTCTTTCTTTCTCTCTCTCTCTCCCTCCCTCCTCTCTCTTCCTTCTCTCTCTCTCTCTCCCCCTTCTCTCTCTCTCCCTTCTCTCTCTCTCCCTCCTCTCACCCTCTCTGTCTCTCTTTCCCTCCTTTCTCTTTCTCTTCTCCTAAGTGGTCTGCTCATAAAGTTCCAAAAATACTGTTACCTGTAAAATAACATGACCATTAACCTCACAACCAGCAACTAGGAAACACTCCAAAAACCACCAGTATCAGACTGATGGACACAGTGACAGACCCAAAACACGCCCACTCCTCATCGTCTAACTCTGCAGCTGAGTGAAGGTTTTTTTTCAGAGAACGACTATAGAGTGTAACTTCCTTTTCAACTAACATACCGGGAGTCTTTTCTAGAACAGCAGCCCTCATCAAATGATGTCTCTCTCTCTTCTCTGTGTGTTTTGGTGAGTCTAGCTATCTACCAGTCAGAGATAGATGAGGAGGACGTACAGCCAGAGGAAAGAGACACAACTCCTAACAGAGATGTCTGGTGGTCCCCTCTCGTGTTTCTCCAAACAGGGAATACTCCTACTCTCTATCCTCCACTATGGTATGTTTTGTATGGATTATTTACTTTCTCCACCTCATGTTTTTTACAGTATGTATTACATGTGCTTGCATGATAAAGTTAGGAATGCAGTTAACTTCCTTGTTGGTTTTTGAATGGTGTGTGTTGAATGTGGAATGCCTTGTCAGTGATTGGTTGTATACCTCAAAACATTTACTTAATTACTGTGTGATAACACCTCTGCCTATATTCAGATAAACATGTCTGGTGTTTTTTAATGAAACACATTCTGTCTGTGCTGGTGTGGTTGGGCCAAAAGCTTATCAAATAAAATAAAATAAAAATGTATTTGTCACACGCGTCGAATACAACAGGTGTAGGCGTAATCAACAATGCAGAGTTTTAAACAAATAAGTAAGAAAATATTGGCTAAATACACTAAAGGAAAAATCGTAACAAAATAAAATAACAATAACAAGGCTATATTCAAGGGTATCGAGTCAATGTGCAGGGGAAGTCAGTCAAGGTCATTTAGGTAATATGTACAGTTGAAGTTGGAAGTTTACATACACTTATGTTGGAGTCATTAAAACTCGTTTTTCAACCACTCCACAAATGTATTGTTAACAAACTATAGTTTTGGCAAGTCGGTTAGGACATCTACTTTGTGCATGACACAAGTAATTTTTCCAACAATTGTTTTCAGACAGATTATTTCATTTTTAATTCACTGTATAACAATTCCAGTGGGTCAGAAGTTTACATACACTAAGTTGACTGTGCCTTTAAACAGCTTGGAAAATTCCAGAAAATGATGGCATGGCTGTAGAAGCTTCTGATAGTCAAAAGTTTGGACACACCTACACATTCAAGGGTTTTTCTTTATTTTTACTATTTTATACATTGTAGAATAATAGTGAAGACATCAAAACTATGAAATAACACATATGGAATCATGTAGTAACCAAAAAAGTATTAAAACAAATCAAAATCTATTTTATATTTGAGATTCTTCAAAGTAGCCACCCTTTGCCTTGATGACAGCTTTGCACACTCTTGGCATTCTCTCAACCAGCTTCATGAGGAATGCTTTTCCAACAGTCTTGAAAGAGTTCCCATGTATGCTGAGCACTTGTTGGCTACTTTTCCTTCACTCTGCGGTCCAACTCATCCCAAACCATCTCATTTGGGTTGAGGTCAGGTGATTGTGGAGGCCAGGTCAAATGATGCAGTACCATCACTCTCCTTCTTGGTCAAATAGTCCTTATACAAGCCTGGAGGTATGTTGGGTCATTGTCCTGTTGAAAAACAAATTATAGTCCCACTAAGGGCAAACCAGATGGAATGGCGTGGCGTATTGCTGCAGAATGCTGTGATAGACATTCTGGTTCTGTGCCTTGAATTCGAAATAAATCACTGACAGTGTCACTAGCAAAGCACCGCCACACCATAAGACCTCCTCCTCCATGCTTCATGGTGGGAATCACACATGAGGAGATCATCTGTTCACCTACTCTGTGTCTCATAAAGACAAGCCGGTTGGAACCAAAAATCTAAAATTTGGACTCATCAGACTAAAGGTTAGATTTCTACCTGTCTAATGTCCATTGCTCGTGTTTCTTGGCCCAAGCAAGTCCGAGGGCCTCCCGAGTGGTGCATTGGTCTAAGGCACTGCATCGCAGTGCTAACTGTGCCACTAGAGAACCTGGTTCGAGTCCAGACTGTCACAGCCAGCTGCACAGCGGCACACAATTGGCCCCAGTGTCGTCCGGGTTAATGGAGGGTTTGGCCAGCAGAGATGTCACTGTCCCATCGTGCTCTAGCGACTCCTGTGGTGGGCTGGGTGCAATCAATGCTGACACGGTCGCCAGGTGTACGGCATTTCCTCCAACACATTGGTGCGGCTGGCTTCCAGGTTAAGGGGACATTGTGTCAAGAAGCAGTGTGGCTTTGCAGGATCGTGTTTCGGAGGACGTATGGCTCTCGACCTTCGCCTCTCCTGAGTCCGTATGGGAGTTGCAGTGATGGGACAAGACTGTAACTACCAATTGGATAACACGAAATAAATAATAAATAAAACATTTCTGGAAATATTCTGTACGGAGGAATGGTCTAAGATCCCTCACAATGTGTTCTCCAATCTCATACAACATTTTTGAAAAAGGATCAGTGTCGCTATCTTCGCAAGGGTAGGGTGCTGGAGTATTGAAAACAGGGATGTCGATCATTTTGACACCTATCTTTTTGAGAAGAAAATGTTTACTTGATTAAAACCTGTTGGGGATGGGGGCGCTGTTTAGACTATTTATGCTAATTGGGTAATTTTTGAAACGGCTTCCCACAAAATCCTTGATCGTACAATATGCATATTATTATTATTATTGGATAGAAAAGAGTCTATAGTTTCTATAGGAGTTGAAATTTTGTCTCTAAGTGGAACAGAGCCCATTCTACAGCAATTTCCCTGACATGGATTCAGATTTCAGAAATGTTGGCCACTGTTCTGAAGTCAGTTAAAAGGGCACTGATATTGCTATGACTATACGGACACTTCTTACGTCTTCCCCTGGATGCCTTTACGTGATGACGATTCCAATGGGGTCGATTGCGCGTTCACAGGCCCTATAAATCAAAAAACCCTGTAGCTAGCAAGTCTTTTATTGGTGCGTCACGCGCGTGGAGCACACCGACCCTCTCCTGTTCCAAGCGTTAGTTTAGCCTGTTATATTTCTCCGGTCATCTTTTCACTCGTTATAGGAGTTAAAAACATCATAAGGTAGTTAATTTAAAGCGTTTTATAGCAATTTATATCCGTTTAGTGCGATTTTGGGACATTTATTTTTGAAACGATGTGAATAGTTGGGCACGCTTTTCAGTTCATCCCGAACGCAGTTGGCATTTCCACATGGCAAGAGGACAGCTTTCCACCAAAAGACGTTTACTCCCAAGAAAGGATCCTTTGCCCAAGATACTGATGGAAGAACAGCTCAAGGTAGGACATTTTTATTATGATAAATCGTGTTTCTGTCGAAACATTTTAGTGGCTTAGGACGCCATGTTTTTTGACGTAGCTTCGCTTGGCGCAAACTGTATTGAAAAGTAAGGATAAATTAAAAAATGTAATAACGCAATTGTATTAAGAATTAAATTGTCTATCAATCCCTGTCCACCCTATATTTTTTAGTCACGTTTATGAGTATTTATGTATAAGAGTAGATCACTGTCTAAGTGGCGCAAGGACATTTTCTGACCAGCTTGTCTACATTTCACATTGTCTAACCATGATTTTGGTGGCTAAATATAAACATTTGCGATCAAACTCTATATGGATTGTGTAATATGATGTTACAGGAGTGTCATCGGAAGAATTCTGAGAAGGTTAGTGAAAAAATTAATATCTTTTGGCGATGTTGACTTTTATCGCTCACTTTGGCTAGAATCAATGCTGGGCTGCTATGTGCTATGTGCTATGCTAATATAACGATTTATTGTGTTTTCGCTGTAAGACACTTAGAAAATCTGAAATATTGTCTGTATTCACAGGATCTGTGTCTTTCGATTCGTGTATGCTGTGTATTTTTACGAAATGTTTGATGATTAGTAAGTAGGTAAACACGTTGCTCTAAGTAGTTTTTCTATTCCATTTGTGACGGTGGGTGCAATTGTAACCTATGCCATCTACCTGAAATATGCACTTTTTTCTAACAAAACCTATCCCATACCATAAATATGTTATTAGACTGTCATCTAATGAGTTTTTTTGTTGGTTAGGGGCTATAAATATCTTAGTTTAGCCGAATTGGTGATGGCTACTGGTGTTGGTGGACAAATAAAAGATGGTGGATTATGCTAATGTGTTTTTAGGTAATAGATGTACATCTTTACATATTGTGTCTTCCCTGTAAAACATTTAAAAAATCGGACATGTTGACTGGATTCACAAGATCTGTGTCTTTCATTAGCTGTATTGGACTTTAATGTGTGAAAGTTAAATATTTAAAAAAAAAAAAAAATTTGAATTTCGCGGCACTGGTTTTTCAGTGGGGGGGGGGGGGTGTGCTGCTAGCGCCACGCTGATCCTAGACAGGTTAACAAAATCTCTTTCTCTGAGCAAATGTGTTAGTATAAAATAATATAATTTCCCAAATTGTTTCGAGCATACAATATAGCTCAGTATTTGAATGATTCATTTCATAGTCTTTTTTGCTCATCTTTATTAAGGGTGCAAATCATTTTGGCGGTGACTGTAGTTATACTGTATGGTCTAATAGCATAACATTGATATGGGTGTTATTATTGACTATCTTACAGGGCTGGTGTGGTGTAGCATCTGCATTGTAGTGGTGCTGACCCTCATTGTAGCTGTGGCAGTGTATTACTGCAGGGGCCGCCGTAACACGGGTATGTACAGCATAGGGCCCTCAACTATATAAACTAACATTTCAGATAGCTCTGCAAGTATTCTGAGGATGATTACGATGTTGCGTAAGCCTAATTAGAGACTTTTGGCCTTGGAATATTAATGAAATTGGAAAAAGAGAGAGGAGCCTCATAAGTGTCTCATTTATTAATTCCTGTTTATGTTTGTGGATATCCTGTTTAGTATCTATCTGATTGGTTGATATTTTGTTCTTGTCAAACACAGTATATCAAATTGACAACACAATATATGCGGATGTTATGGGCAATACAAGAAATAAAGATGTAAGTATGCATTGCCGTTATTATGTATCTGAATTTGTGTAAGCCCATGTATGTGTAGCCTACTGTAATTTCTGCTTGCTGTGTATTTTCTGCACATGTGCAGTATTTTTATGTGCAGTATTTTTATGTGCAGTATTTTTATGTGCAGTATTTTTATGTGCAGTATTTTTATGTTTTGTGCAATGTTCATCCATTGTGTTTATGGGTTTAAGTACCTATTTCTGTTCTGTTTTTATTCCAGACAAGAGGGACAGTGGATGACCTGGCTGAGCCAAGACTGAACAAAGTGAGAGCGAGACATGAATGGTCATATCTGATATCGTTGAGCAAAAATCTAAATAAAACAGTCTATAAGTGAATGGCAGGCCATGTAGTCTATTTTGGAAATGGTCTACCTTTCATGATGCTGAAACAGTTTCTTCTTGGTTGTCTGTCACATTTAGCCGCAGACTTTGTATGACGAGATCAAAGTTGGACGCCCAAACGCGCCCTCTTCTGCCTACCAGGAAGTACTCGTGAGCTGAGCAGGATGTGTTCATAGGATGGGCCTTATATCTCTGCATCATCTGCATCCAAGGCTACAGTCTGTAGATGGATGTTACTGTTACATTTTATCACGACTTGCACATTTCTGACATTTGTTGCTTATTTTTTTCATGTTTGCAATCTTCTCCCTTTATTGTTCCTCATATCCAGGCTGCATCTCATCCGGATGTGATTGGGAGTCCCTTAGGGCGGCGCACAATTGGCCCAGCGTCATCCGGGGTAGGCCGTCATCATAAATAAGAATTTGTTCTTAACTGACTTTCTTAGTTAAATAAAGGTTACTTTAAAAAATATATATATAGACAGTTGAAGTCGGAAGTTTACATAAACTTAGGTTTGAGTATTTAAAACTCGTTTTCCAACCACTCCACAAATTTCTTGTTAACGAACTATAGTTTTGGCAAGTCGGTTAGGACATCTACTTTGTGCATGTGTAACAGTATAACTTTACGTCGTCCCCTCACCCCGACACGGGCGCGAACCAGGGACCCTCTGCACACATCAACAACAGTCACCCACAAAGCGTCGTTACCCATCGCTCCACAAAAGCCGCGGCCCTTGCAGAGCAAGGGGCAACACTACTTAAGTCTCAGAGCAAGTGACGTAACTGATTGAAATGCTACTAGCGCGTACCCGCTAACTAGCTAGCCATTTCACATCCGTTACACATGACACAGGCAATTATTCCAACAATTGTTTACAGACAGATTATTTCACTTATAATTCACTGTATCACAATTCCAGAAAATGATGGCATGGCTTTAGAAGCTTCTGATAGGCTAATTGATGGATATATTGAAGCAACATCTCAAGACATCAGTCAGGAAGTTAAAGCTTGGTCGCAAATGGGTCTTCCAAATGGACAATGACCCCAAGCATACTTCCAAAGTTGTGGCAAAATGGCTTAAGGACAAGAAAGTCAAGGTATTGGGGTGGCCATCACAAAGCCCTGACCTCAATCCTATAGAAGGGCAGAACTGAAAAGGCGTATGCGAGCAAGGAGGCCTACAAACCTGACTCAGTTACACCAGCTCTGTCAGAACGAATGGGCCAAAATTCACCCAAGTTATTGTGGGAAGCTTGTGGAAGGCTACACGAAACGTTTGACCCAAGTTAAACAATTTAAATGCAATGCTACCAAATACTAATTGAGTGTATGTAAACTTCTGACACACTGGGAATGTGATGAATGAAATAAAAGCTGAAATAAATCATTCTCTCTGCTATAATTCTGACATTTCACATTCTTAAAATGGTGATCCTAACCTAAGTGGTGATCCTAACTGACCTAAAAACCAGGGAATTTTCACTAGGATTAAATGTCAGGAATTGTGAAAAACTAAGGTGTATGTAAACTTCAACTGTATCTCCTGTAGGCTACCATCAGGGCAACCAGGAGACAGACAGCAGCACTGACCCCCGGGAATGCAGCCACATCTGTACTGACCCCCTGTACTGGAGAGGGAGGGTCAAAGGTCAGGCTCAGGTCAGAGGTTGTGATCTGGTATAACAGGGAAACACTGAGGGAGAATTTTTTTATTTTACCTTTATTTATACAGGTTTTTCTCATTGAGATAACATCTCTTTTCCAAGAGAGACCTGGTCCAATAGCTGCAGAGGGAACAACGTTTCAGACAAAACAACTTACATACACTAACACAACATTAAACACATACAGTACAACAAAAACATTGTACATTAAAAACACAAACGTCTTGACTAAAAACAGCTGGCCTAAAAACAATTACACTCTTCTATGATATATACATCGATCAAGTGTTTAAACTCCACCAACGAAACTAGACACATTAAAATGTTCAGGAGAGAATTCCAGGACCATGGAGCTGAGTAACTAAAACTATTTCTACCATGACCTGTTCTAATTTTTGGTACTGTTAGAAACAAATCAGAATGGGACCGTAATTTATATTTATTTACTGACCTGACTAAAAAAGAACAGAGATAAAATTGAATAATTATAGAGACACATTTTATTCATACTAAATGTATACATAACATTGCATTTCTGATGTACTGAACAATAATTGTCTGAGAAAAATAAATGCTGTTTAAAACTTGAAAAAATATAATTTAAAGTACATTTTGTGTCATACTTACTTCTCAGTAGTCACTGGGCCTGTTGTTGAGGAAGCTGGAGAGGGAGAGGTCAGGTTGTTGGTGGACAGTTCAATGTCAGAGTAATGACACAACTTCTTGTGAGGACAGATCACTAAAGCCCTGTATTCTTTCACCTGAATTAATTAATTAATTCATTAATGTCAAGAATCAGGGTAGAAAGGTTGTATCACTGAGGCATTGGGTCGTGGAGTCATCCAAGCTCATCAAACTCAAAGTTACCTCAATGGTGCCCCCACCCTGGGTAGTCCATCCATTCAGAGGCAGATACCTGTATCCAATACCTGTTTAGTCCAGTACACCTGTGTCCAGAGGCATCATGCCCATAAGGAGCACAGGGGCATGTGACCCCTCAGATTTGTCCTGTAAGAAAATGTTAAAATAATAATAATTCCATGTTTTTGTTGTTTCTCTGCAATACTACTAGCCACCTAGCAATGTTATGAAGTTGACTTCAGCTAGGCCAGGTATGTTTCCAACCTGATAACTAGTTAAGAAGCTAGCTGCTTTTAGCAACGCTAGTAGCCTATTTACGCACTAGCATTGCTAGGAATTAGCTTGCAAAAACCAGAATAGTCCGCCGGAAGCCAGAAGTGAAATACAATTACATTTCAACTTACTCTTCCGATTGTCCATAGGGTTGGTCCTTACGCAGGGGAAATTGAGAAAAAACATCTAATAGAACTTCAATTAAACAGACTTTCAAAACGTGGGTCTGTTCTACCCCTCGTACCCCTGCACATCGACTCAGTACTGGTACTCCCTGTATATAGCCATGTTATTACCTCGTACCCCTGCACATCGACTCAGTACTGGTATTCCCTGTAAATAGCCATGTTATTACCTCGTACCCCTGCACTTCGACTCAGTACTGGTATTCCCTGTATATAGCCATGTTATTACCTCGTACCCCTACACATCGACTCAGTACTGGTATTCCCTGTATATAGCCATGTTATTACCTCGTACCCCTACACATCGACTCAGTACTGGTATTCCCTGTATATAGCCATGTTATTACCTCGTACCCCTGTTATTTATACTTATTGTTATTCATTATGAATTTATTCCTCGTGTTACTATTTCTTTAACTCTGCATTGTTGGAAAAGGACCCACTTCTTCTCCGCTTACCTCATGTTAAAATAAAAGTCCTGCATATGCGCCATACCTGCAAAAAAAGCAAGAGAAACTGTATGGGTCTTCAAAATTCTGTTTAATTATATGTTCCATTAGATGTTTTTTTGTCTCAAGTTCCCATAAGGAGCAAGCCTAAAGACAATCAACAGAGTAAATTGAAATGTAATTGTAACTTTTCGCATCCAGGGGAACTATTACGTTTTTTTGCAATCTAATTCCCAGAAACGCTCAGTCAGGAGGATACAGGCAGCTCAAGAGGTATGCTTAGATATGCAGAATAGACATCATGTATTTTTAAATACAAAATTCTCCAACTTAGCCCCCCTCTGGACCACCCCCTACTTTGTGCCCCCTCAGATTTTTGGGGTGCATGACACCCCTGCCTGGGCCTTCAACAACAACCCACTACAGAGTCACTGACAGAGAGGATGGCATTCTGACAGAGGGGATGGCATTCTGACAGAGAGGATGGCATTCTGACAGAGAGGATGGCATTCTGACAGAGAGGATGGCATTCTGACAGAGAGGATGGCATTCTGACAGAGAGGATGGCATTCTGACAGAGAGGATGGCATTCTGACAGAGAGGATGACATTCTGACAGAGAGGATGACATTCTGACAGAGAGGATGACATTCTGACAGAGAGGATGACATTCTGACAGGGAGGATGACATTCTGACAGGGAGGTGGAGAGAAAATAAAATAATGGGTATGTGTCAGTTTCATACACTTTTTCACAAGAATATGTACATATTCTTGTGAAAAAACACAAAAACACACACTGACCTCCCTGCTCAGGTTAGAAAAGAAGCATCATCTGTCTAAACGGTACATCTCTACACTCCAGTCCTCTTTTACAGTCTCTCTCATTGTACTCTTTCCAACACTCAGTCTACAGGAAAACACAGTGAGAAGAGTAGGGAGTGGGAAGAGAAAGAAGAGGAGAGGGGTAGAGAGGATATGGAGAGACAATGAGGAGAAGGAAAGAGAATATGATAGATTGTCAGAACAGAAGTGAGGACAGGATAGAGATAAAACAAAGTGAATGAGACCAGAAGACTCACCCTGTTTATCAGAGGTTTATAAATAAGACTATCCAGATCAGTCTGGCACTCCCCCTTGTGGAGGTGGAGATAATGACACCATAAACCACAGACAGAACAGAAGTCAAAGAACTCAAGTCACACAGAGAACACAAGTCAGACAGAGAGTGAGGTGGAGTAACAGAGCAGATATAGAAAACATTAAGGAATGGAGAAACTGTTGTTTGCTGTAAGGAATGTTGAGTGGGATCTTCATATAAACTCACATCTCATTCTCCCCTCAGTCCCAGGCTCTGTGTCAGAATACACTACCTGCACATGCAGACGAAAAAGGAGGAGTTGTCATGACAGGACGACAGCGATCCAAACATTCCTCCCTCACCTACAAGCACAAAGGATACACACATTAAACTTACTACAGACAAACCAGATATACATACATTCTCTCAAAAACATCTTACTGCTATTTTCCTATACACTTCATGTACAGGAAACAGCAAATGCTTTGAGCCTACCCAAAGTGATGACCTAGCTACAGTTAAAGTGACACTAGTAACACTATGTATGTAGCGGTATAAATGATTAAATATTAAAGCATTAGACCTCTCACTAAAGGCTTAAGTCATACAAAAGTTGTACTTAAATCCGAACTGGTAATAATGCAGAAAAAAAAGTATTCAGACTCTTTACTCAGTACTTTGTTGAAGCACCTTTGGCAGCAATTACAGCCTTGAGTCTTTTTGGGTATGACGCTACAAGCTTGGCACACCTGTATTTGGGGAGTTTCTCCCATTCTTCTCTGCAGATCCTCTCAAGCTCTGTCAGGTTGGATGGGGAGCGTCTCTACAGAGCTGTTCGATTGGGTTCAAGTCCGGGCTCTGGCTGGGCCACTCAAGGACATTCAGAGACTTGTCCCGAAGCCACTCTTGCGTTGTCTTGGCTGTGTGCTTGCTTAGGACCGTTGTCCTGTTGGAAGGTGAAACTTCACCCCAGTCTGAGGTCCTGAGAGCTCTGGAGCAGGTTTTCATCAAGGATCTCTGTACTTTGCTCCATTCATCTTTCCCTTGATCCTGACTAGTCTCCCAGTCCCTGCCGCTGAAAAACATCCCCACATCATGATGCTGCCACCGCCATGCTTCGCCGTATGGATGGTGCCAGGTTTCCTCCAGACGTGATGCTTGGCATTCAGGCCAAAGAGTTCAATCTTGGTTTTATCAGACCAGAGAATCTTGTTTGTCATGGTCTGATAGTCCTTTAGGTGCCTTTTGGCAAACTCCAAGCGGGCTGTCATGTGCCTTTTACTGAGGAGTGGCTTCTATCTAGCCACTCTACCATAAAGGCCTGATAGGTAGAGTGCTTCTGGAAGGTTCTCCCATCTCCACAGAGGAATCTGGAGCTCTATCAGAGTGACCATGAGTTCTTGGTCACCTCCCTGACCAAGGCCCTTCTCCCGATTGCTCAGTTTGGCAGTGCGGCCAGCTCTAAGAAGAGTTTTGGTTGTTCCAAACTGCTTCCATTTCAGAATGATGGAGGCCACTGTTCTGAGGACCTTCAATGCTGCAGACATTTTTTGGAACCCTTCCCCAGATCTGTGCCTCGACACAATCCTGTCTTGGAGCTCTACGGACAATTCCTACGACCTCGTGGCTTGGTTTTTGCTCTGAGATGCACTGTCAACTGTGGGACCTTATATAGACAGGTGTGTGCCTTTCATTTTCAATCAATTGAATTTACTACAGGTGGAAACAGGATGCACCTGAGCTCAATTTCGAGTCTGATAGCAAAGGGTCTGAATACTTATGTAAATAAGGTATTTATGTTTATGTTTAATACATTTGCAAAAATTACTACAAACCTGTTACCACTTTGTCATTATGGGGTATTGTGTGTCAGGTGATGAGGAAAAAAACTATTGAATCAATTTTAGAATAAAGCTGTAACGTATCAAAATGTGGAAAAATTCAAGGGGTCTGAATACTTTCCAAATACACTGTATATGTATATACTTACAACAAAAATATATGGGGAATTGGAAATGATACAGACAATTACATTGATGGAAGCTACAACCTATCAGCAATATTAAGGATGATCTACCCCCTAAAAACAACTACAAAAAACTATCCAGCTGTTGTCCCTTACTCTATCCCCACACCAGGGTCTGTGCTCGGCCCCCTCCAGCCAGTGTCCTGGAGGGGTGCAAGGTTGAACCGTACCATAGCTGGCTCTCCCTGGGCAGCACCCCGGACTCCCAGTAAGAGGACAGACCACTAGAACCTACCTCTCTCCCTCTCTGACTTTCTTTACTGAAACATTCTCATTTCATTTAAAACTCACCCTCCCCCCTAAAAATAAAAACCCAAAATATATCCTGCGCTGCATACATGTACCATACTCACCTTTCCATCTACCACATGATACAAATCAACATCACAAAACAATACCCACTCCTACAACCGTATATCCAAAACATCTTCCCCAGCTGTACAGCTGACAGCCCCCCCAACACACCATATCTCCTCAAACATCTCCACACTTTTTATCATTTTATAGAACTCAAACTCAACCCTAAGGCGCGCAGGGACCATCCCATTAAACAGTAGTAAAGGGTCTGTTATGCCCCCACCTTTGACCCTGTTCCTCCTTGATAGCCAAATAGCTAACTTTGCCTGAGCAAACAGAAAATTCAACAACACACATTTTGCTTTCTCCTTACTCGAATACCTGTATCCCATTATAAACATCCCAACAGCAAAAACCACCCCCAACCTCTCACACAGTCATTCCAACAGAGACATTAATGGCATTAACCTGGTGCACACAGAAAACACATGAATGACAGTTTCTTTCATTTTACAGAAAGGACACCCCTGCCCGACTCCCGGTTCAACCCGTGCCAACCAGCTGTTAGTGGCCAGGGCTCCATGTAGAACCCTCTACTGGAGGTCCCCTGACCTCCATCTAAAACCCACCATACTCTCCTCCCCACATACCCCCTGCCACTGATGTGCCCTCACTCCTGTTAAGCTCCTAATGTTCCTAACCTTAACGCAGAGGTTGTAGAGGGCTTTACCTCCCACCCCTTCAAACTCCCCCAGGCTCGGAGTGTTAAACTCTAACAAGTCCTCCAGACCCCCTTGCCAGTCTCCAGTCTCTGCCGTCACCTGCAGTGGCGGAAACGTTGGTGGCCCCTCTCCCTTTGGCCTCTCAAACATCCCCCTTACCGGCTCAGACAGTGCCTCCTGGACCTCCTCCAGGAATCTCTCCAGCAGCCTAAGAGATGTTATTCCTGTTTGTTGAGCCAAGACTTCCAGGGTTTTCCACCCCTCCTCTTCCAGCAGTCTCAGGTCACCCAGCCTTTGTAAACCCCCTGCCATCAGTTGCCTCTGCAGGGTGGCCGACTGAACCGATCTCAAAGGGATGGCTGGGTTGTGGAAGATAGGCTCCTCCCACACCCACAGCCCACGCTCCACACCCCCTTCTCATGTGGGCCTTAGCAGCTGCCAGGTCCTCAGCACCGCAGAGTAAAAGTCTGAGAGACCTGCTGTACTCAGCCTCTCCAGCTTCATGAGGAACAGCTGCCGGTCCAACGCTAATCCACCAGCTCTCCTCAGCAGCGCGCATGCTGGTTCCCTCCAGCCAACATCAGTATGGTACAACAGAGTCTGCACCGCCTTTAGCCGGAAGGCAGCCATCCTGCTCTCCAGTTCCACCAGGCCCTGTCCTCCTTCGTGGACGGTCATGTACAACACTGCCGCCCTCAGCCAGTGATGGCCCGACCAGAAAGAGTCCACCAGCTTGCGTTGCAGGTCTGCGAGCAGCCAGTTTATGCCACAGGGAAGATGCCACCAGGTTGTTAATTATCAGCACCCTCCCTCTATATGACACTTGGGACAGGAGCCACCTCCACCTGGCCAGTCTTGACACCACTGCCTGTGACAGCCCCTCCCAGTTCTTCCTGACCCAGTTCTCCGAGCCCAGGTACACCCCCAACACTTTAAGCCCTTCACAACCCCACTGCAAACCCCCTGGAAGCAGAGGAGGAGCCCTATCCCCCCATAACAGAGCTTTGCTCTTGCCCCAGTTTACCTTAGCTGATGAAGCTCCCTCGTACACCTTCAGACTGGTCTCTAGTGCCTGCATATCTTGACCATCACAGAAACATCCTCTGCATATGCTGACACTGCTATGCCTGTCACCACATCCATGCCTGTCCAGCACACTCCCTGCAGTCTCCTGCGTAGCAGTCCTAAAAAAGGCTCAATGGCTAGTGTGTATAACTGCCCCGATAGAGGGCATCCTTGTCTAATACCTCGTCCCACTCAGACTGTCCTACTGAGTCCCCCTCCCACCTTAACAATACATGACGCCCCAGCATATAACAGCTTCACACATGTCAAAATACTCTTCCCAAACATCACATTAAACAGATGGTCCACTCAATCAAAAGCCTTCTCTTGATCTAAAGAGACCAGTCCAAAGTTCACATTAGAACCTCTCGACAAATCCAACATGTCCCTAATTAAGAACAAGTTGTCCGTGATTGAGCGTCCCGGTACACAATATGTTTGGTCCTTATGTACTATCGAGTCCAAATGGGACTTCAGTCTGTTAGAGAGGACCTTGTCAAATATCTTGTAGTCCGCACAGAGTAATGCCACAGGCCTCCAGTTCTTAAGTTCACACGAGTCCCCTTTTTTGGGCAGGAGAGTCAGAGCCACCCGACGGCAGCTCATCGGCAACTCTCCTACCCCGACGCATTCACGCAACACGCAAAAGAAGTCCTGTCCAATTATTTCCCAGAATTTTTTATAAAACTCCACTGGGAGTCCATCGACCCCCGGTGCACGACCGGGGGACATCTGGGTTACGGCCTCTGCCAGTTCATGGGACAACAGAGGAATGTCCATTTCATCCCTCTGTGCTAGAGAGAGATTAGGGAGTCCTGCGAACAAGACCTGAGCACACATAGGATCACACACACTTCTGCCCTATACAATTCAGTATAAAACTCCACAGTCCTCTCCCGCATCTCACCCACCACAGAGGTCACCCGCCCATCAGACAGCCGTAGACAATGCATACCCTTGGCTTCACTGCTCTGTCTTTCCAAACCAAAGAAGAAGGAGCTGGGAGCATCCATCTCCTTGAGCATGGAGAACCTAGCTCTTACAAGTGCTCCCTTTGCTTTAACCTGGAAAAAACTGCCCAGGCCCCTACGTAATTCAGCTAAATTAGCCTGGAGGCCTGCATTGCCTTGCCCCACCATCTCTACCTCCATCTCACTAATACAGCGCTCTAGTTCCCCCAATACTCTCCTAGACTCTGAGGATGAGAGAGCTGTGTACTGTTGACAGAAAAGCCGAATTTGGACTTTCCCCACATCCCACCATTGACTCAGAGACTCATACTCCTCTCTTCGCTGCTGATGCGGAAACACAAAAAAAGGCTCTGATGACACCTCCCTTACGGGATCCGCCCACATCTTCACCACTGGTTCTGCCACTTGGGTGGGGGACAAACGACTGGTTGGATAGGATATCTTGCATCCAAACACCACCACCAGCAGAGGCAGAAGGCGAGCCATCAATCAACCAGGAGGAAGTCAGACCAACAGTAGAGTTTGATTGGGTTAAATTGATGCAAGGTTTAAACTTAGGGAACGCATAGGCATAGTCGCTGGTAATTTATTCACAGAAACAGCTTGCCGCATTCGCTGACAAGAATAGAAATGTAACTGAGCGATAAGGCTGACTTGGTCCCCAAGAGTATATAAGAAGCATGCTTTCCAAAAAAAAGGTGTGGTAGTGCGACTTGACTTATCACTGAACTCGTGATACTTCAAACTACCATCAACCTAAAAGGTCATATCTGGCTTTCATACTCTAGAACAATTGTATCTCTTGACTTCTGATTTATGAATGAGACATACTGAGTCAATTCCCACATACACCCCTCGCGCTGAATATATCCACCAAGTTAGAGTGGATGAAGGGCGTAGTGGGTGCTATGAAGGGTGTTGTTCTCGAACCGTCTCTTCACTAATTAGTAAATCATAGTGCGACTTCTAGTAGGAGACACAGATACATATCTGAATTTCATACTCTAGAACAATTGTATCTTTTGACCGCTGGTTTTTAGGCGAGACCTACTGAGTCAAGTACCCCGTACACTCTTAGTGGTGTTACACAGGGTCTTGATCTACGATAGCAGTCTCGCTACTAAATCAGAACAAATATACAAAACAAGAAACAGGTCATGGTACAACTTCTAGCAGGAGGAACAGATACTGACGTGATTGGCTAAACCGGTAGAGCAAATGTGAGTTGAAGAACATACTCTCTGGGAACCAACCAGGTCGACCTAAGCTAAGGTAATTAACTGCTTGTTGTAATACATAGATAAGGCACTGAGAGTTCAAGTGTTTTTGATGATTATTGATGTTTTATTGGAAAGACGTAAAGAAACTGTAATGACGTGTATAACTGTGTGCTTTGCAAACATTGAATAAAAAGTAGAAACTAGACCCAAAACCCTAGGGGAGAAAACATCTCTTGACACTCCAAGATCTAGGGGAACAAGTCTAGTTTCTACACAAAAGACAATATATTGTAAAAGGTAAAGTTATTCTGTATTAATATTCAAGCAATATTAACCGACGGGTATAGGCATTAAATCGTAAACCGTGTGTCTAGATACAAGAATAATTGGGAACCCTATAGAGCAATGGCGAGGTGAAGAGTCTACTCTATAAGAGGTAAATAGGCATTAATTCGTAAATCGATTTACAACAGAGTTTATTATTTATGTCTAGATACAAGAGTCTTTGGAAACCCTATAGAGCTGAAGAGTCTACTCTTAGGGGAACCCTATAGAGCAATGTCCAGCTGAAGAGTCTACTCTTAGGGGAACCCTATAGAGCAATGTCCAGCTGAAGAGTCTACTCTTAGGGAAACCCTATAGAGCAATGTCCAGCTGAAGAGTCTACTCTTAGGGAAACCCTATAGAGCAATGTCCAGCTGAAGAGTCTACTCTTAGGGAAACCCTATAGAGCAATGTCCAGCTGAAGAGTCTACTCTTAGGGAAACCCTATAGAGCAATGTCCAGCTGAAGAGTCTACTCTTAGGGAAACCCTATAGAGCAATGTCCAGCTGAAGAGTCTACTCTTAGGGAAACCCTATAGAGCAATGTCCAGCTGAAGAGTCTACTCTTAGGGAAACCCTATAGAGCAATGTCCAGCTGAAGAGTCTACTCTTAGGGAAACCCTATAGAGCAATGTCCAGCTGAAGAGTCTACTCTTAGGGAAACCCTATAGAGCAATGTCCAGCTGAAGAGTCTACTCTTAGGGAAACCCTATAGAGCAATGTCCAGCTGAAGAGTCTACTCTTAGGGAAACCCTATAGAGCAATGTCCAGCTGAAGAGTCTACTCTTAGGGAAACCCTATAGAGCAATGTCCAGCTGAAGAGTCTACTCTTAGGGAAACCCTATAGAGCAATGTCCAGCTGAAGAGTCTACTCTTAGGGAAACCCTATAGAGCAATGTACAGCTGAAGAGTCTACTCTTAGGGAAACCCTATAGAGCAATGTCCAGCTGAAGAGTCTACTCTTAGGGAAACCCTATAGAGCAATGTCCAGCTGAAGAGTCTACTCTTAGGGAAACCCTATAGAGCAATGTCCAGCTGAAGAGTCTACTCTTAGGGAAACCCTATAGAGCAATGTCCAGCTGAAGAGTCTACTCTTAGGGAAACCCTATAGAGCAATGTCCAGCTGAAGAGTCTACTCTTAGGGAAACCCTATAGAGCAATGTCCAGCTGAAGAGTCTACTCTTAGGGAAACCCTATAGAGCAATGTCCAGCTGAAGAGTCTACTCTTAGGGAAACCCTATAGAGCAATGTCCAGCTGAAGAGTCTACTCTTAGGGAAACCCTATAGAGCAATGTCCAGCTGAAGAGTCTACTCTTAGGGAAACCCTATAGAGCAATGTCCAGCTGAAGAGTCTACTCTTAGGGAAACCCTATAGAGCAATGTCCAGCTGAAGAGTCTACTCTTAGGGAAACCCTATAGAGCAATGTCCAGCTGAAGAGTCTACTCTTAGGGAACCCTATAGAGCAATGTCCAGCTGAAGAGTCTACTCTTAGGGAACCCTATAGAGCAATGTCCAGCTGAAGAGTCTACTCTTAGGGAAACCCTATAGAGCAATGTCCAGCTGAAGAGTCTACTCTTAGGGAACCCTATAGAGCAATGTCCAGCTGAAGAGTCTACTCTTAGGGAAACCCTATAGAGCAATGTCCAGCTGAAGAGTCTACTCTTAGGGAAACCCTATAGAGCAATGTCCAGCTGAAGAGTCTATTAGGGAAACCCTATAGAGCAATGTCCAGCTGAAGAGTCTACTCTTAGGGAAACCCTATAGAGCAATGTCCAGCTGAAGAGTCTACTCTTAGGGAAACCCTATAGAGCAATGTCCAGCTGAAGAGTCTACTCTTAGGGAAACCCTATAGAGCAATGTCCAGCTGAAGAGTCTACTCTTAGGGAACCCCTATAGAGCAATGTCCAGCTGAAGAGTCTACTCTTAGGAAACCCCTATAGAGCAATGTCCAGCTGAAGAGTCTACTCTTAGGGAAACCCTATAGAGCAATGTCCAGCTGAAGAGTCTACTCTTAGGGAAACCCTATAGAGCAATGTCCAGCTGAAGAGTCTACTCTTAGGGAAACCCTATAGAACAATGTCCAGCTGAAGAGTCTACTCTTAGGGAAACCCTATATAGCAATGTCCAGCTGAAGAGTCTACTCTTAGGGAAACCTATAGAGCAATGTCCAGCTGAAGAGTCTACTCTTAGGGAAACCCTATAGAGCAATGTCCAGCTGAAGAGTCTACTCTTAGGGAAACCTATAGAGCAATGTCCAGCTGAAGAGTCTACTCTTAGGGAACCAAAGATGCCTGGTAAAGGTACCCCAAGAAGGAGGTTCTCTAAGTCTGATTAATATTATCTAAGATCCCGAAACAATAAACACTAAAAGGCAATTCTCTGAATTAAGGGCAGGAATAAACAACCCGGGTCAGTCCGGCGGACCTGTGAATCATCTGTTTGCCGGATGATATAAGAACGAGTGATTCGACTTGTGTCACTCTTGACGGGGGACCCGGTAAGATCTACTCAAAATCCCCTACCGCGACACTGCCCCCACCTTTCCCAAAAGGTCTGGAGAACCGAGCAAAAACTGGCATCTTGTAAGAGCTTTACATTGAACATCCAATAAGATGCCTGCCGGGGCCCTGTTGAAAGACAGCCGAGCCATGGTTATGTGATGATCCGAAAACCCCACCAGGAGAATGGTAGTGCCCAACAGCCTACTGCTCCGATTCCTAGACATGTGAAACCAATCACGTCGGGCTGCACTCACCCTAGCCCCAAAAACCTTCACCCATGTATACTGTCTTGTGTTGGGATGTTTAGTTCTCCAAACATCCACTAGGTCGAACTGATTAATGATGTCCCTTAACACTCCCACTGACACTGAATGAGGCTCTTCCCCATTTCTGTCTTTTGTAAAATCCATTGTACAGTTCCAGTCCCCTCCGACCACCAGCGTCTCCTCAGGCATCTGTCTTTTGTAAAATCCATTGTACAGTTCCAGTCCCCTCCGACCACCAGCGTCTCCTCAGGCACTACCTGTGAGAGTTCCGGTCTAAGACTCCCAAATAGAACCCCTCTTTCTCTCGCTGTATTAGGCGCATACACATTTATAAAGACAAAACCCATGTTGTTAATTTCTGTTTTAACAACAAGCAGCCTACCCCTACACACCTCCTTTGAGGAGCAAATTTTTACAGACAGACCCGGTGCAAAAAGGACTGCCACCCCTGCACTAAGATTTGTCCCATGGCTCAACACATTTACCCCTTTCCACCAGAGCCCCCAGTCAACTTCATTCACCACATCACTATGCGTCTCCTGCAGAAACAACACCTGATCTTTTTTTAGTTTTACATATTCACCCAACACACTCCTCTTTCCTGCATCTCTGGCGCCATTTATATTGAGCGAGCCTACCCTAAGAGTCTCCATAAGAAGTGGGAGAAAAGCCGGCAAAGAAATAGACCAATAGCAAAGCTCAAAAAGCCCCAGTGTCAGAAAGAAACTCTACATCTAAACAGTGTCTGAAGGTAAACCTTTACGCACTGTTGTGACCCACTTCCTCAACCTAAACCGTTTCCTGGGTGAGAGGACACCATGCCCCTCATTTCTCATAGCATGTTATACTGATCTTACAAATTTTATCGGATCAGAAAAAAAAGCCTCAGCCTTCCCCTTGGTCTCATTCAGGAACCTTGTCAGTTCTCTCAACGTGTACTTAGCTTGAATGGCTGTCAGCTCCGGTTCCATTGAAGAGGAGACTGAAAAAAATAACTCCTCATCCTCTTCCTCACACTCATTTTCCTCCTCATCTCTATCTCCCACCCTGACCTTCCTCTCTGGTCAGGGCATCCCCCACAGCAACAGGCAAAGTTTCCATGGTGCCTTTGACCACACCCTTTTTACATTTCCACTGGACACCCTCCTTCTCCTCCCCTAGTCTCTTACACTTCCCCACTATACTCTCCTCATCCACTAGCATAACCTGACTAGACCCAGTATCATCTACACCACCCTCCATAGCATGACTAGGCCCAGCCTCAGCTACCCCACCATCTCTAGCCTGACTAGGCCCAGCCTCATCTACACCACCATCTCTTGCATGACTAGGCCCAGCCTCAGCTACCCCACCATCTCTAGCCTGACTAGGCCCAGCCTCAGCTACCCCACCATCTCTAGCCTGACTAGGCCCAGCCTCAGCTACCCCACCATCTCTAGCCTGACTAGGCCCAGTCTCATCTACACCGCCATCCCTGGCATGACTAGGCCCAGCTTCTGCATCTCATTATCCCCTGCACTTTGAGCTCGATTTCCCCCACTGGCGCTTGTACCCTCACCTTGTCTACGGCCTCTATGTGGGCACGCAAAGCTCTTATGCCCCAAATCCCTACACTCAAAACACCGTAGACTATCTGTGCTGGCAAACCCTGCGTAGAGCCCCTCCCCATGCCTCACTTTAAAATGCACATTTAGCTGTTGCTCATTGTTATTCAGAAACATAAAAACTTGCCTCCGGAACGAAACAACGTGCTTAACGGCATCTGACTGAAAACCTGCCGACAGTACACGAAAACCGCTAGCAAACTTACCAAAACCACTCAGCTCTTTCCTAATTTGATCATCCGTAATAAACGGAGGCAAATTTGCAACTACCACTCTTGTCAAAGGGGTAGAGAGAGGTGAAACTGGTACCAACACATCCCTTACAAATATTCCGCTAGCAATTAGCCTACCAACCAAATTTGCTCTTTTCATAAACACAACCACAGCTTTGTTCATTCTAGAAGCAGAATGTATAAATTCAGCTCCTACCTGTTCACCGACCGCGAGCAGAACCTCCTCAACCCTAACTCCATTCTCAGGAACACACCTGAATCCATGCTGTATCGACAGCGTCTCCTCCGCGCTAGGCTGAGAAGCCATCGCGCACACCACACCTTCCAAACCCCAGGAAAGTCACTCTGTCCTCTTCCACCCTAACTTTGAAACAACTGTGGATACCGCTAAAACAAATATTGCATTAACCCTCCAACATAGAAAATAACATGTAAAGAAAAGAATCAAGATTCCAAGAACACGGGATGAGATGTTACTATCCTTTGTGCAAGCACTTACAAGAGTTCATGAATAGTGAGACTGGTGAAATTTGGGGAGCGCATCGTCAGTAGTGTACCTTTGGTTCCTAGGGTGTTTCGGCCTTTCACACTATACACCCTCCCCAAAGGCGGCCAGCAACAGGGTGATCAATCCTACGCTTGCGTCCCATTCCCAATTAGTCATAGGAGTTGCCTTGTTGTTGATAGCCAACATCCCATGGGACTATGCATGGCAGGGGCGTCTTCCTCCCTGAGTCAAGCATTGTTGACCGCATACCTCCTGGCGCTCTCACTTCGGGGCCCAGCTGGGGTCTTTCCTCTTCATCCAGAGCCATTGACTGCTGCCTTCTGCCGCCTCTGATGCAGCTTTGATTGCCGAACGCTGGCTCTGGCCCTTAATTCCCAGGTCTCTAAGCAGTCTGGTTGTAGATGTTGCCACAAAACCTCTGCAGCCCACCTCCACTGGTCGGACTTCTGTGTTCCAGCCATGATGCCGTGCTTCGGCAGCTAGATCGGCATAGCGCAGATTTTTCCGCTCATAAGCCTCATCTACTGAGTCCTCCCAGGGTACTGTGAGCTCAATGATGAAGACCTTCTTGAGCGAATGGGACCAGAGCACCATGTCAGGTCTTAGGGTGGTGGTTGCGATCTCCGGAGGAAACACAAGTTGCCGGCCAATGTCAGCTAGCATTTTCCAGTCGCGGGCCAAGCGCAGCTGATCTCGCTCTAATGGTGTAGAGCCACTCTTCGGTGGTTTAGCCCCTTCGCGGACAAAGGTCGTCCGTAAGGGGTGTGATGCTGCTGGGGGTGGTAGGGAGTTGGTGGCAGCTCGCTTGTCCTCCAGGGCGGACGCAAGGTTTTTAAGGACTTGGTTGTGACGCCAAGTGTAGCGTCCTTGGGTGAGGCTTGTTTTACACCCTGTGAGAATGTGCCTGAGGTTGGCTGGCATGGAACAGAGGGCACAGTCCGGATCTTCACCATACCATTGGTGAAGATTAACTGGTGTTGGAAGGACGTCATATGTTGCTCTGATGGAAAAGCTCAACCGCCTCGCTTCCATGGCCCACAGATCCTTCCAGCTGATCTTCCTCTTCTCCACACTGTCCCATCGAGTCCACTGTCCCTGTTTGGCAAGAGAGACTGCCTTGGCCCACCTTGCAGCCTCCTCCTGATGGCGTACTTCCTGCACTACCATCTTCCGCCGCTCTGGTGCAGTGGCCTTACTCCAAGCAGCACGGCTAGTTAGCCCAAGGCCTCCTCTCCCTTGCTGAACATGACCCACAATGTCAGCATGTCTGAGGGCTGCTGTTGCCTCCTGGACTGCTTTTCCTGGCCTCCATTTGCGCCCAGTTGCCAAGGTCGGCGCGTTGTTGCTCACCACTGGGTCTCGAGATTCATTCAGTGTCATCTGGAGCCTGGTTTTTGCACACTTGAATTCCTCTGTTAGACTGGTGAGGGGCAGCTTGAGGACACCATCTCCATAGAGGCCTATGGTGGTAAGGCATCGTGGAACTCCGAGCCACTTCTTTAAGTAGCCTGTGACTCCTCTTTCTATCTTCTCCACTGTTGAGATTGGAACCTCATACACTGCTAGGGGCCACAACACCCGGGGTAGGAGACCAAACTGCAGACACCAGGCCTTTAACTTTCCAGGTAGCTGGGTGTTGTCGATGGACTGTAGGCTACTACTGATGTCTTTGCGCAGCTGTTGCACCTGGTCTTTGTCCTTCAGGCTTGCATCATACCACCTTCCAAGGCTTTTTACCGGCTGCTCAGACACTGTTGGGATTTGGTCATCTCCGATGAAGAATTTCAGGTCAGAGAGTACTCCCTTCACAATCGAGATGCTGCGTGACTTGGATGGCTTAATCTTCATACGGGCCCAGCTGATGTTCTCCTCAAGTTTTCTGAGCAGTCTCCTGGTGCATGGGACAGTGGTGGTCAATGTTGTAATGTCGTCCATGTAGGCTCTGAGTGGAGGGAGGCGGAAACCAGAGTCGACTCGCTGTCCACCAGCAACCCATTTTGAGGATCTGATGATAACCTCCATTGCCATTATGAATGCCAACGGAGAAATGCTACATCCCGCCATTATACCTACATTCAGGCACTGCCATGAGGTGGTGAACTCTGAGGTGGTGAAGCAGAACTGCAGATCCTTGAAGTACGACTTCACCAGCGTTGTGATGGTGTCCGGTATGTGGAAAAATCTGAAGGCAGACCACAGGAGTTCATGGGGCACAGAGCCAAATGCATTGGCGAGGTCGAGGAAGACTACGTGGAGGTCCCTTTTCTCCACCTTGGCCATTTGGATCTGGTGCCAGATCATGCTGGAGTGTTCCAAGCAGCCAGAGAACCCTGATATGCCTGCCTTCTGTACAGATGTATCGATGTACGCATTCCTTTGCAGGTACTCGGACATCCTCTGGGCAATGACCCTAAAGAAGATTTTACCCCCGACATTCAGTAAGGAGATTGGGCGGAATTGGCTGATGTTCACTGCATCCTTCTCCTTAGGGATCAGGACCCCACCTGCCCTACGCCACACTTTGGGTATTATCTTCTTCTGCCAAGCTGTTCTCATAAGCCTCCAGAGGACGTCTGGTGCGTTCTTATACACTTTGTACGGGACTCCATTTGGCCCCGGGGCTGATGCTGTTCTTGCCCGTCGAACTGTGTTTTCCACCTCTTTCCATGTCGGAGGGCTGGTCTCAATATGATGTTCCGGGGGTTCAATGGGTGGGATATCTGATGGGATGGCCAGATGTTCATGTCGCTTTGAGTCAAAGTTTGTTGTTATCAGGTGCTCCTCTAGGTCTTTCTTTGTTGTTTTTAGAGCTCCACTTTTTTCCTTCGTGAAGAGACTTTTAAGGAACTTGAAGGGATCTTTACAGAATCGAGTTCTAGTTTGTTCTTTCTTCCTTCTGCGTTTCCGTAGGTTCTCTGCTCTACGGAGGGATGCCAACCGGGTTTTAATGTCAGCCTGAAGTGCCTCTATGCCCTCCTTTTCCACTTCCGAGGCCTTCTTCCACTGTTTCTTAAGCTGTCTCCTTTCTTGAACGAGGCGCTTGATTTCTTGTTGCCTCCTGGAAACTGGTGGGGTTGGAACCTTTCTCCCGCCTTTTGCCTCTTGCACTCCAAAGCTTTCTGCCCCGTACTCATAGATGATGTCCCCCATCCTCTCCAACTTCTTCTCCACTGTGTCTAGAAGTTTCTCGAGGGTCAAGGTAAGGTCAGTATTCACTGCTTCCCACAACTTCTTGTCACTGGCGCCAGGCCACTTCACATACGGTCTGTGCCCTGGTAGTCTCCTCTCGACTGCAGGTCTGGGAGGCTGGGTGAGTTCCACTCCTGTTGTTGGTTCCACCTCAGTTGTTACTTCGGTGCTTGAGTTTACGTCCTCCATGACAGTGGTACTGATGCACTGCAAACTATGGTTTGCGTCCAGTTGCTGTGCTTCATTCGACTGATTTGATCGCTTTCGCAGAAAATGATCAATGCGAGGCCTCTGTCTCTCTTTACCCAAACGCCCCTTCTTCCCCTGGTGGATCCTCAACCCATGGTGTGATGTAACTTTCCTCCAACCACAGACACATACCTGCATCTGTTTGTGGCCCGCTGTTGCAGCGGAACTTGTGACAGTTGCTGTGGTGTTCTCTTGTGGTGTGCTCTCATTACTCGTAGTTGTTTCCGGTCCAGTCGTTACCATGTTGTCAGCCAATGAGTCATCTTCCGCCCCCGCTCTCGCAGACTCTAGGGGTATTCTCGTATGTTGACTTTCTGTAGCTAAAAGCGGGTGTTTCCAACATACTGCGAAGTATGGGAAACTACAGAAATGGGAAGCTACCCCATGGCTGTCCCAGTGGGGTCTATTCCCTCCTGTCAGCCGTCTCTCCGTGCCGCCACAAGGACTTTCCCCTGTTGTCAGCTGAAAGAAAGTTAATTAGGATAGAGCCCTCCACACCAAACACTCAAACTCCAAAAAATTCCCAGCATGCACTGCAAGAGAGAGAGAGAGACCCCTCACCTCTGCTCTACACTTGTCAGTGCTCTCTCTGTGTGTGAAGGTAAAGCAGGAAGTCTGTGTCAGGAAGTCCCGTCCCCTCAGGCCGTGTCATCGCCAGGTTTGGTGCATCAGGCTCTGGGTACACTGCACAGCCACTCATGTGATCATCTGGGATCTGTCAATCAACAATTGGTAAAGTGATAAGATTGAAATTGGTACATTTTTACTGGCAGCCTCTCTCCATGATCCAATGACTACTAGGACTACTCTCATTGTGCCAGACTGGGTTCAAATGTCTTCTGTTGACATTTTCTGTATTTATTTATCTGTATACTGTATGTATGTATATTCTTTACTGCTCTAGGGATATAATTATTGTTTGGATAATCTTATTTACTATTGTAATGATTTATATTTTTTCACTCTTCATGCAATGCGCACTGCAGAGAATGCCGGAAAAATACATATTGTAATGTTTGTTTGTGTCAATTAATCCCATAACATCAAAAAAATATATTAATTCATACTATACTAGTACTATAGCATATCTGGATGGTGTGAGTAAGAGTAAAATGCTGCTATACTCACAATAACATCCAGACTCAGTCCTGTAGTTCTCATTGGCACGGCCACACCTGTGGAAATGGAAAGCTTTGATTGGTTGAGATCATTCAGGGGTCGATAGAACCCCACAGTGGAGGTGTCATAATACCCATAAATCCTACCAGTCAAACCATCAAACAACTGTATTTATAAAGCCCTTTTTACATCAGCAGATGTCACAAAGTGCTATACAGAAAAACAGGGAAATGGTTCGAATCGTTTTTCCACAATTCATTTTTCCCATAGGGAATTTTAGAAACACTTAAAACGAAGGCTTGCCCTGGCGTGACGTTTTGATAACCATGTAAATCTCTCTCGGACAAGGTGACTTTTATCAATATATTTACTGTCAGATTCAAAAGTGCTAATTAGCGTCAAACTAGACATTATGCAAGACTACAAATCCCTGCAAGCTCCTGCACATCATCTTTAGCTGACACCTTTGCTAACAGGTATTGTGTCAATTTAAAACTTGCAGAAGTCAGTTCACAGAACTGTCAATTTAAGGAAATGTAGCCAACTTATTCATGACTAAATTTAGTTAATATTACATAGTTCATCAAGACATTCTTACCTTTGCCTCGATTCAGCAGTCTCGTCCAGACCATCATGGCCCTGGAGTGACGTGAGGCTTGAGACGGGCATTTGTAGTTCTGTATGATAGCCACATTAGCAGCTAATTCGCATTTCATTTTTGAGGTGTTTAATAGTCACCTTGTCCTAAGAGATTTACACAGTTATCAAAACGTCACACCAGGGTAAGCCTACACGCAACACAGCCCTTATTTTAAGTGTTTCAAAAATGTATGGTGGAAAAACTATTGGAACCATTTCCTTGTTTGACCGCTAGAATTTATAGGTATTACGACTCATACTGTGGTACGCTTTAGCAGTAGATAAGCAGATATACAGTACAGAATTATTAGACAAGACTTTATATATATTATAAAGTCAGACCTGTTGGCAGCGCTGGCGTTCCTCCAGATGAATTCACAGTACTTGTTGATGAGCAACAGACGACCAGCGACTCTGTTCACTGTAGAAACAGATATTTTAGAAATTATCACCACCATTAACACATAAACATGCAATGACACAAAATAACACTAACATTCATTAACAAAACCAATCATACAGTCAATCAACAGTAAATAAACAACAAAAAACACACAGCTAACAAAGACACTCGTGTCTTGTTAACATGACAGTAAGCTGGACACGATGCCAACAGCCTCCCTGACTGCTAGCTAGCTCGTCTCTCTCTCTCTCCACGTGAGACAGGGCAGGGCTCTCTCGCTGAACCCAGGTGTGGATCCTGATTGGCTGTGCAGGGTGTGTGGGTGGAGCCATCTCGCTGAGCTTTCTGTTGTGTCTCTGGGATGGAGGATGTTGAGGTTACGTCTCCAGGGTGAGTCTGACTTCTAGATTCATCTGTATCCTCTGAACTTGTGAGTTTGTGGCCCAGTGATTTTAGGGTGAGGTCCATGTTGATCAGTGGGTGTGGTGACCACTGTGACTGACTGCTGAACCTCATCAAAGATACATTTCTCTAGAGCACCAGGAAGCCATATGCCCACCACCACCACCATCATCCACACCCATGGCCTGCTGAGGGAGAGGGGTGAAGCCATATGCCCACCACCACCATCATCATCCACACCCATGGCCTGCTGAGGGAGAGGGGTGAAGCCATAATCATAGCCCCTCCACAGGAGTCACATCTGGGGGAGAGATGAAAGAGATGGGATCTATAGGAGTGACTTCAGTATGACATCAGCCACAGGACATTGGTGGCACCTTAATTGGGGAGGCGGGCTTGTGGTAATGATTGGAGTGGAATAGGTGGCATGGTATCAAATACATGGTTTCCATGTGTTTGATGCCATTCCATTTGCTCTGTTCTGGCCATTATTATGAGCCGTCCTCCCCTCTGCAGCCTCCCTTGACATCATCTGTAGATATATGACAGGCTCCAAGAGAATCCTAAATGAATTGGGGGGAAAGATAAGGAGCATTGATAGGCTCTATGAGTGGTTCTCTCCTCTCCCGTTAAGAGTAGGCTGATGATAATGGAGTCATTCAGTGATTTTGGAGAGAAATCCATATCTCTGGCCAACTACTGCATTTTCACAGTCCACTTGGTCACTAATGCACATAGTTGCCTCAACCTCGCGCCGATGCCGTCAAAAACCGAGAGCTGAATGTTCTACATGTCATCTTTATCAGTAAATTGCGAGACCCCCCCCCCCCCCCCCCCCGACTCCCTTCACTCTTCTAGTTCTTCAAAAGTCACAACCATTCCTTTGCACTGGTCTGTCCCTCATCTTCCTTTGACACCCAGGTATTTAATCCACTTGAATTGTCATGGCACCCCAGGGCTCTTCTGGAGAAATGGATGTCACATGTCTTTGATACATTCCCAGGAGACAGAACAATGGCGCTGACAACCTCCTCATCGAAATATGCCACCTCTTCTCTGCTTTTCCTAAGATTGCCTTTTTATTTCTTTCACACATCTCTCTCTCTCTCTTAAACACAATAAAAGCTAGAGTCCAAGTAAAAGTGCAAATTGTTTAATCTCTGTGGATTTCTCCACATCTTTGCTATGTACAGTGAAATAGACCCTAGTAAAATCACTCTCTCCAACCGTATCACTACATTGCAAGTTTTAAACATATCCTCATCCTCCAACCACTATGTTTAATTGAATACATTCAGTACAACCCAGGCAAACAGAACAATTTAAGATTTTTTTAAAGTACATTTCTGGAGGATAAAAGCGGAAAAACTAATAAAAGATAAGATGTAAAAATGGCAGACTATAAAGTCTCTTAATTTGCTATATGTTCATTGTGTCAAAGCGTGGTAGAGTGGATTCCATTCACAAAGGGCTGAGAATTTAAGTCGGGGTTGTTGTGACCGTGGGGCCTCGTCTTTCTGTGTGCGGTTGTGCACTTCACAGGTCTAACCCAACCTCAGGCACCAAGAGAGATTGTCTTGTGAGCCGAGACACAATTTGTCTACTAGAGAACTACATTATAAAACATTCATACATCACACTTGCAAGTGCATACGCAAACTATACACGTCAGTTATGCCATATGTACACTAACCAGGAGGGTCCCCAAAAATTATTGCCAGCTTGCAGAATTGACATGCAATTTATCCATTATGAAAGCAATATAAAACACAGTCTTGTGCGTGAGAAGGTGGGTGTTCCTTTTTGTCCACATGTTTGGGACAGTGTGTACAGTCTGTGTCATCATTCAAATTCATCAACTGTAGCAAGCTTCTGAAAAGGCACTTAAATGGTGGATGACAACTATACATGGGATAGTGTCTACACAGGACATCTACATATCCTTACACTGGCCCCCATATGCTCACCCTCACATGACGCATTCACACATATGCTGTCACACAAAGACATTAACTCTTTCATGTGTTAAAACCAATCATTCACTTGACAGTAAATTATATATTATAAACCGGGTGGTTTGAGCCCTGATTGCTGATTGGCTGAAAGCCGTGGTATATCAGACTGTATACCATGTGTATGACAAAACATTTATTTCTACTGCTCTAATTATGTTGGTAACAAGTTTATAATAGCAATAAGGCACCTCGGGGGTTTGTGTTATATGGCCAATATACCACGACTAAGGGCTGTATCCATGCACTTCGTGTTGCGTCCTGCATAAGAACAGCCCTTAGCCATGGTATATTAGCCATATACCACAAACCCCAGAGGTGCCTAATTGCTTAAATTAGATCATGAGGCGGAGATTTTCTGTGCAAAGTTCACCTCTTTCAGACTATATCTGGATAAGTGCACATCCAACACACAAATACACACACTTTCTCTAGGAGGTTCCACACTCAATAACATAAAAGCATTGAATATTAGATTCCTTTAGTCAGTTCAAACCATCCAACCCAATGCAATTCCAAGGCACCAGACCAGCACAGATAGAGAGAGAGAGAGGGAGCCTTGCAGTGCTCCTGTGCTTGAGTCATCATTTAGGGAAGGGGTGTTGGATCAAGTCAGGGGTCGAGTGTAAGCAGGGGCACGTCGTCCTCTGGGGTTGTGTCCTCGGAGAGGGGGATAAGTAGCACCTCGTCCTCCGAAGAGGAGGAAGAGAAAGAGGGGGATGTGGAGAGGGGCAGTGAGTTGGTGGGGGAGGAGGAAGGGGAGGAGCGGAAGCGAGAGATAGTGCGCCCCAAAGAGTGAAAGAGAGAGGCTAGGGAGGGGCTGCTGGGTGTGGGGGGGACAGCCACCGGAGGGCTCTGGGGGGTGGCTGGGGTAGAGACAATGGGTGGAGGGAGTAGAGTGGGTGGAGGAAGGAAGTGGGGGGGTGGGGGTGGCTGGTACTGCACTGTCTGTGGGAGCAAGCCTAGTTTCTGTGGCAATGGCAGATTGACGGCTTCCACAGCCAATGAGGTGGTGGCGGGAGTTGATTGACTGGGATCCACACCAGTGGAGGGGGCCTCTGTCATCTGGGGGGCAGAGCTGGATGGCTGGGAGGGCCTGGAGGCGGATCTGGGGATTAGGCCCCATCTCCGCATGCGACGGACAGCCCGGCGGATGAATCGGGGACGGCGTCGGCGTCGTGGAGAGTTAGAAGTATCCTGTCTGAGAAGCTGGAGAAAACCTCTCAGAGAAAGAGAGGAAGACTGATAGAGCGAGAGAGGAGAGAGACAAAGACGAGTAGAGGACAAGAAAAAAAGATAACCACCTTGAGATTTCAGTTGTATTTAAAGAGTGCTATACTAATAAAATGACTTACCATCATGAAATGATAATGACTTTATTATTTGAATTAGATCACTCGAGGGGACCATTAAACAAAGCTACAACACTGAACACAGACAGCATATTGTTTTAGCTAACCCTCTTTCAGCTGTCTACAGCAGCTAATCAGACTATGGTGTAGTGAGGGGCTCCATTGTGTTGTCTGGGGTAACTCAATCTATCAAATCACGCTCCTGCTATTGCTGTCACACAGCTCTCGGATCAGGTCCCCCCTGGTCATATAATACTATTAATTTTGATCTAGAAGGCTAGACTGATCCTAGATCAGTACTCCTACAGGCCCCAGTGTAACTCAAATCTATGAGATAACACCCTCCTGATGCCGCCATACTACAGCCTGATGATAATGGAGTGATTCAGTGAAGCTGGTAGGTAGTAGAATAAACAGGGCTAGTGGTGAACAGTCAGAGGCCATAGGGATGTACTGAGGACCTTTCAAATCGACTGTAAGTTAGTGGAGGATTCCCTTGTAAAGGAAAAACACCCAAGAATGGAAATATCTCAAGTTATCAGTTGTTTGAGGACTTCCGTTCATTGTGCTCTAATCACAGAGGGACAAGGTTGCCTTTAGTTTCTGATCCGATGACAGTTTAGCATTTTCCCCATTAATGGTTAGTATGAGGATTGGGAGAGGGTTAGCTGATTCTAGACCTGTGCGCTCACCTCGTTGGGGTTCTCCGTGGGGAAGTCCTCCACTGGAGGGATGATGCCCTGGGCGATCAATTGACCATAGGAGGGAGGGGCCTGCTGCTGGATTAGCTCCGCCTCCTGGCGGCTGATTGGCGCAAACATACTGCAGGAGAGAAACAAGGTAGAAACATCTCAACACATACATGGGGGTCAGGTCAAACAACAATAAACGTTGGTTTGGACAGAGATATTTCTTCGTATTCTGGAGACAGATCAAGATCATTTGCAGAGATTTTTTTGTGTATTTTGGTGAAGCATCAACAGGCGTAAAGCTGAGGTGTGAGGTGTATAAGGGGTACCTATATTCTCGGGTCCGCAGTGAGTAGAGCTTGCAGGTGCAGCCCATAGCGATGACCAGCAGCAGCCCACAGACCAGGCTGCCCACGGTTGCCGCGGTGATGACCTTTCGAGGCAGGGTCATGGTGCAGTTCATCTCGTCTGTCCCGTCCTTACAGTCCACCTGGCCGTCACAACTCCAGCTCTCAAACACACACCTGGGGAAGAGACACACACCGTCAGGGTGGTGATTTCTCACAAACACCCAAAAACCAAAACACATACACACACACAAACTAAATATCATACAGTAATGGGTGCACACACACATATCAAAACACACACACACCCCTATTCACTACCTGTTGCTGTCGCAGTGGAAGGTCCCAGGTTGACATATGGTACAGTCTTTTTCGTCGCTCCCGTCAGCACAGTACAGCTGGTAGTTACACCTCTCCTTGGCAGGGAAGCACACCGGACGCCCTATGAAGTTATGACCAGCCAGCACCGCCCGCTGCCCCACCCCTCCGCAAGCAAACTGGTCCCTGGGACACCCCCTGCATCCCGCCTCATCATGCCCTGTCTCAGGACAGTCCCAGCGCCCGTCACACTTCTGTTCCTGGGTGTAGCAGCCCCCCGCGGCACCCCCACATTTACCCTCCCAGGGGGGGCAGTAGCCCCCGACACGGTAGGTGGCGTTGAAGCCCAGCCCCTCTGAGCCGGGGAGCGTGCGATAGGTCAGGGAGAGAAGGCCAGTCCGGGACTCGACCTGGATGGCTTTGTAACTGGACTCGCTGGTGATCTGTCAGAGGAAAATGGACAGGGTGATTAGATTGAGTAAATTAACTTGGGTAACAGAACTGGACAGTATTGTGACATGACACATTCCAGATGTAGAAGTTGGTTTTAACCACAGATCGAGGATCAGACTACCCTACTCCCAATAATAGGGGAATAAAAATATATGACCCTGTATCAGTTTGTCAGGGGAAACTTCTATTAAAACACATACCCAGATCCACTAACACTTACAGTTTTGATGAGCTCCCCGGTGCCCTGCTGTCTGTTGGTGATGGTGACCGTGTCTCCAGGCCCCAGTTCCAGCAGCTGCAGGTCCAGCTTCAGAGGCCTGGAGTCCTGGGGGTCCAGGGTCCACACACAGAACAGAGGAGGGCCCTTGATGGAAGGAGGGGCGAACGTCCCATAGAAGGTTTGGAGGAGGCCGCCACATGGCCACTCAATGGGGGCCCGGGTCACACCGGGACTGGGGTGGGCTCTATGAGGCTCGGGGCTGGGGAGTTGACGAGGCAGGTACTCCCAGTAGTCCTCTATAGGATTATCTGTCTCCTTTACCTTGGTGTAGTCCCCATCCTCCTCTACTTCCTTCTCCTCTTTCTCCACCTCAACCGGTGCCGTTTCCCAATCCCTCCCCCCGTTCTTCTCTCTTCCGGTCTCCCCCTCCGTCTCTATGTAGGAATCTGGTGTGGTGGTGGTCGCCACTACTTTGTCGTGCTCAGGATCCAGGATCTCGATCTCTCCGTCACAGTCCTGCTCGTCTGTTCCCAGCCCCATCCCTTCACCCAGACACTCCGTCCGGCCGTTACAGCGCCAGGACAAGGGCAGGCAGCGCCCGCCCAAACACTCAAAGTCCACCACCGGACATTCACCAGAGTCTAGAGAGAGCGAGAGCGAGAGCCAGAGAGAGAGAGAGAAAGAGTGGAGTGGGAGAGAGACCAAGAGGGCAAGCGAGATGAACAGGGGGAAATGGTGGGAGAGGGAGGAGAGTTTATATTCCTTTTAGCTATATTGTAATTCCTGGTCCTCAAATATGGTTAAAACTAGTTTACTATGTCCTTTCTCATGATGAACAAGTGATATAAAATCCTGCCACCATACCTCTGACGTAGCCCAGGCAGAATGCAGAGACGGGGAATAAGTGTGGCAGGAAGTGGTGTGTCACTGTAATGTTCCCCCCCATCAACTCCATGGGCTTTGGCAGGTCGGAACCACACAAGGTAATGGGCTTGCCAGTTGATGACGTCACCGAGACCCATTCCTTCTTACAGCGTGTAGAAAACTGGGAGAAACTAAAAGAACGACGGGTGAAAAGAGATACAAACAAGCAGTGAGCAAATGATCAAAAACAAAATGATTTGGCTATGAAGCCATGTTCTTCACATGATGTGACCTTTCTGAGGTCCAGTCCAGACACAACCTCTACTCCCTGCCCCCGAGGAACTGTCAATCTGAAGGTATTGGAATAGTATAATTAAACAACATATTAGTAGTGTCACCTTGTCCACTGAGAGTCGTGATGGAATTTCCAACACCTACCCAATCCCTTCAGATCTAACCAAGTGCCAAGAGGGTTAGAGACTGGAGGTAGTTGAGAGACAAACGTTGCACCCTGACCCCACCGAATAAGCCCCTGGGGGGATAAGACAGTGAGTGGGCAGATATTACCTGAGGATAACGGGCTCTCCTACGTGTGCCTTGATAATCCAACTACAGTTGAACGGCCGTGGGCGATAGGACCAGCTGTGGTGGACGGAGCTTCTGATATCTCCCCTCGGGGCTTCCAGGACTTGGGGAGATTGTCCACAATGAGCTGGAAGAGAGAAGGACAGTGAACTACTTTAGACTCCTGGGTTGTGTTCATTAGGGAGAGAACAAGAGTGAAATAGGCAGGTGCTACCTAAACTTGTCCAATAAAAATTCTGATTTTAGTTTTCTGTTTCAAAACTTTTTGCTGCGGTGCGCCCTGCTAAACATGACCCTGATAAATGCAATGGCTTGGTGCTGAAACTGTTGAGACACTGTGCACTATACCACAACATGCACACTAAACCAAAACCACATCACGCACAGCTAAAAATAATGGAGCTGTAGTGCACTTCCAACAGAGTTTGCACTTATTCGAAGGGCACTTAACAGGAGTCGACTGTAACAGAATATTAGCAGGACCTTCTCTTCATAACCTTGAGTTAGCCAACTCATGATATTGGTATATGCCCTGTCTAGAGGAATCCTAGTAGTATCAACAAGACAAAACGCATTTCAATATTTGAGCGTCACAAAAATGTGACAGAACGGGTTGTGCCACAGCTGATTCTTACAATTACTGTTTAGACTGCCACACCTACTTTGTTGATCAGACGGGAGAGAGACAGACAGGTCCCTTTCATAAAATGAATAGAGGCATTTGTAAGAGTTGGGGGGGGTAGTTATCTTACCAGTACTGGAGGCCAGCTCCAGGCTGCTGTAGGCTGTGAATCAACAGGAAAAACTGAGTTATGCAGGTCTGAACAGGGCCTTACTAAAGATCTGTCTGGTATTTGTAAGTGGTGCAGTTGACAGTTGAAACTAGCTACACACTGTTTGTAATAGTTGTATGCCCTAAAGTGCCACGGTGTCTTGACATCTTCAGACAGACAGACACACATTCATAATAAAACTCACCAGTTACAAACAAAACGTTGAGGACACAGAGGTTGAAAGAGGCAGTCATTCTGACGATAGTGCTCCTCTGAAATACAGGTGCTCATGAAAGAAAAAGAAGAGTTGAAAAGAAAGAAAAGTAGAATAGAAAAACATCTAGGTCAGATCCCTCAGTCCTCCTTGCAGAATGACCCCATCGTCACTGACTTGTCTTTCAGGAAGACAATCTAAGAAAATAAAAAGATAAAACCTATTCAACATAAAGAGTTATTTTGACTAGCCTGGTCCCAGATCTGTTTGTGATGTCTTGTCAACTCCTATGGTCATTGTCACCATACCCCCCCAAAAAGAACATAAGAGTTATCTGGAACCAGGCTACATTGTTACAGAAGCAGGAGGGAATAACTTTTAAACAACATACAGAAATGTACTTGCCTTAGCCTCTAGATATGACAGCAAGGTATTTAAGGTAGTTCGGTTTAGCTAGCTAAGCATTGTTGAGGTTATGCCGATCTATTTGTATCGAGAACACATACACAGCAATTTCCTGCCTCGCAAGGTAATGACGTTATGTTGTAGCGATGACTTACCAGCAACCCAATCCTTATCCTAACCACAAAAATGCTTGAGGTTTTCAATTAGGTGATTTTCTATGCCATTTTAACTCCGGGTGAGCTGAAATAATTCACACCAGACCTATCTAGGCCTCCTGAATCCTCGCCCCCGCAAACTTCCTTGAAGAGGAAGGGTAAAGCAGCAGCTGCTTCGCTCTCTCGTCCTGTCTGTGTTGTGCGGCTAGCATGCTAATGCTAACGCTGGCTTAACTAACTAACTTCTTCCTTGTAACGTTTCCTGAACGTGCCACGCGATAAAAAAAAAGCATTGAAATATACCTACAAACACTCTGGTGAACATATACATTACAAACGGCGATACATGATGTATATAAATGCCTGTAACAACTAAATTAGCAACCTTACCCTTTCTGTCGTCTTTCTTGTTGACAGGCAGAGTTCTGTGCAACTTCCGTATTGTTTTAGTTGAATGACATGAGAGGGTGTAGCGCTACTGCCAGCAGATGGCGCTATTATTTCTTACGGCGTTTATCACTAGCTGCTGTCCAGGTGAGAGCGGGGGCGGTGCGAGGGGCTTGGGCTGTCACTGCTGCGCCTCAAACTCCAAACAATCAAATCATTGTCACGAGTATTTTCTCTGATTTATATTTAACCATCATTGTTTGCTACTTGGTCCCTCTATTCACAATATCTTTGCTATAGAGTTAATGGTGTGAATTAATGTTATCATGTTTCACCACCAGGTGTCAGAATAGAGTAGGCTAATGATATGATCCCTCAAATCTTAGGGGCCTTTTATTATAGCAGACGGCCTTGCATCTGATACAATGTGACATTCTTTGCATTAACATTAGTGGTTGTATAATCAGAAAGGTAACATGCTGAATTCATTGTTGATGCATTTTGGCAAGGGACTGAGACAACGGCGATTGAAATTAAATGAATAGTGAATTGTCTGCCTAACTTCTTGTAGTTCTTTTTGACAGTTTAAATTATCCTGGGCTGTTGTTTTAATTTATTATGATTAATGAATGTTCATATTTATACAGCCGCAGAGTCTACAGCTGTTTCTTTACCTCACTGAAATAGGCTTCACATCTGGAAGAGGGAGGAACTTCCTCTCTCTCTTTATCTCAATTCAATTTAAATTCTCTCTCAATTTTTTTTAATGATGCTAAACTCTTTAACATTAACCGCAGCTCTGGCATCTTCCCCAATATTTGGAACCAAGGACTGATCACCCCAATCCACAAAACTGGAGACAAATTTGACCCCAATAACTACCGTGGGATATGCGTCAACAGCAACCTTGTGAAAATCCTCTGCATTATCATTAACAGCAGACTCGTACATTCCTCAGCGAAAACAGTGTACTGAGCAAATGTCAAATTGGCTTTTTACCAAATTACCATACGACAGACCACGTATTCACCCTGCACACCCTTATTGACAAACAAACCAAATCAAAGGCAAAGTCTTCTCATACCTTGTTGATTTAAAAAAAAGCTTTCGACTCAATTTGGCATGAGGGCCTGCTATACAAATTGATGGAAAGTGGTGTTGGGGGATATACATATGACATTATAAAATCCATGTACACAAACAAGTGTGTGGTTAAAATTGGCAAAAAAGACACATTTCTTTCCACAGGCCGGGGGGTGAGACAGGGATGCAGCTTAAGCCCCACCCTCTTCAACATATACATTAACGAATTGGTGAGGGCACAAGAGCAGTCTACAGCACCCGGCCTCACCCTACTAGAATCTGAAGTCAAATGTCTACTGTTTGCTGATGATCTGGTTCTTCTGTCCCCAACCAAGGAGGGCCTACAGCAGCACCTAGATCTTTTGCACAGATTCTTTCAGACCAGGGCCCTGACAGTAAATCTCAGTAAGACAAAAATAATGGTGTTCCAAAAAAGGTCCAGTTGCCTGGACCACGAATACAAATTCCATCTAGACACTGTTGCCCTAGAGTACACAAAAAACTATACATACCTCAGCCTAAACATCAGCGCCACAGGTAACTGAGAGAGAAGGGCCTTCTATGCCATCAAAAGGAACATAAAATTCAACATACCAATTAGGATCTGGCAAAAAATACTTGAATCAGTTATTTAAGGAACCCATTGCCCTTTATGGTTGTGAGGTCTGCGGTTTGGCGCCCTGCACTTTCACTGGCTGTTGTCATATTGATCCCGTTAACGGGATTACAGCCATAAGAAGATAACAAAGCCATCTCCTACAGAAAAATAAACATGGAGAAGAGCCCCCTAAGAAAGCTGGTCCTGGGGCTCTGTTCATAAACACAAACAGACCCCACAGAGCCCCAGGACAGCAACACAATTAGACCCAACCAAATCATGAAAAAACAAAAAGAGGATTACTTGACACATTGGAAAGAACTTACCAAAAAAACAGAACAAACTGGAATGCTATTTGGCCCTAAACAGAGAGTACACAGTGGCAGAATACCTGACCACTGTAACTGACCCAAACTTAAGGAAATCTTTGACTATGTACAGACTCAGTGAGCATAGCCTTGCTATTGAGAAAGGCTGCCGAAGACAGACCTGGCTCTCAAGAGAAGACAGGCTATGTGCACACTGACCACAAATGAGGTGGAAACTGAGCTACCCTTCCTAACCTCCTGCCAAATTACCATATCAGAGACACAGATTTCCACAGACCCACAAGTCCTATTTTGATTAACTCCCAAATCTATTGGGTGAAATACCAGTGTGCCATCACAGCAGCAAGATGTGTGACCTGTTGCAACAAGAAAAGGGCAACCAGTGAAGAACAAACACCACTGTAAATACAACCTATATTTATGTTTATTTATTTTCCCTTTTATACTTTAACTATCATTATAACACTGTATATATACATAATATATAATATAATATTATTTTGGAACTTTTGCAAGGGTGATGTTTACTGTTAATTTTGTATTGTTTAATTAACTTTTGTTTATTATCTATCTCACTTGCTTTGGCAATGTAAACATATGTTTCCTATGCCAATAAAGCCCTTAAATTGAATTGAATTGAGAGAGGAAGTTCCTCCCTCTTCAAGATGTGACGCCTACATCAGTGAGGTAAAGACACAGTTGTCGACGCTGCTGTAGTTCTTCTCTCTCTCTCTCTCTCTCCCTCTCTCTCTCTCTCTCTCGCTCTCTCTCTCTCTCTCTCTCTCTCTCTCTCTCTCTCTCTCTCTCTCTCTCTCTCTCTCTCTCTCTCTCTCTCTCTCTCCCTCTCTCTCCGCTGAGCGCATTGGCCGACCTCGTCCACGCGTCAGAGAGCTGTCTAAATAGTCACACAGCGAGAAAGAAAGAAAGTAACTTGTGGAGACAATTGAGAGAGGAACTATGAAGCACTGAGATCGCAACCATTCCCTCCCCCCTCCCAAACATCTGGACTTGAGTTTTTGGATAGACTTGTAGGATGCTTTTGTATTTTTACATTTAGTTATGATTGTTGGTACCACAAAAGATTTGTTGTGCAGAACTTGAAGTGTGGCAAGAAAGTTTCCATGAGAACAGATTAAAGTACAATATTGTTTTAAAGGTAATCGCTAAGGATTATAATTTATAAAAACGTGGAAAGCCAATAGAAGCTGTCCGGTTGTGAAGCTCTTAATCGAGTATTTTTTGGGTAACTCGCACATACAGAGGAATGTTGCTCCGGCTCGAAAATGTTATCCAGCTCCTTACGCTGGCGTGCGGACTGTTCTTTGGAGTTGTATCAACGGAAAACGAAGTAAAAGCAGAGGTAAGTAATTTTGGCGATATGCAGACACTTAGAAACACCATTAAAACAAACTATTTAACTAGAAGATACTTTTTAAGATACTTTGGTTAAGGTTTATAGGAGAAGGGGTGGGAGTATATCAACTACAGTGTGTTATAGGCCTAGTGTCGTCTATTGTTTCTGTGCTAGTCCGCATAATTGACTCTATGTTCTTCTTTGTTTTTCATTATGGTTGACCTCTTCTCAATTGAGGGTAATAAAAAATGAAAAGGTGGCAGCGGTAGCCTCGAGATTAGAGAAAGCCGGCCAGCAACCGGGGGTTATTTGAATCCCAGTGCTGAAAGGGGGATGTAGCGCGGATTGAGCTGGTAACCAGGGGGTTGCTGGCATCAATATTAGGTGACACCTACCGCTGATGTTCCCTTGAGCAATGAAATTAACCCCCTGTGTGTGTGTGTGTGTGTGTGTGTGTGTGTGTGTGCGTGCGTGCGTGCGCGCGCGCGCGCGTGCGTGCGTGCGTGTGTTAGGGTAATGGATTTGAATCTGTACTGAGTGGTGGTAGAGACAGGAGACTGGAGAGGAAGCTGTTCTCTGTTTTAGCAGGTACTGTCTGGAGCAACAGGCCCCATACCCTTTGTAACTGATGTGACACTACTAACATAAACACTACATTTTGTCCCTCTATATTGTGTCATAGTGTACCTTCAAAATGATTAGGTCCCTGTCATGATGTCTCTAGCCTGGGGTAATTCTAGATCTGTCCTCCTCGAGCATTCCAGAACTCTCTATCCATCCCAGAGTACTTTAGCACATAACCCAACCCATCAAGAATAACCATTGTTAGCCATGACTGCAATAGCCAATGTCCAAGTCAACGGTATCCAATGGTGCTCATGCATTGCTCCAGTCTTTCTCAATGCAGGCCTGGTCTACATATAGAGCTCGTTCTTATTAAGATAGACAGGATGCTTGGAGGAACTTAGGTTCTGACTCAGTAACCACAAACAGCTGCAGTCTTAGTCAGCCAGACATGATGGATGTCCGAAATGGCACCCTATTCTAAAGTGCACTACTTTTAGGGAATCAGGCACCACTGAGTCAGCCAGACATGGTCAATCATTGCACTGTCAGTCAGAAATGCCTGAGAGACACAGTACCACATCTATGATCTATAGCATTGTGATAACAGTGTATCAACTGCACACACAGCACTGAACCAGTAATAAAGGGAACACAGTGTAGCAATAAGACTGCTAATGTTGGTGCCGGGTCCATGACAGATCTAGGATCAGTTAACCCATCCCAAATCCTACACATAATGTCTCCTGAAGGCCCATCATATTTGCCCATGGTCCTATGGGAGTAGGCAGAAGATGCCCCTTACCACACGATCAGATTCCCCAAATCCCAAAGAATGCCATAAGGAATATATTGAAAGATCTGAACCTGGAACAGCAGTTAGGGGAAACTTCTACCTACTCCGCTCATATGCTCCCATAGCAGGCATGATGAAAGATGGGATTATCACTAATGACCAGTTTCACTATTACATCACCTGTATGTAACGGTAACCTATGATTAACTCAATGATGTCTGTTGCGTGGGAGAGATGAAGAACGGGAAATGAATGGATGACTTTCATAACATGACAGAGAGTGACGAATAGGAATAGGTAATAGATCAGGTTGAAAGCACAGGCGGGATGTTCATTTTATGCAGAGTGCGACTTATACTGTGACATTCATTTTTTTCATGGGACTTCATGTGTTTTAATAATAGTGAAAACATGTCATTTAACGGTACAATATGTGTCACCTTTTAATTTAGCATGAACCCAACCAGTCATGATGTTGTCATCTTATTTTGCCAAACAAATCACTTCAAAAAGTAGGCGACCTACTCAGGTTCGTGCTCTGTGCACTCGCGTCGTTTGATGAATAAAACACCAAAAAGTGTAATGCCATTCAGCGATTGCCATTGGGTGTGCACTCTTGCAGCCTAAATGAATTGATGTGTCTTGCTGACAAAAGGACCATTATGTAGAAAGAAAAGTTAGGACACCTGAAAAGGGGCTGAGATACGACTGTCCCGGTATGACAAGTGCAGCCACATGGGGAATTTTATTTTATTCACACAGAGGTGGGAGTGTTCGTTTAATTTGGAATAAGCTTTTATTTGAATACTTACCACTGTAGCAGTACAAATTGCATATTAAACAAATTAGTTTGCCTTTGTTGCATTTAGGGGGACTCATGTCTCATTCAGGGGGTCTGAGACCCCCCTGGGCCCCCTGTAATTTGCATTCTGATTTTATGACTACAAGATAACGATTAATGGTATAAAAACAAAGACAACTAAGTTGGAGTGACATTTTCCGACATTCCTTTCATGGATTTTAGACTGGATTCACTGCCGCCTGATCCAACTTAATAGGCCATGGAGGCTAAGCCTACAATTTAACTTGAAGCTGTGATGAGTGAGGAGACTGGATGAGCAAATATTCACAGCCATAGGGCTATCTTAAGATCAGACAAAATATAGGCCCAATGGAACAAAATATAGGCCCAATGGAACAAAATATAGGCCCAACTTAACTTTGTGAATCATTTTGTCTTTATGCACATACTATAAATCCAATAGAGGTTTCCTTTATTTAGTTATATTTGTGTTTATTCACAAAAAAACACCCTGTCTCACTTTTATTAAATTGCTGGTTGGACTTTTTTTTTGCCAAAGGAAGTGGAAAGGAATGCAAACGAGATGATCCGTTCCACAGATCTTCACAACATATCTGTCTGAATCTGAAAGTCCTTGAAGTTCTCTTCAAACACAATAACAGCAGACATCTGGAGGCAAGGTGACTAGCGTGTCTTAGGATCACAGGGAGGGAGGAGGTCATGAGGGGACAAATCCCATATGGGTTGGGCCCATGGAAATATAAATACTAGAACGGAAATATATTCTCAGAGCTCAGCAATTAGACAGTGTGTGTACATTCAATATGTCTACCGCCGGTTCACCCATCACAGAACATACACGTGAATGGTAATGTCTGTTCTAGTCATTCTATTTCTATATTTGGGCTCTCCCACTGGGTCCTGAGGAGTCTTGGTTGTTTTTGTACGGTTGCAGCATGCTGTTGGACACCTTTGGTGAAGTGCTGGTGCATGCTGCTCATACAAGTGCTCGCTGTCACTTAAAAATGTTCAGGGAGGACAGTATTCAGTTCATCTGATCTGCCACATGGGAAACAAACCAACACGATGAATGTCTATGGAGAGATGGTGTGTTTATCCATTCCACTCAAGTACGATCGCTGCAGTTTCCATCCTAGAACCCAGGGCCGGATTAATGCAGGGGCTTATCGGGGCTGAAGCCCCTGGGGCCATGCCCGTGGGGGGCCCTAGAGGAAGCAACAACAACAACAATCTATAATAATCCAATTTTTAGGAGCAGGGATTGAACCAAACTGCAGCATTGTATTTAGACATAATGAATTTAATTAAGTGTGGACGAAAAACACGAACTTCACTTGAATACTTACAAAATAACAAAATGAATGTAGACAAACCTGAACATACGAACTTACATAAAACACGAAGAACGCACAACAGGAAAAATGACTACATAAAACGATGAACGAACGAAACAGTCCCGTATGGTGCAACAAACACTGACACAGGAAACAACCACCCACAACCAACAGTGTGAAAACACCTACCTTAATATGACTCTCAATCAGAGGAAATGAAAACCACCTGCCTCTAATTGAGAGCCATATTAGGTCACCCTTAAACAAACATAGAAACAGAAAACATAGACTGCCCACCCAAACTCATGTCCTGACCAACTAACACATACAAAAACTAACAGAAAACAGGTCAGGAACGTGACAGGAGCCTGCTCTCAATGAGTGTAGACAGCCTGCTGCTACCTGCTGCCGCTCTGCTAATTGTCAGATGGGGGAGGAAAGCACTTTGTAACATCTGCATTTGTAAAAAGGGCTTTATAAATACATTTGATTTGATTTAAGGGGCCTGGGTAAATGGTTAAATAGGGGGGCCTGCTTTGATTGGGTAACAGATTAATAAAAAATAAACTGCATAATAAATAAATGTGACTGGTCAATTATGTGAGTCTGGGGCTGGGCCCAAGCCCGTAGGTGGCCCAAGAGGCAAAAAAAAAATAGATAAATATATCACGTCATTTTTTGTTATTATATTTTTTATCCAAACACAGGAGCCCACTCTCAATGTTCAAAATACAACGAGAACATAATTTAGCCACAGAGGATGAATAGTTAAAAAAATAACTGTGGATTAAGTTTATATCACAAGCACATACAGGTATCTGCCAAAATAAAGGACACACTAACATAAAGCATCTTAAAAGGGTGTTGTTGGGCCACCACAAGCTTCCAGAACAGCTTCAATGCGCCTTGGCATAGATTCTACAAGTGGACCTAAACCATGCCAGGTAAATGCACCCCACCCCACACCAAAACATATATACTGTATCCCCCTTTACTCAAGTGTTTCCTTTATTTTGGCAATTACCGGTATGCCTACAGTCGGGAAGGCAGCAGTTTGGGCAGCATGCCCACCAAATATACAGCTTTTTGCATTGTGGCCATAGAAATATAATCCATAGAAGGGTTTTGTAACCTCTTACCCTGGTAATTTGACTGTTAAACTCATGGGTACACTAGCAATGGATGCCAGTCCTGACTTTAATGGGAACTACCATCTATGGATTATATTTCTGTGATTGGCTGTTGGCTTGCCTTATGCAGATTTCAAAATATATGAGCGAAAAAAAGAAGACTAATCTATCTGTAGAACCAATAGAAGAAGAAAATGTCTCAACAACTCACAATTTGTAGCTAACAGCAGCACTGCTTTTCAAAGAATCTCATCTTGAGATAGGCTATTGCCAAGACGAGCGCATCGGCCATTACCGTGAGTAGCCTATGGCTTCATCTTCATCATTAGGTGAGTCAGTGTGCCACTGGAAATTCTATTTAGTAGCCTACTGTAGCCTATGATATATATACTGTATATATATTTCCTCCTAATATTGTACAATATGTGAGTCGATTCATTGGCCTGGGCTATTGTTTGTTTGAATTCAAGACCAGATTGATCTCAGTTTGTCAGTCAGACTACCCACTCATTTCGGTCATTTGTGTGGTATTAAAAAAGATTAAGCTAACGTCTTCTTGTCATCTAAATGACGTCAAATTGCATGAAATGTGTTTTTAAAAGGCAGATTTTTTTTCTGCCCCTACAAAAAAAAATGTCCCCACGTGTGGAAATCCTAAAAACACCTCTGCCCTGCTAGAACCGCTCATTATTTGTATAACAGTAGACATATTAGGATTTAGCCATCGTGGCCCAGTTGATTAATTACATGTATGAACCCAAGTTAGGACATTTGAGGCTCACAAATTGAACTCATGATATGTTCAATAATAGGTATAGAACATCTTGGGTTTGGTGTGATTGTGCAGACTGGAGCCACATGCACGCTAGTACCCAGTGTTGGCTGTGCTTGCTCAGCATGCTTGAAGGGGTTAGAGTAGCCAAATGTATTATCAGATCCTTTAACATAGCATGCAGGTGTTCTGCATTGTGTTAAGCTTATTTACACAGCAACAGTACTTTAGTTAGCGTTAGCATGTATCGGATGTGTCGGTGTAAGTGGGTGAGAGATGTGGGACACCAAGGCTAGGAGGTCAGGCAGTCTATGTGTCTCAGACTCCAAACTCGCTTATGACCAAACTCTGGTCTCTGTTTTTTTTTCTTCCGTTGGCACCGTCCGAGGGGAACAACTGACTCAGTCTCTACTCTGTCTCCCTCAACTTTAGATTCAGCTTTAACGCTTCTGTCCCCTGTCCGTGTCTTTTCTCCCCTCTTCTTTGTCATTCCGTACGTCAATCCCTTTCAACATTTCCTCTGACATTTCTGCCTTTCCTTTTTAGTCACTCTTCCACTCTCAGCCTGAGGGATTAAAAACGAGGGACAGGAAAAATATACCACTACTTCCTCAGCCTGAGGAAAACCAGATCCACTATAGAAGACGTGTGGACTGAGAGGGCTGAAGACTGCTTCTGTTTTAGCAGATTGCTTGAAACCCAAATATCTGCACTATATCCAATACCTTCACACTTGGCAGAGTTGCTAGATGTATTATGGTAGAGGTCGGTATGGAGCTTATATAAACAAATGAATACAGGGGTTTTCAAACTGGGATACTGCAGGGGGTCCGTGATCATTTTTTTATGGGAGAAATATGTATTTTTATGAAAATCGCTGGCTACAACAGAATACTGTTGTGGATACAATGTTTATGTCTCTGTGTCCAGTATGAAGGAAGTTAGAGGTAGTATCATGAGCCAATGCTAACTACCTCACTAGTCTAGAAGAACAGTTAGAATGCTGGCTGTTCCTGTTCATCCAACTCTGGGGAAGTCGATAAATGGCTTAATTGGCAAAATCTCAAACTATCCCTTTAATATAGAGGAAATTACAGTCATTGGAGCTAATTACAGTTTTTTTCTGGATAGAAAATTCTTAGGCGGGCCATCTGGTAATGTTTGGGATGGGAAAACAGTTTCAGTGTACATTTAAAATGACCAAATCCAGATAGGAAGCTTGCAGAATCGATATTGAACTATATACATTTTTAAATAACAAGTATTCTCCCAGTCATTCAGGCCACATGCCCATTTAGATTTAGTTATAATGTTTGAGCAGAGGAACACAGCATCAACCATGGCAAAATGCATGGAATTGCAGGAAATTGGCTTTAAATGTGCAAAATATTCTCTCAGCTCAATTGAAAAATGTGTAGAATTGCAGAAAATTAGCTTTACAACAGCAAAATGTTCTCTCCGCCACCAAGATACAATACCTTTACCTTTCTATCTTATAGGCTATACTTATATATATTACAGTTTATACTAATATATGTAGTTTATCCTCTTCCAAAGAACTGGGGAGGTGAAAAAATATGACTTTTACTTGCCATTATCATTCACCTGATAATAAGACAAGATATTCGTTTTTTTGCTAACATTTGATGGGGGGTCTCTGAGGCGCCAGTTTGCCTGAGCAGAGATCCCATGGCAAGAAAAGTTTGAGAACCGCTGCATAAGTACACAACTAAGTGAATACCATGCATGTTTATAAACCCAACTGTGTGTAAACCCAACTGAACCATCTCTCCTTCAACACAAATGTTCAATTGAACATGTTGTTGCAGTCACAGTGTTATCGATCTGTTATTATTTCTCTGACTATTATCAAACAGTAATGCCTAGGTACTAGTATGTTATCAGGCCACTTTATCCTCAGGGTGTCTTAGCACTCTCTCATGACTGTCTGACCAATAGTTGCACCTGATCTCACTGTCATTTCATGTGATGTTATAGGACATTATTAGTCATTATCTGCTGTTCCCGGAACTTCCTGCTGGTTTAAGTTCATGGCCGACTTTGTTACTAATATTGGACCAAGTCTATCTGCCAGATACAGCGCCTTCGGAAAGTATTCAGAACCCTTGACTTTACCCACATTTTGTTACGTTACAGCTCAGGTGCATCCTGTTTCCATGGATCATCCCTGAGATGTTTCTACAACTTGATTGGAGTCCACCTGTGGTAAATTCAATTGATTAGACATGATTTGGAACGGCACACACCTGTCTATATAAAGGTCCCACAGTTGACAGTGCATGTCAGAGTAAAAACCAAGCCATGAGGTTGAAGGAATTGTCCGTAGACCTCCGAGACAGGATTGTGTTGAGGTACAGATCTGGGGAAGGTTACCAAAAAAATGTGGCATTATTGAAGGTCCCCAAGAACACAGTGGCCTCCATCATTCTTAAATGGAAGAAGTTTTGAACCTCCAAGACTCTTCCTAGATCTGGCCGCCCGGCCAAACTGAGCAATCGGGGGAGAAGGGCCTTGGTCAGAGAGGTGACCAAGAACCCAATGGTCACTCTGACAGAGCTCTAGAGTTCCACTGTGGAGATGGGAGAACCCTCCAGAAGGACAACCATCTCTGCAGCACTCCACCAGTCAAGCCTTATGGTACAGTGGCCAGACGGAAGACACTCCTCAGTAAAAAGCACATCTGATGAAACGTCTGATGAAACCAAGATTGAACTCTTTGGCCTGAATGCCAAGTGTCACGTCTGGAGGAAACCTGGCACCATCCCTATGGTGAAGAATGGTGGTGGCAGCATCATACCGTGGGGATGTTTTTCAGTGGCGGGGAGTGGGAGACTAGTCAGGATCAAGGGAAAGATGAACGGAGCAAAGTGCAGAGAGATCCTTGATGAAAACCTGCTCCAGAGCGCTTAGGACCTCAGACTGGGGGCGAAAGTTCACCGTCCAACAGGACAACGACCCTAAGCACACAGCCAAGACAACGCAGGAGTGGCTTCGGGACAAGTCTCTAAATGTCCTTGAGTGGCCCAGCCAGAGCCCGGACCTGAACCCGATCGAATATCTCTGGAGAGACCTGAAAATAGCTGTGCAGCAACTCTCCCCATCCAACCTGACAGAGCTTGAGAGGATCTGCAGAGAAGAATGGGAGAAACTCCCCAAATACAGGTGTGCCAAGCTTTTAGCGTCATACCCAAGAAGACTCGAGGCTGTAATCGCTGCCAAATGTGCTTCAACAAAGTACTGAGTAAAAGGTCTGAATACTTATGTAAACGTCATATATCTGTTTTAATTTTTTTTTATACATTTGCAAAAATGTATAAAAACCTGCTTTTGCTTTGTCATTATGGGGTGTTGTGTGTAGACTGATGAGGGGGGAAACTATTTAATCCAGTTTAGAATAAGGCTGTAACGTAAAAAAAAAAGTGGGATAAGTCAAGGGCTCTGAATACTTTTCAAATGCACTGTATGTGATCATTCTACTCATGGTTCTATTTATCTGATATACACACGTCACACAGCCTGTCTCTGTTGAAATGCATTTCCTTACCACACATTCATCACTGCAAAAATGCCTAACTTATATGGGCTTGCGTCTGTTTACAAAAAACGCATTCACATGGACCCTAGACTATGACCACACACACATGGGTTTGTATTTACCCCCAAGGCCAACAATTAAGCGACGTAGAATTCCTACTAAATAGATCCGTTGACTGTGAGCGCTTGCTGGGAGTTCCACAGAAGAGGTGCGTGGAGCGAGAGAGAGAAAGGGAGTGAGAGGGAGAGAGATATATAGACTGAGAGAGAGGGAGAGAAGGAGAGAGAGAGCAGTCTTCTCTGTGTGGGGGAAACTTTTCACCCTGACGGAGCTGAGAGGGTTTTCACAGAGCCAGACGCGTCACCACAGTGGAGCCACTGCACACACTAGGAGCAGTCAGAGAGAGACAAGGAGTGAGAGATGGAGAGAGAGAGAGAGAGAGAGAGAGAGAGAGAGAGAGAGAGAGAGAGAGAGAGAGAGAGAGTGCAAAGCGGGGGGAAGGAGTTTGTGGGAGAAGGCGGAAAGAGAAATACAGACATGGAGAGAGGTTGGGGTTTGGGTGGTGAAGAAATGTGAGGCAGGTTAAGAAAGATGGAGGAAAACTAGAAGGCTTATGATACTGTGCGTACACACCATATCACAAATGTCATTGCTGAAAGAAGGGGCAGGCATTTACATGATTAGAGTGGGAGAGTTTACCTCACTGTGCAGCCCACAACTGAACCTGGGTCTTTGTCCCTCTCTCTGCCTGCCTTCTGCTGTGGTTGTGTGTGGTCATATCTCTGGCCAGGTACAAGACGTTACAGACGTTTCCTCACCGTTTCTCACTTACAGTCCTCTCTTTTACTCCCTCATTTCAATTGCTATTGATATTAAAAAAGACCTCTTCACTAAAACGACATGAGATAGAGGAAGCATGACTATATTCACCAAACTAACTATAAAATGACTACTATTGCGTAGACAGTCAGGGTTGGGGGTTTTCTGGGTTGACAGAAGAATTCTCTGTAATTTCACTGTTTGAATTTGTGGTAAAGATTGTGACACTCACTGGCTGACTGTCTGTGCAGCATACGCAGACACGCACACACACACACCACAGGAGGTTGGTGGCACCATAATTGGGGAGGACGTGCTTGTGGTAATGGTTGGAGCGGAATCGGTGGAATGGTATCAAATACATCAAACACATGGTTTCCACATGGTTTACATGGTTTCAACATGGTTTCAACATGGTTTAAATGGTTTCAACATGGTTTCAACATGGTTTACATGGTTTCCACATGGTTTCCACATGGTTTCAACATGGTTTACATGGTTTCAACATGGTTTCCACATGGTTTCAACATGGTTTACATGGTTTCCACATGGTTTCAACATGGTTTACATGGTTTCCACATGGTTTACATGGTTTCAACATGGTTTCAACATGGTTTAAATGGTTTCAACATGGTTTCCACATGGTTTACATGGTTTCCACATGGTTTCCACATGGTTTCAACATGGTTTACATGGTTTCCACATGGTTTACATGGTTTCAACATGGTTTCAACATGGTTTAAATGGTTTCAACATGGTTTCAACATGGTTTACATGGTTTCAACATGGTTTCAACATGGTTTCAACATGGTTTACATGGTTTCCACATGGTTTCCACATGGTTTCAACATGGTTTACATGGTTTCAACATGGTTTCCACATGGTTTCCACATGGTTTACATGGTTTACATGGTTTTCACATGGTTTCAACATGGTTTCCACATGGTTTCAACATGGTTTACATGGTTTCCACATGGTTTCAACATGGTTTACATGGTTTCCACATGGTTTCAACATGGTTTACATGGTTTCCACATGGTTTACATGGTTTCAACATGGTTTCAACATGGTTTAAATGGTTTCAACATGGTTTCAACATGGTTTACATGGTTTCCACATGGTTTCCACATGGTTTCAACATGGTTTACATGGTTTCCACATGGTTTACATGGTTTCAACATGGTTTCAACATGGTTTAAATGGTTTCAACATGGTTTCAACATGGTTTACATGGTTTCAACATGGTTTCAACATGGTTTACATGGTTTCCACATGGTTTCCACATGGTTTCAACATGGTTTACATGGTTTCAACATGGTTTCCACATGGTTTCCACATGGTTTACATGGTTTACATGGTTTTCACATGGTTTCAACATGGTTTCCACATGGTTTCAACATGGTTTACATGGTTTCCACATGGTTTCAACATGGTTTCCATGGTTTCCACATGGTTTCCATGGTTTCAACATGGTTCACATGGTTTCCACATGGTTTCAACATGGTTTCCATGGTTTCCACATGGTTTCAACGTGGTTTCCACATGGTTTCCATGGTTTCAACATGGTTTACATGGTTTCCACATGGTTTCCACATGGTTTCAACATGGTTTCCATGGTTTCAACATGGTTTCCACATGGTTTCAACATGGTTTCCATGGTTTCCACATAGTTTCAACATGGTTTACATGGTTTCCATGGTTTCAACATGGTTTCCACATGGTTTCCATGGTTTCCACATGGTTTCCACATGGTTTACATGGTTTCCACATGGTTTACATGGTTTCCACATGGTTTCAACATGGTTTCCACATGGTTTACATGGTTTACACATGGTTTCCATGGTTTCAACATGGTTTCCATGCGTTTGATGCCATTCCATTTGCTCCGTTCCAGACATTATTTTTGAGCCATCCTCACCTCAACAGTCTCCTGTCTCATATTGTCTCTCACCCCAGTCACTTGTCTCGTATTTACTCATCTTGTCGCTGATCCACCCACCCACACATCCTTGTCTATGTTTTATAACATCACATAGGACTCATCTCCATCAGGTTTATGTTTGAGGATCAGTCTCTCGCTCTGTCTCCTCTCTCTCTCTTTCTCTCTCGCTCTCTCTCTCTCCTCTCTGTCTCCTCTCTCTCTCCTCTCTGTCTCCTCTCTCTCTCCTCTCTGTCTCCTCTCTCTCTCCTCTCTCCTCTCTCTCCCCTCTCTCTCTCTCTCTCTCTCTCTCTCTCTCTCTCTCTCTCTCTCTCTCTCTCTCTCTCTGTCTACTCTCTCTTCTCTCTGTCTCCTTACTCTCTCTCCTCTCTCTCCTCTCTGTCTCCTCTCTCTCTCTCCCTCTGTCTCCTCTCTGTCTCCTCTCTCTCTCCCCTCTCTCTCTGTCTCTCTCATCTCTCACCTCTCTGTCTCCTTTCTCTCTCTCTCCTCTCTGTCTCTCTCCTCTCTGTCTCCTCTCTCTCTCTCCTCTCTGTCTCCTCTCTCTCCTCTCTGTCTCCTCTCTGTCTCCTCTATCTCCTGTCCTCTCTGTCTCATCTCTCCTCTCTGTCTCCCCTCTCTCTGTCTCTCTCTCTCCTCTTTCTCTCCTCTCTCTCTCTTTCTCCTCTCTCTCTCTCTGTCTCCTCTCTCTCTCCCCTCTCTCTCTCTCTCTCTCTCTCTCTCTCTCTCTCTCTCCTCTCTGTCTCCACTCTCTCTCTCTATCTCCCCTCTCTCTCTCTCTCCCTCTCTCCTCTCTATCGCTCTCTCTCCCCTCTCTCTCTCTCTCCTCTCTCCTCTCTCTCTCATAGAGAGACTGTTGCGCTGAGCACTGATCAAGGTTGTCTGATGTAATGCTGTTGTTGTTCCCCCATGGCTAAAGATCATATCCCAGCTGTTTTGGAGAACTAGGAGCAGAAACATGAGCAGCTCTGCATGACCACTCTTGTGTTTGAGAGCGAGACAGAGGTGACATTTTAGAACTTACAACTTATTCTGGTGAAATGTTTCTGAAACACCAGTCTGTTTATCATTCTGGTTAAATATGATCTCACCTGGTGAAAGGCAGTTCTTCTACCACTCAGAGGAAGCATAGATATTATTTCTTAGATGCCACTCCTCTCTTCCTCTGCATGTCGGGTCTGGCAGTGAACCCCCTGGTTCTGACTGAGAGGATAGAAGAAGTTCTAGTCATCCACGTCGGAAATGACATTGCTGTTTATTATGGTTCTCCTGTGTTTTATTTGGCTCTATTCTCATCTCTCCTTACATCCCCACAACAAAGTCTCAGTTCCCTTTCATTCTGCCCAGCGTATCAAGCAGAGGAGACTGTGAGGATGGGTTTGTTTTTATGGTATAAATAGAATATTAGTAACTCTTGCAAAAAGAAGAGGTTGGTTGTGTGTGTGTGTGTGTGTGTGTGTGTGTGTGTGTGTGTGTGTGTGTGTGTGTGTGTGTGTGTGTGTGTGTGTGTGTGTGTGTGTGTGTGTGTGTGTGTGTGTGTGTGTGTGTGTGTGTGTTCAGTCTCAGTCTGTTTGCTGTTGTAAGGAAGGCAGTGTGTGTTCCTGGGGAGAAGGCAGTTTTGGTTCAAAGTCAGCTTGGCATTGCTTTATGCAAACTCTGGATACTGAGCTCCAATCCACCCACACACATACGTATACAGTCTTTCTCTCCCTCTCTCTTTCCCTGTCAATCTCTCTGGCACACACACACATTCAGACTAGCACTGTGAGCAGGCCAACAGGCACACCCACACACACATTTCGGCACAGAATAATCAAAACAGAGACATATTCTTTTCAACAACATCCTGCCTCTTTCAGTATGACTGTCTGGATAATCATTGACTATCACCATGAATGGGTTGGTTTCTGTGTTGTTTCTGGCTGATGGATATGGTGGGAAACTTCACAGAGAGAGAGGGAGGGAGAGTATGTGTGTGTGTGTGTGTGTGTGTGTGTGTGTGTGTGTGTGTGTGTGTGTGTGTGTGTGTGTGTGTGTGTGTGTGTGTGTGTGTGTGTGTGTGTGTGTGTGTGTGTGTGTGTGTGTGTGTGTATGTGTGTTTAGCCAATACTGTCAAAGACATGCCATATAACCACATACGAGTGTCGTTTTCAATCTTTGTCTCCAAATACATTGTATTCACCAGTGTCTAACCCTCCTTGTGCCCCTCTCTCTACCCCCCAGGTGTGGCTGCAGCAGTATGGCTACCTGCCCCCAGGTGATGTCCGAGCCCAGGCTCTCCGTTCTCCCAAGTCCATCACCACAGCCATCACAGCCATGCAGAAGTTCTACGGCCTCGCCGTCACCGGCTCTATCGACTTCAACACCCTACAGTGAGTACCAATGACACTACAAGGAGGGCTAAGCAGAGCAACGACTGCTGCTGACCTGAGATACATAACCACTGTGTGAATTGCACTGCTAATACAGTGCATGCATTTTATTTACATGTTATTTTTTTTCCTTAATTCAAGTCAGAACAAATTCTTATTTACAATGATGGCCTACCCCGGCCAAACCTGGACGACGCTGGGCCAATTGGGCGCCGCCCTATGGGAGCAACCTCACTCATAAAGCCCCATAGTATTTGATGTTTTTAGGGCACAAAAGAATCAAAGAGTCTCAGGACAACTCAGAAATGAAATAGTTCATGGCACAGTGAGTGTGATTGACAGGTGTGTCTTGCCGTTGCCAGGGCGATGAAGCGGCCACGTTGTGGCGTCCCGGACAAGTTTGGCTCGGAGCTGAAGAGCAACCTGAGGAGGAAGAGATACGCCGTACAGGGGCTGAAGTGGGACAAACAAGAGGTCACATTCAGGTGAGACTACAACACTGCTTTAGTGCGACAACACGCAGTCCCAGATCTGTATGTGCGCTGGCCAACTCCATTGTGCCAAACATTTGGCATGAGAATGAGTGACAGGGAGTTGGAATGATGGCACAAACAGACTGGCACTTAGGCAACGGTTGTAATGTCTGTGTAATGTTTGTTTCATTTGAATCAGACTAAGTGTAAATGAACCAAGATCTGATTCTAAAGGAATACTGATTCAAATCTAAACAGATTCATATTGAGCATCAAGGAAGAATTGCACAAAGTTCCACAAAAGAAAGCAGAGGAAGAGCCAATACAACACTTTAGAAGATATTGTTGTATCTTTTATCTTTAAAATGTACTAACATCTGCTATTTCCTCCGTGTCGCTCTCCTAGCATACAGAACTACACCCCTAAGATTGGGGAACACGCCACATACGAGGCTATCCGCCGGGCCTTTAAGGTGTGGGAGGCCGCCATCCCGCTCCGCTTCCGAGAGATCCCTTACAGCCACATCCGGGACAAGGTCGACAAGTACGCTGACATCATGCTCTCCTTCTCCGAGGGTTTCCACGGCGACAGCACACCGTTCGACGGCGAGGGCGGCTTCCTGGCTCACGCGTACTTCCCCGGGAACGGGATAGGGGGCGACACGCACTTCGACAACGCCGAACCCTGGACGACCGGCTACGTCGACCAAGGGGGTAAGAGACAGAGAAATGGAGGAGAGGGCGAAGGGGGAGGAGGAAGAAGGAAGGGAGAGGGAGATGGTCAGACAGAGGGTTTTCACCGGGTTGTCTGTTAGCCGTAATACACTCATTCACAATTATACTGTACTGTTTGGTGAATGTGCTACTTTTAGTTTCTTTTCAAACAGTCACCTCCCATCTGCTACTTCCTCCTCTCTCAATTCAATTTCAATTCAAGGGGCTTTATTGGCATGGGAAACATATGTTGTGAAATAGATAATAAACAAAAGTGAAACAAACAGTAAAGAATTAACAAAAATGAACAGTAAACATTACACACAAAAGTTCCAAAAGAATAAAGACATTTCAAATGTCATATTATGTCTATATACAGTGTTGTAACGATGTGCAAATAGTTAAAGTACAGAAGGGAAATTAATAAACATAAATATAGGTTGTATTTCAAATGGTGTTTGTTCTTCACTGGTTGCCCTTTTTTTGTGGCAACAGATCACAAATCTTACTGCTGTGATTGCACACTGTGGTATTTCACCCAATAGATATGGGAGTTTATCAAAAGTGAATTTGTTTTTGAATTCTTTGTGGGTCTGGGTAATCTGAGGGAAATATGTGTGTCTCTCTATCTCTCAAATTCAAATAACTTTATTGGCATGACAAACATTGTCTAAATATTGCCAAAGCATCAATGTTACAACTTTATTGAGTTACATACATAGTAGTAATAGTAATAATAAAAGTATCTTTCCCTCTCTCTCTCTCTCTCTCTCTCTCTCTGTTCCTCTCTCTCCAGGTAATGATGTGTTCCTCGTTGCGGTCCATGAGTTGGGTCACGCCCTGGGTCTAGAACACGCCAACGACCCGTCTGCCATCATGGCTCCATTCTACCAGTGGATGGACACAGAGAACTTCCAGTTGCCTGATGACGATCGCCATGGCATCCAGGCAATCTATGGTAAACACCCAGTTCCGTTGGAATGCTGTAGCTATGTTCTTGGAATGTTCTAACAATGTTCCTGGATTGTTACGGCAATATTCACCTCAAACTGTCTCTTCTTCATAATGGTTCAGGAATGCTAGAAAGTTCTAATCTAGTTCAACATTACACGGCACGAAGGACGTTTCAAATCACATTCTGTCCAGAAAACATTCTGTTCACTTTGGGAATTCACTCAGTCCCCTCAGTTCTACCTCTGCTTATAGGCTTTCCTTGTTTTGTCCTGACTGTGTTCCACTACAGGGTCGTCCGGAGCGCCACCCCCTCCTCCCCGCCCCACCAGACCCTCCAAGCCTGACCACCCTGGACTCGGACCAGACGTCTGCGAGGGACACTTCGACTCCATTGCCATCCTCAGGGGGGAGATGTTTGTCTTTAAGGTACGTCTTAAACACAGTGACAATCTTAGACATGAGGATACGCACAGACATGAATACAATAAACCACATGACACACGATACACATTGCATTGATGTTGACATAAATATACTTAGTTACACACAGTGAGGACTGAATGACACAAAACTACCAGAACGTAGATGTGTATATGTACTATACAATGCAAACAGGATCAGTGGTTGTGGTGTGTGTACAGCTATGAAGTGTGTTAACTCTGTGTCTCTGTCTCTCTGGCGCAGGATAAATGGCTGTGGCGTGTGTGTGTACAGCTATGAAGTGTGTTAACTCTGTGTCTCTGTCTCTCTGGCGCAGGATAAATGGCTGTGGCGTGTGTGTGTACAGCTATGAAGTGTGTTAACTCTGTGTCTCTGTCTCTCTGGTGCAGGATAAATGGCTGTGGCGTGTGTGTGTACAGCTATGAAGTGTGTTAACTCTGTGTCTCTGTCTCTCTGGTGCAGGATAAATGGCTGTGGCGTGTGTGTGTACAGCTATGAAGTGTGTTAACTCTGTGTCTCTGTCTCTCTGGTGCAGGATAAATGGCTGTGGCGTGTGTGTGTACAGCTATGAAGTGTGTTAACTCTGTGTCTCTGTCTCTCTGGTGCAGGATAAATGGCTGTGGCGTGTGTGTGTACAGCTATGAAGTGTGTTAACTCTGTGTCTCTGTCTCTCTGGTGCAGGATAAATGGCTGTGGCGTGTGTGTGTACAGCTATGAAGTGTGTTAACTCTGTGTCTCTGTCTCTCTGGCGCAGGATAAATGGTTGTGGCGTGTGTGTGTACAGCTATGAAGTGTGTTAACTCTGTCTCTCTGGTGAAGGATAAGTGGTTGTGGCGTGTGCGGAACAACAAGGTGCTCCAGGGTTACCCCATGCCCATCGGTCACTTCTGGAAGGGACTGCCACCAAACATCAACGCCGCCTACGAGAGGAACGATGGCAAATTTGTGTTCTTCAAGGGTAGGTCTAGTTTTTAATGATTTAAGAGGACTTTTCATGACTAACAGTTCTGTCTAGTAGTTATTCATTGTTGTTGTTTTTACAGTGTGTAGATGACTTCAGATGTATGTAGTCATGGTTTTGATTCCCTCCCTCTAGGTGACAAGTACTGGGTGTTCACAGAGTCCAGTATGGAGCAGGGTTACCCCAAGACTCTGAAGGAGCTGGGTACAGGGCTGCCCAAAGACAAGCTGGATGCTGCCCTCTTCTACACCCCCACCGGACAAACATACTACTTCAGAGGGACCAAGTGAGTCTGTCTTTATGTCTGTCTGTCGGTGGGTGTGTCTTTATGTCTGTCTGTCTGTGGGCGTGTCTTTATGTCTGTCTGTCGGTGGGTGTGTCTTTATGTCTGTCTGTCGGTGGGTGTGTCTTTATGTCTGTCTGTCGGTGGGTGTGTCTTTATGTCTGTCTGTCGGTGGGTGTGTCTTTATGTCTGTCTGTCGGTGGGTGAGTCTGTCTTTATGTCTGTCTGTCGGTGGGTGAGTCTGTCTTTATGTCTGTCTGTTGGTGGGTGAGTGTCTTTATGTCTGTCTGTCGGTGGGTGAGTCTGTCTTTATGTCTGTCTGTCGGTGGGTGAGTCTGTCTTTATGTCTGTCTGTTGGTGGGTGAGTCTGTCTTTATGTCTGTCTGTTGGTGGGTGAGTCTGTCTTTATGTCTGTCTGTCGGTGGGTGAGTCTGTCTTTATGTCTGTCTGTTGGTGGGTGAGTCTGTCTTTATGTTTGTCTGTTGGTGGGTGAGTCTGTCTTTATGTTTGTCTGTTGGTGGGTGAGTCTGTCTTTATGTCTGTCTGTTGGTGGGTGAGTGTCTTTGTCTGTCTGTTGGTGGGTGAGTGTCTTTATGTCTGTCTGTCGGTCTGTCTGTCGGTGGGTGAATCTGTCTTTATGCCTGTCTTTATGTCTGTCTGTCGGTTTATCTCTCTCCCTCTCTTTCTTCATCCACTCTCTTCTACTCTCTGACATCTATCTACCCATACCTATCCTCTCTCTTTCCCTCATTCTTTCTCCCTTCCCTCTCCATAACTGACTTCCCCTCTCTCTCTGTCAGGTATTACCGTTTCAACGAGCAGTCCCAGACTGTGGACAGAGACTACCCCAAACCCATCAACACGTGGCAGGGTGTCCCCGACAACATCAAGGCTGCCATCATGAGCGAAGAAGGATGTAAGTGTGTGTGCGGGACAGAGAGTTGCATGCCTGCATGGTTGAACGCTATCTTGTGTCAGTGTCAAATAGCATTTCTATCAACGATAAGAAGTGGCTACATTAGCATAACACCTCAACATATATATAATATAGTAGAATATCTGAAGCTCGTAGTAAAGTCAATGTTGTATGAACTTCCCTTTTCCCCAGCCTACACCTACTTCTATAAAGCCAACAAGTACTGGAAGTTCAACAACCAACACATGAGGGTGGAGTCGGGCTACCCCAAGTCGGTGCTCAGCGAATGGATGGGCTGTGCAGGGGAGGAGCCTAAGAAGCGGGATGGCAAGGAGGAAGTCATCATCATCGAGGTGGAGGAGGGAGAAGGCGGGGCCACGGCGGCGGCCGTGGTGATCCCTCTCCTCCTATTGGTCTGCGTGGTCCTCACTCTGGGAGCCCTGCTGTTCTTCAGGAAGTACGGGACGCCACGACGTCTCCTCTACTGCCAGAGATCTCTACTGACTAAGGTTTAGAGACACACTGAATGAACCAATGACGCAGAGGGACTGAGAGAGATAAAGTGTCTGAACGACTTTAAAGATTGAAAGAAAGAGGGGAGAGGGAGGGACAGGGTGAGAAAACAGAGGGGGGTGAAAGGAGTTGGATTGTGTGGTAAGCGAGGGGTCATGTAATAAGGGGTTGGTTGGTTGGACGTTTGGGTTTAGTCCATTGGTTGGGTTGTATATGCCACAGACAGGATGAGAAAGAGAGAGGAGAGAGGAGAGAGGAGAGAGGAGAGAGAGAGAGAGAGAGAGAGAGAGAGAGAGAGAGAGAGAGAGAGAGAGAGAGAGAGAGAGAGAATCTGAATTAGCAAAGACGTGTATTTGTATGTTACCTATTTACATGTACAGCTCTGTGGGTTTGAAATCAGGACCAGGCCCCAACACACAGAGAGATGATGATTGTGACCAACATCCTGTGTAGTTGACACCCCATCTGCAATAAATCTACTATCATGTCCCTCCCTCCATTCTATCCCTTGTCCCCTTCTTTTTCGTCCTCTCCTAAATCCTCCCTCCCATCTGCTTGACGACTCCAGCTGAACCGCTGTCTGAATTAAATGTTTCACCCTGCAGTATATAATATACTTTCTTGTTTCATTTTTGATTTCGCTCTCAAATCAGGCATGATCACAAACAATCATCTCTCTCCTCCTTGTTTCCCCCAGTTTCCCCCCTGTGCTCCAGCGGCACATAGCCACCACAGGAGATTGGTGGCACCATGGAGGACGGGCTGGTGGTAATAGCTGAAGCGGAATAGGTGGAATGGTATCAAACACATGGTTTATCTGTGTACGATGCCATTCCATTTGCTCCGTTCCAGCTCTTATTATGAGCCGTCTTCCCCTCCACTGATAACCACATAAGGTCTTATAGCTGTTGCAAAGGGCATGTAATAGGGTGCTCTCCCTACCCAGGGTTGAAATGAGACAGGCTCAGAAATGAAGGCCGTGTCAGGAAGAGAGGGGCCAAGATGGCTGCCGTTTATACACATTGACAATGACATTTGACCTCTGTAGTATCCACACAAAAAAAGCTTTTCCTCCCAGTTGCTGTACATGCTTTTCTGTACACCTCTGTTTAAACCATTTCTCAAATTGCTCAAGCCCTCAGTACAGAGCCTGGTCTCAGTAAGCAGTCAAAGTTGGATGGAATTAAAGTAGCCATTTTTACTCAATAAAGCCAGTTTCAATGTTACTACATAGAAAAGCGGAGTAGTTCAATCACATAGTACTCACTTCAAATGCTAATGTCTTATGGTGTTATTTGTTGGTTTTGTTACCATCATTGTAAGAAATGTTATTATTATGACTATAGTTATTATTATTGTTGTTCTCCAGGTGTAGTCCTTTGGTAAATTGTGTTTGTTGTTTTTATACATTGTCATTTTGAGTCCTGCTGGACAGAGGCTATAACGTGACAATGATTGAATCAAAATGGATCCCATTTTTCCATTAAAGTGGTGGACTTGGACAGTACAGAGGGGGTATTTTAAGATTTTGGAAAATGTTTCCTTTTTTTCGAAACACTTATTTTCCCATTGATTGGTTGGCATATAAAGACAATCAAACAAAACTATTTATAAGTAATTCTGATGGTGCATAATGTTTTTTTTTGTATTACACAAATCAAATAACAATAATAACAATGATAATGGTAATGATATTTATAATGATAATGAAATCAATAAAAAAGGGAATACATTTTGTTTTGGCCAATTTTTCAACTTTTTGTATTTCATGCGTTAAATTGAAATAAAAAATATTTTCTAAAATGTGATTTTCTCCTGTCCCAACACACACACATACACACACTGGAGAAGAGAATGGCCTTCAGACTGCTGTCTCATACACAAATAACAGCCTGGCCTCAACACTCAAACAGGTCTATAGGGGCTGGATTCAATCCGTATGGTCAAATTATCACGGAAGATTCACATTAAAATGTAGATCATTTCCCGATTGAGCAGACAGATACGCAGCGTTTACCGTGAATGCAGTCTCCGCGACTGCGGGAACACTGCCTTTAATTGTCAATCACGCTACGGATTGAATAGAGCCCTAGGAATGCTTAGCGAGCTCAGAATGAAGAGCTGGTTCTGTGTTGTTCTGTGCATTCCATCTGGTTGTTAACAAGCTATTGTTTACAGCTTACCAGGGGGCATGGATGGAGAAGAGAGGAGAACCTAGTTGAACCTGGGAGGGTGTTTTGGACATGGCTGGAGTCATGAGCCCCGGGAATGGAGAAGTGGAAAAAGTGATGGAATGATCACGTTTTTCTTAGTGCAGTGTTCCAACTGAGTTCTATTAACGACATCTGGAATTCTTAAAACATCTGAGCCTCCAGCCCCAACCCAGCGGGAGGGAGGGAGGGAGGGGGGGAGGGGAGAGAGTATACGCTCATTTAAGAGTGAGGTGTCCAGTAAAGCTGAAATGATATGAAACATTTTCTAAAACTTATACTAAGAAACAGTCTAAACTTGTTACCACCCTCCCCCTCTCCCTTCCACTCTCTCACACCCCTATTCCTCCCTCTCTCATCCCTAGCATTTCCTCCTCCGCTCCCTCTCTCTCTCAGCCATATTTCCTTACCCGCTGCAAAGTAGTTATTTTGATGAGGTCTCTAACAGAAACCACTCTTTCTCCTCCTCCACCACCACTCACCAAGTATCTCTGCTCTGTTCTCTCCTCTCTTCCCATTTCCCTATCCCCTTTCTCCTCTCTTTTTTCTCCTCCTCCACCACCACTCACCAAGTATCTCTCCTCTCTTCCCATTTCCCTATCCCCTTTCTCCTCTCTTCTTTCTCCACATCCTTTAACTATTCATGTGCCCTCTTGCAGGAGATTCGTCAGAATCTAGCTCTGTTTGGATTGGAAGCCATTTAACAGACATTTCTGATCTCTATAACTTTACGAAATGTAATCATTTTTGCACCATTAAACACTTGTTCATAACTTTCTCAAGCTTCACTCGTGTCTTCTAATGTGGATCTTCTTTCAGACTTTCCATTCCCTCTCTCCCTTGTCCCACATCTGTTCCTCTCTTCTCCCACTCTTTCTCCCCTCTCCATGTCACCTGGTATTTCCATCTCATACTGTAACTCATTTCTCCCACTAGGCAGTATTACAACCATTTATCTTCTCAAAATGATTTCCATTCCAACACTCCATCTGCATCTATTAGTATCTATCCTGGTTCCTAGTCATTTTATCCCTACCTATATCTACATATTTACTTCAATTACATCATACCCCTGCACATCGACTCAGCTATATACACGGGGTACCAGTACTGAGTCAATGATAGCTATATACACGGGGTACCAGTACTAAGTTAAGTTATCATTGACTCAGTACTGGTACCCTGTGTATATAGCCAAGTTATCATTGACTCAGTACGGGTACCCCATGTATATAGCCAAGTTATCATTGACTCAGTACTGGTACCCCGTGTATATAGCCAGGTTATCATTGACTCTGTACTGGTACCCCGTGTATATAGCTAAGTTATCATTGACTCAGTACTGGTACCCCATGTTTATAGCTAAGTTATCATTGACTCAGTACTGGTACCCCGTGTATATAGCTAAGTTATCATTGACTCAGTACTGGTACCCCATGTATATAGCTAAGTTATCATTGACTCAGTACTGGTACCCCATGTATATAGCCAAGTTAATAATAAATACACATTGTGTATTTATTCCACGTGTTATTATTTCTCCATTACAACAACAAAAATCTCTCTGCATTGTTGGGAAGGGCCCATAAGTAAGCATTTCACTGTTAGTCTACACCTGCTGTTTACGAAGCATGTAAAATACAGTTTGTGATTTGATTTAACATTCACAAAGGATGGCTGGGTGAACGGATAAGAGAGGAGGGAGAATGTATGGTAAACATATGATATAGGGCTCAGAGAGGAGGAACGTTTAGTGACGGGAGAGCATCTCACACTCACATGCTCATATAGATTTGTGCTCCAGAGAAAGAGAGCAGGCAGCGATGTTAGTCCGTCTAGATGGGCGTCCTGCCCCAACAACATTCAGACCTCAGCCTCAGCACTCCTAACCCAGCCAGGAAGTGGGCTGGCCAGCTGCTTGCAATTCAACCTTTGGGTAACCTACATTGAGGCACACTCTAAAGTATCTCACACACACACACACAAGTACGGACTAACACGCACACATGAACACACATACACACACACCCAAAGACACAGCCATAGAAGTTTGTATGACAGAAAGAGGGAGAAGAACATTCCTTTGCAGTCTGAGTGCCAGAGTGTCTGTTTATCCCATCTGCAAAACAAAAAGTGGAAAACCACAACCTCTCCAGTATATCAAGCACAGCACTATCAACAGGACAGTTGGCCTACAAGTACAACAGCGAGAGACTGAGATTTCATGTAACTCAACATAACACAGAAGTTACACACTTGTCAGGAGGTGACACCCTAACCAGGACTTGCTGAATCAGGCCCGCCACAAACCCCAACCCACTCAGCCCACCTCTCAATCTGCACATGCCCCCTCACCCTGGCCCAGTCATATCTGTCAGGAAACCTCTGCTTCTTCTCAAGCCTGTGGGCATGGGGCCGCAGTAACTTTTTTAGCTGAATCTAAAACACTACCCCACCACATCAGGGGGATGAGAACTCTTGACCCTCTTCTCCTCCTTGCTTGTCTTTTCCTTCATCCATTCTTTCCTCTCTACCTCCGTGTGTGCTGCTGTTCACTACAGCAGACTGACCTCACCCCTCCTCCTCTCCCCCTCAGTGACTTCTGCAAAATAAGCAACATCTGGTTCTCATTTCCCAAACAACACGAGGATGGGAGGAGAGAGAGGTATGAGTGGAGGGGAAGCTGGAGAACTGGGGGAAGAAGAGGAGTGAAATACAGTAAGAAGTAGAAGTGAGAATAATAGAGGAATAACGAGGAAAAGAGTTCTACTTTTTCCTCTCAAGAAGACACGTCCTGGCTGTTTCACACACACCTCTGGGTTCTTCCAAAGGAAATGTTAAGTTGGATTAAATGGGTAGTAGAACAATGTGAATACGGGTGGGAAGTTCATGCCAAGCCATTGTTCCAATGCTTTACAAATCTCACTTGGGAGGGAGCGAATAAGTGAGAGAATCAGTCTGAGAGACTCTGTATTCAGCAACAAAATACACTGAGTGTACAAAACATTAAGAGCACCTGCTCTTTCCATAACAGACTGACCAGGTGAATCCAGGTGAACGTTATGATCCCTTATTGGTGTCCCTTGTTAAATCCACTTCAATCAGTGTAGATGAAAGGGAGGAGACAGATTAAAGGATTTTTAAGCCTTGAGACATGGATTGTGTACAGTATGTGAGTTGTTCAGAGGGTGAATGGGCAAGACAAAACATTTAAGTGCCTTTGAACAGGGTATGATAGTAGGTGCCAGGCACACCGGTTTGTGTCAAGAACAGCAACGCTGCTGGGTTTTTCACGCTCAGCAGTTTCCCATGTGTATCAAGAATGGTCCAACACCCAAAGGACATCCAGCCAACTTGACACAACTGTGGAAAGCATTGGGCCAGCATCCCTGTGGAATACTTTCGACACCTTTGAGTCCATGCCCCGACGAATTGAGGCCGTTCTGATGGCAAAAAGGGGGTGTGCAACTCAATATTAGGAAGGTGTTCCTAATGTTTGGTATACTCTGTGTACATGATTCTAACACATTACAGAACATGTCCTCTGTTATTAATGCTCATTGTTCATCCCACAGAATTTAGAATCGTTCTATTCTAATTCTATTGTTCACCCACTGACACCACAAACAGTTAACACAAAAAACAATAAAAAATCTGCAACTTAGTGGCTAGCACGCCTTAATTACAGTGGTGCTCTGCTGAGATTGGCAAGAAGACCTGAGGGAGAGAGAAAGAGAGGGAAGGCAAGAGGGAGAGCGAGAGCAAGAAAAAGATAGATGAGGGAGAGATAAAGAGAGATGAAAGGGAGGGAGATGGAGAGAAAAAGAGAGAGGGAGAGAAGAGAATGAGGGAGGAGAGGTGGAAAGGTTGTGTGAGAGAGAGAGAGAGAGAGAGAGAAAGAGAGACTGGGAGCTTAAGTGCCTTACCTCACTTTGTAAACACAGACTGTTGGTTAGTCAAAGTCACTCTAAATTACAGCTGACGCTACATATACAAAGTAAGCTCAAGGTTAATGAGGGCAGTCTACGTTACCTCTTTAGTACTCAAAATGACCATACGCTTGTGACAAAGAGCAAGAAAAAAATGTGAAATTAGAACTGGACCTCGTATCACTTAGCCTAGCTTAGCCTAGCTTCTAGTCTATTGTATAAGAGCAGCATTGGTGGGACGTGAACTGGGAAACTGTGTTACAGTGGCACACACACACACAGCAGAGGTTGACACAGGGAGATGCCAGTGGGATCACTTCAGAGATGGTAAAACTGCCATTTCTACAGGATCAGCCTCTTAATCATCTTACCAGACAGCAGCGTGGCACACACACACTGTCTCATAACACACTTTCCCTGCGTCTAAAGTGTGTCACCTACAGTAGGCTACACAGGAATGCACACTTTGATTGCCGCCTTACACTGCACTTCATTAGGAGAGATTCACACCCACAAGGGAACTTTTTATAACACCGTCAAGTGGCAAGAGGGCAGTCTGAAGGCAGGCTACTCGAAGTAATACCACATTCATATTTTAACATTAGTTTCTATCACATTAACCCTAAAACAGTGTATCAACATTAGCTTCTAACACATGAACTCTAAAGCGTTGTGTCTAGTTAAACGGAGCAGCCGCCCATAGCCTAGGCCAACATGTGATGTGCAGATACAAAAACACGCAGCTGCACAATGTCACGTTTGTCTGACAACCCCTTTCTCTTTTCACCAGCCCCCACAGCACTCCCTCTAGACCAGTGGTTCCCAACCCTTTTTCGTTACTGTCCCACCAACTGAATTTTGCTCTACCCGGAGTACCCCTGAAGTACCCCCCTCATGTGCATTTTACCAGTAGGACTAAGGCCTCATGAGTCTTCTCAAGTACACCCCTTGTGGATAGGCCAAGTACCCCCAGGAGTCCTAGTACCCCTGGTTGGAAACTACTGCTCTAGACTAGAGACTGCTGGAGACAAAATGGCGGCGAAGCACTGCTATTGACCTAAACTGGTAAAATGCTGCATTCTAGTGGGGGAAGGACGACATGGAGTAGGGAAATAAATATATTACTCAAACTATTGTTAATAACCAAGCCACAGTAATAAGGGAAATGGCATGTTCCTAATATATTTTCATACAGAAGTTCAAGAACAAGTAAGACAGTAGATTAACAGTAGGTAGTGGATATACATTCAAGTTTTATTTCAGAAAACATTGAAAAGGGTTAAATAAGTACAAACATAAATGGAAAGACAACGCCATTCACCAACTGCGCAAATCTCCTCCATTTTGTCAATAAGTCAAGTCGGCCAGAACAGAAAATGTGATTACTTATTTTTCTTCAATAAAAGGTTTCCTTTGGGTTTAAGCAGAAGAGATTTATTGCGTTCCTGCATTCTTTTGGCTTCTTCCTGTTTCTCCCTCCACACTTCCATCCCCTTATCCACCTCCAAGCTGAGATTCACTACACGTCTCTGGAGGGGACCGAGAAAGAGATCAGAGGAAAGAAGAGAATATAAAGGAGGTGGAAAGGACATATGTGAACTGTAATGAAATATTCAACTTTATGGAGGTAATATAGAAGGTTAACATAAGATACTGACTGCTAACGTCCCTCTCTCCTGCTTTCTCCTCAGCTGTCCTTTCAGGGGGGGTGCAGGCCGGCCATCTGTATGTAAAACACAAATACAAACGATCAAATCAGGTAGGCCTAAATCATATTCCCAACAACCACACACACAACAAATACAAACAGCATCGATCAGCCACACATCAGGTTCCTGACACATTAACCCTTGTGTTGTCTTAAGGGTCAAAAATGACCCGCCACTATGTTTACCAGCAGAGAAAATCGCCAGCAGAGAAATGATCTCGTTGCCGAAGCCATGAATGCACGTTTCAGTGCCCAAAAGGTCATAGATCGGATTTTTCAGTTGTCCAGGAGGAACAAGAGAACAAGGATTTAGAAGAGGAATCTGAAGAAGAAGATGGGGAAGAATACAACCCAGAGCACAATGCATCATCTTCAGATGAAGAAATCCCCCAAGCTGAGAGATACATTTTTGTCAAAGAACAGCTAAATAACATGGTCCTTGTCACCATATGACAACCACGGCAGGATGGCAGCACAACATGTCATAAGGATGACCCCAGGGCCCACAAGACATGCAGTTGCCCAGGAAGTCACTTCAATATTCTACATGTTCATCACACCAGCAATTGAATCCCTGGAGATGACAAATTTGGAGGGTTTCTGTAAATATGGAGACAACTGGAAATGGATAAATGAGATTGACCTGCATGCCTACATAGGGCTGCTAATCTTAGCGGGTGTTTACAGGTCCCGAGGCGAGGCTACATGTAGCCTCTTGGATGCAGAGAGTGGGAAGGGTGATTTTCCATGCCACTGAAAATCTTTCACACTTTCTCAAGAATGCTACGATTTGATAACTGTGAGTCAAGACCTGCAAGACGCGTGAGAGACAAACTGGCGGCCATAAGAGAGGTCTGGGAGAAGTGGGTGGAGCGTCTGCCATACCTCTACAATCCTGGGCCTGAAGTAACAGTGATTGAGCAACTGGTTCCATTCAGAGGTACATTTTTATTTTCATATCTGTAATGTAAGCGATTTTCACTGATAATTGTATTATGTATTGCTGTAATATCATTGATGTATGTGATTACTATCAGTATCACAGAAAACAATCTCTTTTGTCAAAAGGTCACGGTCCTTTCTGGCAGTATATGCCCAGCAAGTCAGCAAAGTATGGCATCAAGATATGGGTGACCTGTGACGCACAATCCAGCTACGCTTGGAAGATGCAAGTCTACACAGGGAAGCCGACCAGTGGAGGCCCGGAGAAGAACCAGGGGATGCAGGTTGGGCTTGATGTGACAGATGGATTGAGGGGGCACAATGTCATGTGTGACAATTTCTTCACCTCTTATGAACTCAGCCAGCAGCTCCTGAAGAGGAAGATCACCATGGTTGGCACAGGTAGAAAGAACAAGCCTGAGCTCCCCCCTGCACTCCTCACAACAAGGGGGAGAGAGGCCTTCTCATCTAAGTTTGTCTTCACCCCCAGCACCACTCTAGTTTCTTACCTCCCAAAGAGGAACAAGAATGTGGTCCTCCTGAGCACACTTCACAAAACAGCTGAGATCAGTGATCGTGAGGACAGGAAGCCAGCCATCATCCTGGACTACAACCACATCAAAGGAGGCTTGGACAACCTGGCACTTACAGCTGCAGGAGGATGACTGCCTGCTGGCCCCTGGTCATCTTCCATAACATCATTGATGTGTCCTCATACAACGCCTTCGTAATATGGAACAATATCAACCCTACCTGGATGCCTAATAAGGCACTTGTAACCCCACATTCAAAGAAGGGAGTGCCTCACGTTTTTGTTTTGTATCGGTCATCTTATTTTATTGTTTATACACCTTGTGGGTGGGGGCAATGGTTTAAAAAAAATAATAATAATAATAATGGGAGAAGACTAGTATTTTGAAGTTGAATTCCTAATTGTACAGTATATATCCCTATGTTGACAAAAAAGTTCAGGACTGTTATTGTTTCCCTTCAATAAAACGCATTTAAAACTACTTTCTGCACATTTCGACTAGCTTCTTAGGCTATACAAGTGCCATCTCTTGCAAAAAAAGTAATGTTTACACCTATGCAGTACCTTTAGCAGTAATAATCCTCTACTTTAGTAAAGAAAACAATTATGACAGGTGCGTTGTAATAAAAAAAAGTGGTGTCCACTGATTTAATGCAGTCTTTCTGCATTGTGAAGAGGGAAACGTTTGTGATGAATGACAGGTTGTTTCTTCATGCAAAATAGGGTTTAAAACTCAATTAAGCTGCTTTATTTTAGGGGTTTAGTGAAGGCGGGTCATTTGTTACCCTTAGGACAAGGGCGTATACAGAATGTTAAGACTACACAAGAGGGTGTTTTCGCTCTTGGTCCCTTCCAGACAATTTTTGGGAACTTAGTGTGGCTCATTAATATTTTTTTGTGCAGTGTGAACACTCCAAAGTAACTCAGACCCCTCAAGAGAGCCCCAGAAGTGAGACCATCGAGAGGTGGTCTGAATTTGGTTCGCTTGAATTCCGCGGTCCGGTTCCCTTTTTTAGGGCAATGTAAACACAAAGCTTCCAAGATTCGCTTGTCATTATTCCCACACCACACTACTGCAACACCGCAATAACCCAAAATGTGCCACGAAAAGGAGTAAGATTATGACGTGCAGGTTCGTGGGAAAAAAGTGCTGTTTTGGGATATTGATTAACAATTGTCATGGATGCATAGAAATTCCAAATATCTGTAGAGTTTTTAGTTCAGATTATTTGTTTGCAATATGTGACTATAGGCTAAGAGAGCTTCATAAACTGTTTATTGATTGTGGGGTTTGAATAGTGAGAGAAGACATAATGGTGAAAATCACAACAGTGCACAAAATCAGTCCTAGCTCTTAAAGGGGCAGTAGCCTACATTGGGAGTACAATTTTCAATTAAAGCATTATTTAATCTGCAGTTATTATTCTGCTATTTATTCTGTTACATAATATTAGCTTGTAAATATTATTGGTATCATCTTTTAACTAAATGCAATCTATTGGCTTCAAAAATGTAACCTCTGATGGCTGAGCCACGGCCTGTTCACCCCGCTACTATCTAGAAGGCGGAGACAGTACAGGTGCATCAAAGCTGGGTCCGAGAGACTGAGGAACAGATTCTATCTCCAAGGCCATCAGACTGTTAAACAGTCACCACTAGCCTTAGTCACTGTTCAAGCCAGACTCTACCCTGCAACTTAGAGACTGCTGCCCTATGTACAGAGTCATCAAACACTGGTCACTTTAATAATGTTTACATACTGTTTTACACACTTTAGATGTATATACAGTTTCATTTTTAACTAGGTAAGTCAATTAAGAACAAATTCTTATTCACAATGAAGGCCTGGCAAGATGCAAAAGGCCTCCTGTGGGGGCAAGGGCTGTGATTAAAAACCAAAAAATATGAGACAAAAACACAGACACTGGCAACAGCACAAATACAACAGCAAACAGTGTGTGTGTGCAGGTGTGTGAAGTAAAACATGTTTCCTCACAGAAGGCAACGCAAACTAGTGACATGGGGTGACAACTATAAACAGCTACATGTCTCAACAACCTGTTCATCTATTTGCACTTTGACCTCCTCCAGGGACACCAGGTCATGGGGGTTTTAGGTTGGCTGGGAGGGAATTCCACGACCAGGGGGCTGAGTAATGAAATAGCCTTTTTCCATGCTCTGTAGGCCATTTTTGGGACAGTTAGCATAAAACAAGATTGAGATCTGAGCTTGTATGCGTTTTAATTTCGAGCTAGAAGAGAGGATAGATAACAACAGCGGTGTTTGAGCCTGTGTGTTGCTAGTGATGTCCACACGACAGCACTGTAGTTAGACATCGCCGATTGGTGACAAAACCAAGGGCTGCATGACACACAATCAAGGGCCTTCAGTGTCGAGCTTAAGGCTTGCACACAAACAGTATATCCAGAGTCCAACACAGAGAGAAAAGCACAACTAATCAACTATTTTCTGGTGGCAAAACAAGCTTTGTGCCGGTAATAAAACCTAATACGCAGCTTGAGTTTCCTGACAAGGTTCTTTACACGGCTGGTGAAGCTCAACTTCTCATTCACCCAAACTCCCACACATGTGTGTGTTTGACTTGCTCTATAGAATGTCCTTGCACGGTAGTAATTACATGGTTTTCAGAGTGTTTAGTATTGGAATATAGAAAAAGCTTCAAAATCGTACAGATTCTGTTGAGTGAAGTTTAAAAGCTGTTTGAGCTTTTTCCAAAAGCCAAACTGCTGCCACTTGAATAGAGAACAGAATCATCCGCATCAAAATGTACATCAGCTGTCTCAAGACGTCTTCCAATGTTGGTGTGCCTCAAGGATCAATATAAGCTCCCCTGTGGTTTACTATCTAGATGAAGGGTAGGCAACCCTGTTCCTGGAGTGCCGCAGATCCTGCAGGATTGTGTCTCAACTAACTGGTTAAATCAAAAACATGAAGTGGCTGCAGCACTCCAGGACCAGGGTTGCCTACCCCTGATCTAGATAATAAACCACAGGGGAGCTAAAGTTGATCCTTGAGGCACACCTGAGTGTAGCTCTACGACGTAGGACCATCTGCCTTAACACACTGGGTTCTATTTGACAGTTCACAAACCACTCCAGAGCATGACCAGTAATCCCAACACACTTCAATATCTGCACCAAGACAGTATGATCCAGTGTCAAATGCCTTTGACAAGTCTGAATACATATACACAATGCCGCTTCCTATCCAGGGCACAGAGAACATCATTCAAGTTGCTGTGACAGTGCTGTGGCTCGAACTGAAAGCTGATTTCATACCACTCAAAATATTGTTTTCCTGGAGGTACACCTTAAGCTTCTTACTGACTAGGGACTCCAATACCTTTGCCAGAATAGACAAGTTAGATATGGGCCTATAGTTATTCAGTAGAGGGGGATCACCTCCTTTCGAAAGAGGTAGGCCAAATGCTGATTTCCACAACCTGGGACTTTCATTACATTCTAGGGTGATATTAAAGATGCAGGTTAAGGTTAAAGGGAGAGCAATGATTTCTGCATCTAATTGCAGTAGGTGAGGGTCTAGATCATCCAGGATTATTATTATTTTCTTTATCAATTGCCTTCAGGGCACTATGCACCTCTGAGACAGAGGGCGAGAAGGAGAACTCGGGAGTGTCAGGTCAATTTCACATGTAACCCTATCAAATCATCTGCCTGCATCAAGACATTTTTTATTAAAAGAGTTCAGAATAGAGGTTCTCTCATTAGGGAGCTGTGCATATTTTGGGGCACACTAAACCGTCACTTCTTGACCAAATTTGGAAGGATTATTCAGATTACCAGCAGTAGTATATAACCACTGCTGTACACATCTTTTCTATTCATATACTGTCTTTAAACACCATTATATGTTTGTATACATTATAAGTATACAGTACCAGTCAAAAGTGTGGACAAACCTACTCATTCCAAGTTCTCTTTAATTTGACTATTTTCTACATTGTAGAATAGTGAAGACATCAAAACTATGAAATAACACATGTGGAATCATGTGGTAACCCAAAAAGTGTTAAACAAATAAATCTAAATATATTTAAGTGATTCTTCAAAGTAGCCACCCTTTGCCTTGATGACAGCTTTGTGCACTCTTGGCATTCTCTCAACCAGCTTCATGAGGTAGTCATTTGGAATGCATGTCAATTAACAGGTGTGCCTTGTTAAAAGTTAATTTGTGGAATTTCTTTCCTTAATGCGTTTGAGCCCATCAGTTGTTGTGACAAGGTAGGGTTGGTATTCAGAAGATAGTGCTATTTGGTAAAAGACCAAGTCCATATTATGGCAGGAAGAGCTCATATAAGCAAAGAGAAACGACAGTCTATAATTACTTTAAGACATGAAGGTCAGTCAATCCAGAACATTTCAAGAACTGAAAGTTTCTTCAAGTGCAGTCGCAAAAACCATCAAGCGCTATGATGAAACGGGCTCTAATGAGGAACGCCACAGGAAAGGAAGACCCAGAGTTACCTCTGCTGCAGAGGATAAGTTCATTAGAGTTACCAGCCTCAGAAATTGCAGCCCAAATAAATGCTTCACAGAGTTCAAGTAACATACACATCTCAACATCAACTGTTCAGAGGAGACTGATTCAGGCCTTCGTGGTCAAATTGCTGCAAAGAAACCACTACTAAAAGGACACAAATAAGAGACTTGCTTGGGCCAAGAAACACGAGCAATGGACATTAGACTGGTGGAAATCTGTCCTTTGTTCTGATAGGGCCAAATTTGAGATTTTTGGTTCCAACCGCAGTGTCTTTGTGCGACGCAGAGTAGGTGAACGGATGATCTGTGCATTTGTGGTTCCCACCGTGAAGCATGTAGGAGGTGGTGTGATGGTGTTTTGATGGTGACACTGTCAGTGACTTATTTAGAATTCAAGGCACACTTAACCAGCATGGCTACCACAGCATTCTGCAGCGATGCGCCATCCCATCTGGTTTACGCTTAGTGGGCCTATCATTTGTTTTCAACAGGACAATGACCCAAAAAACACCTCCAGGCTGTGTAAGGGCTATTTGACCAAGGAGGGTGATAGAGTGCTGCATCAGATGACCTGGCCTCCACAATCACCCGACCTCAACCCAATTGAGATGGTGTGGGATGAGTTGTACCGCAGAGTGTCATTTCATATTTTCGATGTCTTCACTATTATTCTACAATGTAGAAAACAGTCAAAATTAAGAAAAACCCTTAAATGAGTAGGTGTGTCCAAACATTTGATTGACTGGTACTGTGTGTAATTTATACACACACACCGATCTCTGACATTGCCCGTTCTGATATTTCTATATTATATGTGTTTTATTGCTAGGTATTACTGCACTGTTGGAGCTAGAAACCAAAACATTTTGACGCACCTGCGATAACATCTGCAAATCTGTGTACGTGGCCAATAGTTTCATTTGAGTAGTTTAGCAGACAAATAATAAAATGCAAATAAAAAAAGTTTCCAATGTTCTTGTTGGCATACACCTATTTAGCAGATGTTATTACAGGTGTAGTGAAATGCTTGTGTTCCTAGCTTCAACAGTGAAGTAATATCTCACACAACAAGACACATTATATTAGGATGAGCAACGTCGGAGTCCAGAGTGTGTGAGATACATACCCAAAAGCATGTACACTGGCTTGTCAAACATCTCATTCCAAAATTATGGGCATTAATTTGGAGTTGGTCCCCCCTTTAGTGCTATAACAGCCTCCACTCTTCTGGGAAGGCTTTCCACTAGATGTTGAAACATTGCAACGTGGCCTTGCTTCCATTCAGTCACAAGAGCATTAGTGAGGTCGGGCACTGAGGTTGGACGATTAGGCCTGACTTGCAGTCGGCGTTCCAACTCATCCCAAAGGTGTTCGATGGGGTTGAGGTCAGGGCTCTGTGCAGGCCAGTCAAGTTCTTCCACACTAATCTTGACAAACCATTTCTGTATGGACCTCGCTTTGTGCACGGGGTCATTGTCATGCTGAAACAGGAAGGGACATCCCCGAACTGTTGCCACAAAGTTGAAAGCACAAAATCGTCTAGAAAGTCATTTTTTGCTGAACCATTCAGATTTCCCCTCACTGGAACTAAGGGGCCTAGCCCGAACCATGAAAAACAGCACCAGACCATTATTCCTCCTCCACCAAACTTTAGTTGCCATAGTGGTAGCGTTTTCCTGGCATCTGCCAAACCCAGATTCTTCCGCCAGACGGTGAAGCGTTTTGTTGTGCCTTTTCATTAAACTGTTTGTGTGGGTGGACCATTTCAGATTGTCAGGGATGTGTATGTCGAGGAACTTGAAGCTTTTCACCTTCTCCACTCCGGCCTTTTAAAAAAAACATTTTCTCCCCTTTTCTCCCCAATTTTCGTGGTATCCAATCGCTAGTAATTACTATCTTGTCTCATCGCTACAACTCCCTTACGGGCTCGGGAGACGAAGGTCGAAAGCCATGCGTCCTCCGAAGCACAACCCAACCAAGCCGCACTGCTTCTTAACACAGCGCGCCTCCAACCCGGAAGCCAGCCGCACCAATGTGTCGGAGGAAACACCGTGCACCCGCCCCCCTCGGTTAGCGCGCACTGCGCCCGGCCCGCCAAAGGAGTCGCTGGAGCGCGATGAGACAAGGATATCCCTACCGGCCAAACCCTCCCTAACCCGGACGACGCTAAGCCAATTGTGCGTCGCCCCACGGACCTCCCGGTCGCGGCCGGCTGCGACAGAGCCTGGGCGCGAACCCAGAGACTCTGGTGGCGCAGCTAGCACTGCGATGCAGTGCTCTAGACCACTGCGCCACCCAGGAGGCCCACTCCGGCCTTTTTGATGTGGATGCAGGCGTGCTCCCTCTGCTGTCTCCAGAGCGATGGGGGCGTGCTCTCTCTGCTGTCTCCAGAGCGATGGGGGCGTGCTCTCTCTGCTGTCTCCAGAGCGATGGGGGCGTGCTCTCTCTGCTGTCTCCAGAGCGATGGGGGCGTGCTCTCTCTGCTGTCTCCAGAGCGATGGGGGCGTGCTCTCTCTGCTGTCTCCAGAGCGATGGGGGCGTGCTCTCTCTGCTGTCTCCAGAGCGATGGGGGCGTGCTCTCTCTGCTGTCTCCAGAGCAACTTAAAGGAGCATTTGACTTGCAAGTATCTAGCTGTCAGATAACATGTTCTGCTGAGAACGGCTTGTCCTTAACTTCATAAAAACCCAGAGTGCATTGAGTGAATGTTGCAAAAATATTGTGGTTCCTTTCTAAACATAGCAACTTGAATGCAAAGAGGACTCGGACCACAAAGTAAGTGAAGTGAACTGCGAAAATAGTTGAGTCCTCATTCAAAGGCAAGGGCAGTGTGAATACAAAAGGTAAGTCATTGTTGTTTATTTATTTTTTTCCAGGAGTTCACTTTAAAGAGGACAGAGCAGTTATTTTAAATAGGACAATATGTGAAAACAACCTAAAAATGCATGCTCCTATATGTGAACTTGCCTGCAAAGGACCAGTCAGGGAGATCTGTCATGGGGCCATACTCTGTTCCACTGCGGGCCAGACCATTTCTATGGACAAACCCATGTGAAATTGTAAAGAACAAAGCATATCAAAACAGAGCCGTAATAGCTACAATTGTGTGTGTATGTCATTTTGTTCTGACAGTTGTTTGTCTGTGTCGTTTAGAACTTACTCGGTCCTCCACTTGATTCCGGCCTGTGCCCCACACGCAGTAGTAAAAAGACGACTGGAATGCCTCAAAGCTGAAAACAGACCATCGGGAATTCAGTTCATTTAGTCTCGTTTTTCTTTTGCTAGCTAACGTTAGCTAGTTGCCTAGACATTTTATCAAACCTAGCGTAACTAGTAATCTGTCTAGCTCAATATAAAAAAACAGATTGTCAACTGGGAGCCGACTGATATTCATATTTACAGCAGAAAATGACCATTAGATCTCATGAAAATTATAAGTAATTGACTTGTAAATAACCTCACCTGTACAGCACAATGTCCTTATGGGCGCCGCCATTTTTGATTTTTATGTGAGAACTATTTATACCACTAGGTGGTGGTCAAGATACGCCAAATAAGTTGTGGAGTTGAAACCAAGTAGCAACAGGCAGCAACGTGTGATGTTGCAATTGTGTTATATTGTAACACTGTTAATTAATCACGTTATGTTACAGTAGCCAATGATGAGCTGGACTTCAGGTTATGATGATGATACAAAATAAAATTTTGCCAGATAAGGGTGAAGTATGAATTGGTTGTGGTGTAGTCTTATTTTATCATCGTAAAATTATACACTTTCTTAAAATGTTACTATCCCCCCCAAAAAAGTTGTTAATTGTCTGTAGTAGACTTGAATTATTTTAAAAGTATTAATTGCACACACAAACACATACACCATTTGAGTTTGTCATCATATAACGTTCTGCCCCCCAAAGTTGATAAGTCATGATTTTTAACCATCTTCTCCCATGCTCCCGCTGCTCTTTCTATACTGAGTAAGCCATGAAGTATTTTTCTGTTAACTTTACAGACAAGTCCTCACTCGCCTTCAATGAATGCTCCAGTCAACTCAAGGGAGCATAGCGTGGAGGGGAGAGGAGCCCAGGCACACACCGACGGTCGCGCGTTCCATTTTAGGCTACCGTAAGGGCAATGAGAGACTAGGGAGCGAGCAGGGGGGCTTCGGGGTAGGCAAAATGAGCCAACCCGAAGTACAAAAAAAATGGTTTCATAAATATTTTATTCATGTCAGGTTTAACGTCACCAAAACGACACAGAGTGCATTGAAGCGTATGGCAATAGCAAGCAAAAGAGCACTAAAATAGTAGCGAGATATTTACTTTGTATCGTCCTTGGAGAACACATACACGCAGGAAAAATCTCAGAACCGTGTCACTAGAGAATGTTCTTCCACACATTCCACAGACTGGAGCATAATCAAGTAGTCCCCAAATAGGTCTACTGCCACTTGAACCATGTTATTCTAGGCACGTAGGCCTACCAAAACGATATTTCAACTGGTGTCAGGAATTGGAAACAAGCAAAGGACCCTTTGATATAGCTTTCTGCCTTAGGGCACAACATATAGGTGTGCTGTTGATAAGGCCTGCGGCAATTAACATACCTGAGACTGGGAGGTATTTAAGAGAGGTCATAATTGTGTAATAAATCAGTACCCACCCATGTGAAAAATGTGAGAATACAATGATGTACGTCCTACGTAAAGATTGTAATTGAGTATAACATATATACTCTTTATCCACAATCCCACATTTATTCATATTTTATAAGCACCTAATTGAATAAAAAGTATACCCTCTAATTTGGTTTATAGATCATAATTAAGAAAAATACAGTTTATGTCTTTTGGTGTGTCTCCCCAAACTAGTGGACTGCGTATGAATGACGAAATATTGTGGGATGTTATCCATCCGCGATTGCTGGCAGAAAGGTGTTCCGGCGTTAAGGAAAAGAAACGAGCCAGTGGCTGATAAAGGAAAAAGAGGGGGAGGTAAGTCATTTGGGGAAAGAAAGAAACGAAGTTGGTGTGGCTATGTGATACATTCACGGAGTGGATTAATTGTAGACACATTTTTTTCTGTAAACATGGTTTGGCAATGGTCAGTGGAGTTAACGGCACCATGCGTCCCGTTCTCAAATGTATTCGCTGAATTTTGGAGTAAAATTATTTAAAAACGGGAATGATAGTAATAACGCATTCTCGAAACATCGAATGGTTTATGTTTTCTTTTAGTCCGCTTTTTGATAATCTGTTTCTTTCTCCCTTTTAAAGATCATTTTCATTTCGTAAAGAAAGTGAATATAAGAGTTTGGACAAGCAACATTTTCTACAAAAACGGACTTATTTTCCTCCTTCCACTGGACCCCACGAGCGCGACGAGTGATTTTTCAAAAAGCTTTTGCTCTGGAACATCCTGAAGAAAGCATAACTTAACACACTGGACTACATTTGCCTTCAAAAAACACTGTAACAGGGAATATCTCTCACAAACAAGAGTGGAAAAGTTATACTGGTGCCTGCTGCGTGCGAAACAACAAATAGCAGAAACGCAACTCGTCTTTACGTGACCGCTAGGCAACAAGTCTAGCCTAATGTAATGGACCATTCGTTCACACTGATGCAGGTGTGGAGCTACCTAGAATCATACGAGACCAACAACTTCAACTTATTGAACGTGTCCTAAATAGCCCTACTTATCAGTATTTATTTCCAACATTGGCAGAATATTAGAATTATTCCACTTCTAACTCGATGGATTCACATGCGTTACCATCTACCTGTCTGCCTGTAGTCTCCACAGCCAAGACAAGATGACTGTGAACACGTTTGTTCAAACATGATTACGTCGTCATGTGATCCTTTCAAAATGTCTTAATCGTCTTATTTAACGTCTGTTTTTATTTATTGTCTGTGTACATATAGCCTATAGGCCTGTCTGTCTATTGGTTGTTCTCATTTGGGGTTATTTGTTGGTTTTTGCATATAGATTGCAGGGTCTGTCATTCAACTACTGTAGTTCAACTGTACTGTAGACATACTTGAGACTTAATGTGTTTCCAACTCACACGCTGTATTTATTGAGTACGTTAACTTATACCATAGTGGTTCATTAACAGCATTTCTTTTTACTTGATTATTCGGAGTTTTAGACGACCAGGTTAGACATTACGATGGACCGACTTGGAACTAAGTTATTGGAGAAGTTGAAACTGACTGACTCAGGAAGTGTGAAATTTGCCAGTTCTAAAAAGAAGAACGAGTTGGTCAACAACAGCAACAGCAATGGGAACAACAGTAGTGGACTACCACCAAGCCTGAACACGGCCACTTCTAGACCTGGTCAGTTCTCTCTCACCTCTCCAACCTCAACAGAGGCGTGTGGGCTGGCTAGTAGCGGGAAGGGATTGGGAGAAAGAGTGTCCTCTACCCAGCACCTCTCAACCTCCATCACCCCCAAACCTACTGACTGCGAACATCAACCCTACTCCCCCTCGACTCTCGCCCCCCTCCGGCGCCGGTCGACCCAGCAGCGTGCCTCCTGCTACCTGGGGGAGGGCGTTGACATCCAGATGAGGCGTGAGTCGGGCCTGGGGGACTGTGACCCAGCTGGGTCCAAGGCTTCTCTGAACCAGCGCCGCTACTCTCTGGAGCTCCAACAGCTGGTCCGACGCCAGCAGCTCCTCTCCCAGCCTCCTCTGTCCCACTCCTCTGGCCCCCCTCCGGCGTACCCCATCCCCTCCTCGGGTTATGGTTCTGCTCCCCGTGGCGGGGCCATGGCTGAGCCACACTACCTTCCCGAGCCTGAGCGTCACAAACGCCTCTCCCTGCAGGAGGCGATGTTCTACAAGAGGCTGAGCACGGGAGGGGAGCTCTGGGAGAGCACCAGACCGGCCTCGCTCTCTCACTCCCCGCACCGGCCCTCTGAGATGGGTGGAGGAGGAGGGTTCCTCTTCCCCCCAGGCCCAGCACTGAGCCCCTGCTCCTCCTTCAGCCTCCAGGAGTCGGTGCTGGTCAGTCCCAGGTCCAGCTTTGCCTCCAGTACAGCCAGCGGTGGAGGGGGAGGGAGCCCTATGGGCAGCCGCTGTAGCAGCAACCGCACCAGTGGAATCAGCCTGGGCTATGACACGCGCTACTCAGCCTCCTCCACCATGGCACCGCAGCTGCAGTTCTCCTCCCTGCACACAGGGGGCTCCACCAGCGGACAGGGATACACAGTCTCAAGCAGGGCTGGGGCACCCTCTGGGGCTGGAGGCTGGCAGGACTACTTGGACGGGGTCTTCTCATCTGGAGGAGCAGGGGTTCAGGATAGCCGGCATTCATACCCACCTGCGTTGGGTAGCCCGGCGGCTGCCTGTTACCGGGCTGGGCCTGAGTGGTGGGATGAGAAGGGAGCAGGGGCAGCCCGAGGAGAGGAGATTGGCATGGGTGCTGCCGGGGAGCGGACGCGCTACTCGGACCTCCCGGGTACCCGCTACCAGGAGGAGCTGACACGCCTGTTGCTAAGAGATGCAGCGCTGGAGGGCGAGGGGCTACACATGGGCGGGCTGATGCTCAAAGAACAGGCCAATCCTCCAATAAATGCCCTCGCTAAGCTGGCAACACTCGTCAATACGGCTTCCAGACCAATCAAAGCCCAGGAGGAGCCGGGAACAGGGAGGGAGGCGTCGTCCGAGAATCGCCAGGAGTTCTTTGGTGAGATCATCAAACCTCTTCATCGCTGTCATCTTTATCACTTTGTTTTGTTAGTGTCGCGTGCATGTCTTTTTTATTTTTTATGAAAGGATTGGATGGGTGAATAGATGGATAGACATATTTTGATAGATGAAAGAGAGAAAATTGGATGGATCGTGTCTCGAGACCTGCATGAACTTGTAGAGCGGCCTACCTATCGCACAAGCAAAGGGAAAGAGAAACGTTTGGCCCTCAGGGAGCTAGCTAAGGCAGAGGCCTATCCAGACAAGTAGAGCTGCTAGGCTGGGCACATCAGACAGAAAGGAGAAGAGGAGAGAGACGCAGAGAAAAACGAATGAGGAGGAGTTATCATAGCTGACACGCAAAAATACACACACCAAAGAGTCTCTGTGCAACAAAGTCACTCAGCCAGAGCTTAGCGCACTGAATCACATTCTCCAAGAGACTCTTTTGGTATAGGACAGTTTTAGGTTGGGTTAAGCACAGACCAAGACGTTGCACATAGAGGGCTGATGAAAGGTGGCTATGCATACACTGAACTGCAAACCTTAGCTCAGCTGTAGTGTTCAGACACAAATGACATGTTAGTGATGAACACAGCACTGACCATTAGTATGAGTCATAGAGAAGATTACAGCTTTGGGCGAGCAGTGTGTATATGTCTTGCGTATGTGTGTAGTGTGGCAGGATGTGTGTGTGTGGCAGGGTGTTTGTGTGTTCGGAGTGACTCCAGGCCATAATAATATGGTGGGTGTGTGCAGGGCCGGACTACCCCATTTGGGGCACCTATTTCCAGGGCCCCCCAAAATATAATTATTATAGCTGTTTCTTAAAACAGTATAACTTCCTGCAGTTCAACACATTTTATAATGAGGCGCAAAGAGAAAAAAATGCTATTCTACACATTTAGTAATGAGGCTGAGAGAAAATTCAGTTTTAAAGCAAACTTCATGCAATTCTACACATTTTGCCGTAGCATAAGAAACACGTCATAAGCAATCTGTTTTTTTGGGGGGGTTGGGGGCCCCAGGGCATGTGTAAGCCGGCCCTGGGTGTGTCTGTAGGGCGTGAGTCATGCGTGTGCTGGTTTGTGTTACCCTGCCTTGGCGTGTGCAGGGGCGGTGTGCTGCAGCCTGTTTTTCTTCTGCCCAGGTATGTGAGCCCTCGGGGGATGGGAACTGTGTCAACTCGGCTAGGCTCAGAGCTGTTAACACTACTGAGGCTCTTTACAGGAGCTCAGACAGAGGGTGTGAAAATAGTGTGTTTTTAGTAGGACCAGGAGTTGCCTTATAAATCAGACTGTAGCTAGGTTTCCATTCAGTTGACGACAGATTTAATGTGAATATTCTAAAATCTGCATAAAAACAATATGCGCATTTTCCCACCAGATATGTTTCCATCAAATTGACTTGTTGAAGATAATTGGGTCTGTGTGATGACGTAGTGCACATAAAGATAATTGGGTCTGTGTGATGACGTAGTGCACATAAAGATAATTGGGTCTGTGTGATGACGTAGTGCACATAAAGATAATTGGGTCTGTGTGATGACGTAGTGCACATAAAGATAATTGGGTCTGTGTGATGACGTAGTGCACATAAAGATAATTGGGTCTGTGTGATGACGTAGTGCACATAAAGATAACTTTTGCAGTTAAATTCCCATGTACCCAAAAAACGAGTTAAATGGGTTTCCATTGCATTTTCAACTCCACTGATGGTTTTGTCACCAAAACAGCTGGCCAACAGCTGGCAGATGCAGTGCGAGTAGGCTACCTACACGATGAGATTATTATAGACAAAAACTAGATGATTGTTATTAGTCAAATGGCAGCCTCGCTCATCATGGAACCAAAATATTTATTTTATTTAACTAGGCACCAGAATGAGACCCTCCATATTTATTGGAAGGGAGGATCAAGTTCGTCACCTTGTACTTTCACCACCCTGTGAAGTTCAACTTATTTCATCTGTAGTCTAATAAACGAATAAACTTGTTTCCCGAGTCATAGTGGGAGGACTACACAACATGTCACCGCATGACTCCCAAGTTTACTGCCATATGACGGTTATTATATCAATATTTGCCCATAAAGATGTTTCCACCGCCATTAATTTTACAGACACAAAAAGATCCCACCTTGTCTAGTGTATTTTGTGTGGTAAACTTTTGCTGTTTCCATCACACCTGTCGTAAAAAAAATTATCAGACATGTACTTGACCCGCATAGAAAGGTTGGATGGAACGCTGGTTAGTGATATCCATTTTTGGTATATAGTCTGAAACGAAGCACTGCAAAAACCTGGAATGTTGGAATAAAATAACATTTGAACTTACTCTACCAGTTGTCAGTGCAGTTGGACAAAATAACCACAGCAAAGTATAATTTACCCGACTTTTTAGAGTTCCGGTACTGCCATCGAAATTTAATTTACCTGGCACATGCGCAAAACCATGTAAACACCTGCAAGACTGTGGTTAATATGCATGCTTCACGTGCATGTACTTCCGTCTTGTCCATGTAAATGCCACACAGAGACCCACGTTTTGAAGTCTGTTTAATAATACTTTCCTGTGGATATTTTGCCTCAAATTTCGACCCACTGAAGGACCAACTCCATGGACAATCGGCAGAGTAAGTTCAAGTATATACTGAAAGAAAAATATAAAGCAACATGTAAAGTTTTGGTTTCATGAGCTGAAATAAAAGATCACAGACATTTTCCATATGCACAAAAAGCTTATTTCTCTAAAATATTGTGCACACATTTGTTTTCATTCCTGTTAGTGAGCGTTTCTCCTTTTCCAAGATAATCGATACACCTAACGGGCGTGGCATATCAAGAAGCTGATTAAACAGTATGATCATTACACTTGTGCACCTTGTGCTGGGGACAATGAAAGGCCACTTTAAAATGTGCAGTTTTTTCACACAATGCCACAGATGGCTCAAGTCTTGAGGGAGCTTGCAATTGGCATACTGACTGCAGGAATGTCCACCAGAGCTGTTTTCAGAGAATTTCATGTTAATTTCTCTACCATAAGCCGCCTCCAACGTTGTTTTAGATAATTTGGCAGTACGTCCAACTGGCCTCACAACCACCGATCACATGTAACCACACCAGCCCAGGACCTCCGCATCTGGCATCTTCCCCTGTGGGATCGTCACCCGGACAGCTGATTAAACTGGGTTTTCACAATCAACTCTATGCAAAGGAAATTGTTCCCTAGTGCATGAGGAAAATGGTGGTCACACCAGATACTGACTGGTTTTCTGATCCATTCGTAGTCGTGTAATCCATAGATTAGTACCTAATGAATTTATTTCAATTGACTGATTTCTTCATTTGAACTGTAACTTAGTAAAATCTTTGAAATTGTTTTATGTTGTGTTTTATATTTTTGTTCAGTTTAATTTTATTAAATATTTGTGACAGACGAGATGTTTTTCTCTATGTGAAGGTGTGTGGCTATACCTACACAATAGAAGGCATACCCACAATCGGGACTAGGCCAGAAGTTGTTCCCTAGTCAGGTGGGTCCGGGAAAAACTCCTAGGCCTGTATTCAGAAAGCTTCTCAGAGTAGGAATGCTGATCTAGGATCAGGTCACCCTCTGTCCATGTAATCTTATTCATTATGATCTAAAAGGCCTAATGATATGTTCTAAGTAGTTATGTTTGGCAAATGTACCTGACCAGGAAAAAGTACCAGGCTTTTTTTGTTGTTGACTTTGTCTTGTGCTGTTTGACTTGGCGGACCAAGACATGTTCTTGATGAAGTGACCTCATCCGGAAAGAATCTGGGCTCATGTCTTGTTGAGTAATAGTTGTTGATTGTGTTGCAGGTACATGTGTGAAGTGTGGGAAAGGTGTGTATGGCTCGGATAATGCTTGCCAGGCTCTGGACAGCCTCTATCACACACGCTGTTTTACCTGTGTGTCCTGTGGTGAGTTGAACACACACACACTGTGTCAGTACACTACATGCAGTTTATAGTCAGAGAAACGGCTTTATTAGCTTGGCGTGACTGTCCTGTGATTGTCTGTCCATCTGTCCCAGGTCGCACCCTGAGAAACAAGGACTTCTACAACGTCAATGGCTCTGTGTATTGTAAAGAGGATTACATGGTAAGAGGTCGAGGTCTTTATCTCACTCAGTGGTATTTGTGTTTTTTAAATTGAACCTTTTACTAGGCAAGTCAGTTGAGAACAAACTCTTATTTACGGTGACGGCCTACCAAAAGGCCTGCGGGGACGGGGGATTAAAAATATAGGACAAAACACACATCACAACAAAAGACACAACAGCACTACATAAAGAGAGAATTCCTAGACATTAGTTCCTTACATTTCTAATCAATGCCTTACTAGATATGATTATAGTAAATTGCATCAAAGTTTTACATATTGCTCTTCAGGGTTGGGGTCAGTTCAGGAAGTACACTGACATTCCAATTCTCTTCAATGCTTTTCGATTAGGCACATGCGGAATTGGAATTTGGTTTACTTTCTGAATTGACCCCAACCCTGGTGCTTTCCATGGTATGATATAAAACCATGTTCTCTCTTCTCTCCATACTCAGTTCTCAGGCTTCCAGGCTGCAGCAGAGAAATGCAGTGTGTGTGGCCACCTTATCCTGGAACAGGTGTGTGTGTTAAAATGTTTTTTGGGGGGTGAGGTCCTTGTATGTCCAATGTTTCTTTTGTGAATCTAAATGTGTGTGCGTTAAATTGAATTTATGTTAATGTCAAGGGACCTTCCCTTATCTACTGTGTGGTCCTGTTTGTCCAGCAGATCCTCCAGGCGATGGGGAACTCCTACCACCCTGGCTGTTTCCGCTGTGTGGTGTGTTCCAAAGCCCTGGACGGAGTCTCCTTCACTGTCGACCACCTCAGCAACATCTACTGTGTCTCCGACTACAATAGGTGAGACGGGGTGTCCAGTAGGCCAGACTGAGGCTTTGATATACTACAGATGGGATGTCCAGTAGGCCAGACTGGGGCTTTGATATACTACAGACGGGGTGTCCAGTAGGCCAGACTGAGGCTTTGATATACTACAGACGGGGTGTCCAGTAGGCCAGACTGGGGCTTTGATATACTACAGACTGGGTGTCCAGTAGGCCAGACTGAGGCTTTGATATACTACAGACTGGATGTCCAGTAGGCCAGACTGAGGCTTTGATATACTACATACTGGGTGTCCAGTAGGCCAGACTGGGGCTTTGATATACTACAGACGGGATGTCCAATAGGCCAGACTGAGGCTTTGATATACTACAGACGGGGTGTCCAATAGGCCAGACTGAGGCTTTGATATACTACGGACTGGGTGTCCAGTAGGCCAGACTGAGGCTTTGATATACTACAGACGGGATGTCCAGTAGGCCAGACTGGGGCTTTGATATACTACAGACGGGGTGTCCAGTAGGCCAGACTGAGGCTTTGATATACTACAGACGGGGTGTCCAGTAGGCCAGACTGGGGCTTTGATATACTACAGACTGGGTGTCCAGTAGGCCAGACTGAGGCTTTGATATACTACAGACTGGATGTCCAGTAGGCCAGACTGAGGCTTTGATATACTACATACTGGGTGTCCAGTAGGCCAGACTGGGGCTTTGATATACTACAGACGGGATGTCCAATAGGCCAGACTGAGGCTTTGATATACTACAGACGGGGTGTCCAATAGGCCAGACTGAGGCTTTGATATACTACGGACTGGGTGTCCAGTAGGCCAGACTGAGGCTTTGATATACTACAGACGGGATGTCCAGTAGGCCAGACTGGGGCTTTGATATACTACAGACGGGGTGTCCAGTAGGCCAGACTGAGGCTTTGATATACTACAGACGGGGTGTCCAGTAGGCCAGACTGGGGCTTTGATATACTACAGACTGGGTGTCCAGTAGGCCAGACTGAGGCTTTGATATACTACAGACTGGATGTCCAGTAGGCCAGACTGAGGCTTTGATATAGTACATACTGGGTGCCCAGTAGGCCAGACTGGGGCTTTGATATACTACAGACGGGATGTCCAATAGGCCAGACTGAGGCGTTGATATACTACAGACGGGGTGTCCAGTAGGCCAGACTGAGGCTTTGATATACTACAGACAGGATGTCCAATAGGCCAGACTGAGGCTTTGATATACTACAGACGGGGTGTCCAATAGGCCAGACTGAGGCTTTGATATACTACAGACTGGGTGTCCAGTAGGCCAGACTGAGGCTTTGATATACTACAGACGGGATGTCCAATAGGCCAGACTGAGGCTTTGATATACTACAGACGGGGTGTCCAGTAGGCCAGACTGAGGCTTTGATATACTACAGACGGGATGTCCAGTAGGCCAGACTGAGGCTTTGATATACTACAGACTGGGTGTCCAGTAGGCCAGACTGAGGCTTTGATATACTACAGACTGGGTGTCCAGTAGGCCAGACTGAGGCTTTGATATACTACAGACGGGATGTCCAATAGGTCAGACTGAGGCTTTGATATACTACAGACTGGGTGTCCAGTAGGCCAGACTGAGGCTTTGATATACTACAGACTGGGTGTCCAGTAGGCCAGACTGGGGCTTTGATATACTACAGACTGGGTGTCCAGTAGGCCAGACTGAGGCTTTGATATACTACAGAAGGGATGTCCAGTAGGCCAGACTGAGGCTTTGATATACTACAGACTGGGTGTCCAGTAGGCCAGACTGAGGCTTTGATATACTACAGACTGGGTGTCCAGTAGGCCAGACTGGGGCTTTGATATACTACAGACGGGATGTCCAGTAGGCCAGACTGAGGCTTTGATATACTACAGACTGGATGTCCAGTAGGCCAGACTGGGGCTTTGATATACTACAGACTGGGTGTCCAGTAGGCCAGACTGAGGCTTTGATATACTACAGACTGGGTGTCCAGTAGGCCAGACTGAGGCTTTGATATACTACAGACTGGGTAGACTGTAATTAATTGTCAAGCTATTTAGGGTCAGAGGATTCAATTCAGTTGACCAGTTTGTACATTACTAGTACACTACATTACTCGGGCTATATGTGGTTATATTCAAATATTGGAACTCTTGTTGTCCTGTAGAACGTTCGCTCCTAAATGTGCTGCCTGTTTACAACCCATCTTACCTGCTGAGGTGAGTGTCTCATTGCGTTTCCTTTGCTGTGTGTGTTAGCCTATATCGAGACATAACTCAATGCCGGTCTGACCAACTTCATACCGCTACGTGATTGTAATGCACTGACTAATCTCACTGCTGCTGTTTTGTGTTACAGGGCAGCGAGGAGATACTCAGGGTGGTGTCTATGAACAAAGATTATCACTTTGAGTGCTACCACTGTGAGGTTAGGATGGCCTTCATCTAATAATAACAGCTAACAACTATGTAATGTGGTCGGTCTGTACCCGGGTTCTTAAATCAGGCTGAGCAGGCATTTGTTCCTACCCAGCACTAACACATGGCTCAACCACAGTAATCAAGGGGCTTCATCATTGGTTGAATCAGGTGTGTTAGTACTGGGCTGAAACAAAACCCTGCAAGTCGCCAGGACTGCTTGTACTGTATTTTATTAAGCCTTAAACCTGAACTCAAATCAGATTTAATATTCTCTCTGTGTCCGTTTGATTCCTCAGGATTGTGGGAAGCAGCTCTCGGATCAGCCGGGTTCCCAGTGCTTCCCTCTGGACTCTCATCTCCTCTGTCACTCATGTCACATGATGCAGGTGTGCGCCTCACATAACATTCCACCTCACAGCACAAACTGAGGAAGAAACTATGCAGCAAACATTCATATCCTTTCAACATTCCTTCTTTCCTCCAGCCTTTCTCACTCCTGCACACCCAGATCATATGGGTTGCTCTGTCTGAGTTTACTTTTCAAGTTCTACTCAGACCAGCTCTCACACAAAAATGCTGGTAAAGGCTTTCAACACAGAGCAGGTGAATTTACTGTATGGTCCAGAGTTTGAACACCTGTATGTGACCTGGGCCAAGTTCATTAGGGCACACTGTATCAGAACGTTTTGCAACGGAAAATGAAAGCCAGCGTTTTATTGGACAAGTACAGATAGTACCTCCTGGAGCATTTGTCCGTTTAGTGGCTACTGAACAGCACCCAGGTGCGACATAAGTCCTGCTGTTCTACGATCACTGTACCGTAACGTTCTCATAGGGAGAATATAGCCTGTTCCCAGATCAGTTTGTGCTTTCTTGCCAACACCTATGGTCATTGGTAAATTGGTAAGCAATTATTTGACAGATCTGGAGCCAGGCTAGGAATACAAAACTACTGCTTTCTTGTTATTCCCTGACCATGTCTACTGTTTGCTTATAGACCAGGGGTATTTAACTCTGACCCTACGAGTCCGGAGCCTTCTGGTTTTCTGTTCTACCTGATTAATTGCACCCGCCTGGTGTCCCAGGTCTAAATCAGTCCCTGATTAGAGGGGAACAATGAAAAACTCAATGGAACTGGCTTCGACGTCCAGAGTAGTTTGAGGGCCATAGAAGGGATTTATTGATCTGCTAAACCCGTTTTTTTTGTATTTATCTATCACTAGCAAACAATTTGCACTTAAAATTGGACATGTTTACCGTAAGAGATTAAGTGTTTCTTGTAAAAGTAAAAAAACATTCCTGTATCTGTTGTAATTAATAAAAATATTTTCCTTTTTGTGTGTTTGACTTTGTGGTCTTTTCTATTGCAGTTACAATTTGTCTAGGTGGCACTCAAACTTAGTATTCAGGATAGCATTCTTACACATATACTGGACAGGGAAAATACATGCGCTAATCTGCCAAATAATCCATTGTTGACTCAACAGTACTGAGTGACAAGGACGATGTGATAAAGAATGGACTAACACACAACACTTAACTTTGCATATATTTTAATTTGTACATTCAGCACTTACAGGAGACGAACAAATGAGCCAAATAAATGTCTCAAACTAAAATCATAAAATGAATATTAAAACAGTAGATAATTAAGTTTTACTCTCATCCAATGACAAATGGGACAGTTCTAAATGTCATTCCAGTGCCACACGGATTCTCTCAGTGCTTTTGGTTCCCCTCCCCACCCAAACTACCCATAACAGTATACATGCCAAGTGTGCGTCTATGAAATCAGTCCCCCGCCCCACACAAATGTCCCTACCCATCTGACATGGCAAACGGACAGTTTCATAGTGTGATTTCAGTGTAATGACATCACCAGCTGTAACCTTATTGTGTGGAGAGGGATATCAGACCACCACACACTAGAACACAAAACCCATCAAAGGCTGAGATGAACAAGATTCATCATAAAACATACAAGGAGAAAATATAACCTTCACATGACCCTACAAAGGGCCTTGGTACGGGTAGTAGAAAAAAATGACTTCAGAGAATTTTGGAATAGTAAAATTGTTTGTAGGTTGGTCTGCTATTTTTAAATGGATTATTACTTCGTTCCAAGCCTCAAGAGTGCAGCGCACATAAGCTAGAGGGAGCCAAATCTCCACCCTTTGTTTCCATCTCTGGTTAAAATGTAGGACTATTTACAGAGCTTAGCATAGGCTTCAACTGCTTCGTATGAGGAAGACCCACATACACCCAATAGGTGGGCAGACAGACTGACGACGGAGGAAGAGAGAATGTCTGAAATGGCACCATATCCATTCCCTATATAGTACAACACTGTCAACGAGGGCCTGCATACAGAAAATAGGGTACCATTTAGGAGGCAGCCATTTTTACTTCACTAACAATCAACATGTGACCAGGTAGTTTATACATGTAAATGTGAGACACAAAGCATTACAGAGTGAGGAGGTGGGCTTTTCTAAACTGGAGTCTCCCTGGCCTAAAGGACAGTTTACTAGTAAGGAGGAACAGACTATTACCATGGAGATAATGGAAGTGTTTTAAGGTGAAAGGAAGGGGACTAGCTCTCTCTCTGTGGTGTTCCAATTGTGTGTCACATGATTGCATCCTTCCTTTTTTCTCCCTCCCTGCCTCCGTGTCTCTCCGTCACTGTGACCCCACTCAGCGGCGTCTGTCTCGGAGGTTGCTGCGGCTACGGGAGCGTCGGAACCCCGACAAGGGTTTAGCATCGGGACCTTTGGGTTTGAAACCACCAATGTCCTTCTTCTTGTCCCCGTCCTTCCCTCGCTCCCCCTCTCTGTCCCTCCCTCGCTCCCCCTCTCTGTCCCTCCCTCGCTCCCCCTCTCTGTCCCTCCCTCGCTCACCCTCTCTGTCCCTCCCTCGCTCACCCTCTCTGTCCCTGTCTCCCTCAGATCCCCGGACACTCCCACCTCCAGTGCTGACCGCAGCGCCTCCCTCCTCTCTACTTTTCATTCTCTCCTTCCTCTCCTCCTCTCGCTTCTTGTCCTCCTCCTCCTGCTGTTCTTTCCGCCTCCTCTCTCGTTCTTTCTGTCGCTCTTCCCGTTCCTTCCCCCTCTGGTTTGCCTGGAGATACCAACAAAGGTAATTAATGACAACACACACACACCTATCAAGTTGTTGCATTATGATAAGTGTGTGTCTCAAACCTGTTCCTCAGTGAGGGGAAGCCAGTATATACAGGGAGCTGCTTTGGTCTTATTGAAGAGGTCGTCTAGTAGTTTGACAGGAGGCTCATCTGTTGGAATAGGTCAAAATGGAGGACGGGGGAAGAGAGTGAGCGTCTGAACCTCATATCTATAGGCTACGAACACAGCGAGGACATTATGAGGTGTTCACTAGCATGATGTAGTAAAAATACATACTTTCAAATGTCTGTTTTAACGTGCTAACAGACAGCAGGAGCTCCTGCAAGGCTTAAAACCCCTCTCTTCACTTACCCTTTTTGTCGGTCTTCTTCTCCTTCCCTTCCCTCTCCTTTCGCCTCCTCTCTCTATCCAGGGAGCGAGATCTCCTCCCTCTCTCCCTCTCCTCTCCTGGTTTGCCTCCGAAGTCTCGCACCTTGTCCCGGTCCCACTCGCGTTCCGCCCTGGTCCTCTCCCGGCGTTCCATCTCCCTCTCTCTCTCCGCCCACTGGTTCCGCACCCCTCCGACAGCCCCGCGGTCCGAGCGCCCGTCCCGTTCAGTCATCAGAGGGGGCAGCCCCCCCGGTCGGACTTTGGGACCTCCAGGACCCACGGCAGGCTGGGGCCGGTGCTCCTCTCTGGGGTCCACGGTCAGCAGACCTCTGTGGAAGTCCAGCTAGAGAAGGCAGAGAACCAGGGGATGGATGAATTAGAGGAAAATAGGGGGAAAGAGAGGAGAGGTTCATTTTTACACGGGCAGCAGTGTTGCATTACTCAACACTTTCTTGGATGGTTAAGAGAGGAAGGGTTTGGTTTAATGTGTGTTAAAATATATGATTTTCTCTCTTTATACACGTGATCTACACACCATAGACCGAGGTATTCCTTCTGTTGGGCTATATTCATTTAGTCCTAAGTGAAGCGCCAGCCATTTCTTTCCCAAGCTAGTTTATAATGATACCCATTCATCAGGGCTCTTAGTTCATCAGGGTTCTTCCTGGGGTCCTAGTGTTTACTAGTACTATCCGGTTGTTCCCTCTACTCGTAGAATTACCTCGTTCTGCTCACAGAAGTCCACACTGAGGACCTTAGGGTTGCTCTGGGGCCACTTCACCCCGTGCAGAGCAGCTCGTGTGGCCACAGCCTCCTCTGTGCTGGAGTACTGGGGGGAGAGAGAGACAGGTCAACAAACAATGGACAATTCTTTGAGAAACAATGGTGTGGGTGTGGACTTTCAAAGCCATCAGGGCTCAATTAAGTCATCTGGGAATAAATGATCTGACAAGACTTGATTCTCAGACAGACAATGATAACTGGTATGAGAAAGAGAGCGAGAGACCGGGTGAGAGAGAGAGCTACTCACAGTGACGTAGCAGTGAGATTTGATCTTGTCGATCCAGAAGCCCTCCTCCACCACAGAGCCTGTCCTGTTCAGCAGCTCCTTCAGCTGGCCCAGGGTGAAAGGTCGCACCAGGTTACAGACGTGGACGATGTTGGAGACTTTGCCTCTGGGCGGAGAGGGCAGTTTGTCTGTGCGGACCGGATCGTCGATGGTAACAGACACACCAGACTTCTGCTGACTGATGGAGCGACGCACCAGAGTATCACTGGGAGTGACTGAGGGACAGAACGAGAGGAAGGAAAAGAGAATGAAAATGAAAAGGGGAAAAAAAGAGAGAAGGGGGAAATTAGGAAAGAAAAGTGGTTAGAAGTTTGTCACATACACTACACGACCAAAAGTATGTGGACACCTGCTCGTCAAAGTGTGATTCATCACTCGAGAGAACGTGTTTCCACTGCTCCAGAGTCCAACGACTGCGAGCTTTACACCCCTCCAGCCGACGCTTGGCATTGCACATGGTGATCTTAGGCTTGTGTGCGGCTGCTCGGCCATGGAAACACATTTCATGAAGCTCACGACGAACAGTGCTGACGTTGCTTCCAGAGGCAGTTTGGAACTCAGTAGTGAGTGTTGCATTGCACTTTGAGCTTGTGTGGCCTACCACTTCGCGGCTGAGCCGTTGTTGCTCCTAGACATTTCCACTTCACAATAACAGCACTTACAGTTGACCGGGGCAGCTCTAGCAGGGCAGAAATTTGACAAACTGACTTGTTGGAAAGGTGGCATCCTATGACTGTGCCACATTGAATGTCACTGAGCTCTTCAGCAAGGCCATTCTACTGCCAATGTTTGTCTATGGAGATTGCATGGCTGTGTGCTCGATTTGTATACACCCGTCAGCAACAGGTGTGGCTGAAACAGCCAAATCCACTCATTTGAAGGGGTGTCCACATACACTATATATACAAAAGTATTTGCCCGAGAGGCTTGGGAGATTGTGTTACACTTCAGAACTGTTGTGTGGTAATTCAGGGTTGGTGTCAAATCCATTTAAATTCCAGTCAATTCAGAAATACACTGAAATTCCAATTCTCTTCAATGTTTTTCCAATGAGGAAAATGTCAAATTGGAATTGGTTTTACTTTCTGAATTTAAATGGTATTGACCCCAACCCTGTGGCTTGTTACCTTTCTTGGCGTTGGCGTCGTGTGTTGTGGAGGACTGAGACGCCGCGGTTTCTTTTGAGTAGCTGTTCTTTCTCTTCTCTTTGTGTGTCCTCTCACGCTCCTGTTTATTCTCCTCCTCTTCCTCCTCTCGTTCTCCCTGGCCATTCTCATGGCTTTCACCTGGGACCACCTGTGAATGAAGGAGAGAGAACTAATCACTATAGCGGATTGCAGGACGATACTAATAATACCACAGTGGGGGGGGAGGATGACCTCAAGCCATTTGAAATCTACATGTTGTCTACCAGTATGTCTCTAAATACTATTAAGGTGATCATTGAAGAGATTGCATGGTAGTTGAGATTACACTGAACTGTCCTCCGCCCAGTAATGCTACATAGATGTCTGTGTGATCCAGTAGCCTACGAAACAGGTGACCCATCTGACCCCCTGCAGCACCTCCAGGACAGGTGTAGCAGTAGTACACCAGACTCCCAGCTCAAGTCTACATTTGTCCTGAGTGAGACACAGTGGCTTTATGCATGTACTCCCCACCTGTGTGACGGTGCGTCTGATCTTAAGGTCTTTGTCCAGGCCCTGGTCCTCCCTGGTGGTGGAGGTGTCCTCGTCCCCAGACAGCTGGCTGTCGTCTGGGTGGAGATCCATCACAGCCTCCTGACTGGGCTTGATGTCTGGGATCAGAGACTGGGGGGGTGAGCGAAAGAAGGACAATCATTTTGAATGTAACGTTGAATTGATGTTCTTTCTGAAGTGAAATGTAGTGTTTTTATTCATTTTCCATGTGATGCTGTTTGTCCAGAACTTAATGGGTGGTCAGAATGCGTGTCCCTCCAGTACCTTCAGAGAGTCTGTGGTGATGCTGATGGAAGGTTTCTTGGTGGTGACGGCCGTGCTGGATCCCCACCTCCTCTTCCTCCCCGCGGCGGTCCCAGACTCTGCCTCTCCTGCTCCCTCTGGAGACGTCTTACTGCCTGCTGGGAGAAACAACAGGTTAGTATCACAGATTGTATGACGGTGATAACGTGAGGGGGAACTTTAACCCTTTTTGATTGTCAATTACAGATTGAAGACATAAAAGTCCTTATTCACTGAGGTGAGAATCTGTAACAAGGTAAAATAGTAATACTCACTGGTTAAAGAGATGTTGCGTGTGGCCAAAGCTTTAGGAGTGGTACTCTGGAACGACAGAGAGGACATAACACATACCCCAGGGGTGTGGGGAGAGATCAGACCCACATAATGGGACTAAACAGAGAGAGGAGAGAGAAGAGAGGCGGCGAGACAGAGAGAGAGAGAGAGAGAGGGAGAAGCGGGGAGAGAGAGGAGAGGCGGGGAGAGAGAGGAGAGGCGGGGAGAGAGAGAGAGAGAGAGAGGCGGGGAGACAGAGAGAGAGAGAGAGAGAGAGAGAGAGAGAGAGAGAGACAGAGAGAGCAGGGGAAACAGAGAGAGAGAGGAGAGGCGGGGAGACAGAGAGAGAGAGAGAGGAGAGGCGGGGAGACAGAGAGAGAGAGAGAGAGAGAGAGAGAGAGGAGAGGCGGGGAGACAGAGAGAGAGAGAGAGAGGAGAGGCGGGGAGACAGAGAGAGAGAGAGAGAGACAGAGAGAGAGAGAGGAGACAGAGAGAGAGGAGGGGAGACAGAGAGAGAGAGAGAGGAGAGGCGGGGGGATAGACAGAGGAGAGGCGGGGGGATAGACAGAGGAGAGGCGGGGGGATAGACAGAGGAGAGGCGGGGGGATAGACAGAGGAGAGGCGGGGGGATAGACAGAGGAGAGGCGGGGGGATAGACAGAGGAGAGGCGGGGGGATAGACAGAGGAGAGGCGGGGGGATAGACAGAGCAGAGGCGGGGGGACAGAGAGAAATGGTTGACAGGCTCCTATTAAACCACATAAGGAGAAGATGGGGGGGCTTGGTCGATACAGAGAGACTCCAGACACGTTCGCCTCCACCTTCGTTCAAAGAACACAGGAAGATAATCACTAGAGAAGGACTGAATATACTCCTGCTGTGTGTTGGTGTGGCTGTAGCACTAAGAAATCACTAGACAACCAATGTACACCCCTCCTTGTGTGTGTCAGCTATAACTCCTGTGTTACTGTGGGGGTAGCTAGGCTAATCACTAGACAACTCCCTACTGTGTTACTGTGGGGGTAGCTAGGCTAATAACTAGACAACTCCTCCTGTGTTACTGTGGGGGTAGCTAGGCTAATCACTAGACAACTCCTCCTGTGTTACTGTGGGGGTAGCTAGGCTAATCACTAGACAACTCCTACTGTGTTACTGTGGGGGTAGCTAGGCTAATCACTAGACAACTCCTACTGTGTTACTGTGGGGGTAGCTAGGCTAATCACTAGACAACTCCTACTGTGTTACTGTGGGGGTAGCTAGGCTAATCACTAGACAACTCCTACTGTGTTACTGTGGGGGTAGCTAGGCTAATCACTAGACAACTCCTACTGTGTTACTGTGGGGGTAGCTAGGCTAATCACTAGACAACTCCTACTGTGTTACTGTGGGGGTAGCTAGGCTAATCACTAGACAACTCCTACTGTGTTACTGTGGAGGTAGCTAGGCTAATCACTAGACAACTCCTACTGGTGTGTGTTGGTGTGTTCCTGTAGACACGGTGGTAATTAACGGAATATAATCCTGTGGTGTTGCTGTGGTGCCCACCGAGTACAAACCGAACACATAGAAATGATGACGTGAAGGGGTCTAATTTAAGGCCTCGACTAGCTTTCCTCTGCTACATCGATCCGAGACCTCAGCTGGTTGAGTAGAAGACTGACTGACGTTGACTAATACCGTTCAGCTCCAAGTGGAGTGATACCGGGCGTTGTGTCATCTTCCTGTATGTGTTAAAGCAGAGACCGGCTATACTAAGTGGATGCATTGTTTATAATCATGTACCGACTTCATTAGGGCAGTTACATGTCGTTGTCCTTACATTTGACATTTTACAAAAGGCCTGTCTTGGCGGCTGAAAATGTCCATGAAATATTACAGGAAGTAATGTAGCGAGTGGCTGTTTGTGTTGCGACAGTGTTGATGTCACAGAGGCAGAGGGGTGGGCGCTGGAGACCTTGTCTGTCAGACCAGAAACACCTGAACAGGTCTGGGCTGATACTGCCGTTCCAATACAGTGGGGGGTTCAAATAAAGAAGGGTGATCTGCAGGAAATGTATGCAGACACTCAGGATAGACATCAGCTTGGGACATCAAATTAGGATTTGTTTTCAATCAAATTGAAAGTGCAGTAATCGTGAGTTTAAAAAAGGGGTTGTACTGAGTTACACATAGTGAAATTAAGTCAATCCTCCGGCCGTAGAAGTAAACGACCAAAAAGACCTGAGAAGAAACTGACATTTCCTTTCTTAACAGATGTAAAAAATAAAAATACAAAAAAATACAAAAAAATATACATCTCAAATAGAGAGAAAAATGACAAGTCATTTCCTGGTACCATTGACACCTGATTTCTCACTGGCTTGGCTATGGCTCAACCGCACGGCAGTGTGTACTGTATCTAGGCAACAAGGGTCCAATCAGAGAAGGCAGAGGAGTGAGGGCGGGACTCTATTTGAATGGTGATTAGCAGGCAGGCAGGAAGTGATCTTAACCTTGGACTTTTTTGACTGGTGCTTTGCTTGATAGTCATTTTGCCTTTTGCTTGTTATGCAAGGGGTTCAATAATTGTTGGTTTGTCGTTTAATATTGGTAGAAGGGGGCCAAAACTTTGGAAGTCCCAATATAAACAAATCGGATAGCTTGATGTCCATGACAGAACTTGCATGCCCTGTAAACTTGAAAAGTTCCAACTGAAAAACCTCTGGTTGTGTAATAACCAATAGTCCAATGAGATCACAGATTAAAGTTTAAATCCATAGCGACTCGTGTAGGGTCAAAGTTCAGTGGGAGGGAAGCCTTAGGGAGATCTATAGGTTAAAAAAATGTAATTAAATAAAAAAAGCTGTGAATTCAGTTTGTAGGCTATAAGCACACATACTGATGACTTAGTCTGTGTGTGCACTGCAATCAGTTTTACTAAAAGATGTCCTTTCGTCTTTGATGCAAGTGAAAAGTTCAAATCAGATCCAGAAGGTTGTAATAGTCTATGATGAGGATTGACCAGCCAATCAAGGTCCAGGTTGGCTCCTGGCCTGGCAGGCCAAGCCAATAGGAGCATTCGGAAACAAGGGAATGAGCCAATGAAAGGGCCCGTAACAAAACATTTCTATATTTTCTTGCACTCAAGAGGTTGTATTTTATGAAAAAAAAGATGAAGTCCAAAATAATGTTTTAAATCCACTTCAATAATCCATTTGAGTGTCTACATTAAGACACAGCTGAGAGATGCACAGGAGAATGTCTATTTGGTGTCGTTTCAGATTATCAGGCCATGGTGATGTCTGGGTGGGCCTCATCAGTGTGTAGGTGGGCCCTGTTCATTCAAGTCCATGAGGCAGAAAGGCACCTGCCTGTTTACAGTCCTCTCGACCAGTAGGGGGCAGACTGGCATGGAAACGAGGATAAACAGCAGAAAGTCATCGTGTCTGTGATAAGTCTGTATTCCACGTTCTTGCTTGCAGGTTGGCAGAACATGCTCCTGCTCTCTCGGTGCGGGCGTGGCGAGTAGCTGTCGCTTTAGTTTCTCCACAAAATGGCGGGAGGGCGACGACAGCAGACAACATCCCCCTCCCTCTCTCTTCAGCAGGCAGTCCAGTGAGTGGGATTCCCTCCCCAGGGTTATGTTGCTGGTTGCTGTGGCAACAGAAAGCCTCTGGTGTGATGTTATTGTGTTCCTGCTGGCTTGGCTGGCTCAGTGAACGACGCGGCTGGAGGTTAGGGGTGGCTTTGGTTCAACCTCTGGTTCTTTGGCTGGCTCAGCTCTGGGCTTTGGTGGGTCAGGCTCAGACCCTGTGGCTGGCTCAGGGCTGGGCTGGAGGGAGGCTTTGGTTCTGGGGAGGCCTCTGATTCTGTGGCTGAATCAGTGCTGCAGGCTTAGAGGGGAGGCCTTGGTGGGCTCTGGTTCTGTGCTGGAGGCTTAGAGGGGAGGCCTTGGTGGGCCAAGCTCTGGTTCTGTGCTGGAGGCTCTGGTTCTGTGCTGGAGGCTTAGAGGGGAGGCCTTGGTGGGCCAGGCTCTGGTTCTGTGCTGGAGGCTTAGAGGGGAGGCCTTGGTGGGCCAGGCTCTGGTTCTGTGCTGGAGGCTTAGAGGTGAGGCCTTGGGTCTCTGAGGGTAACTCAGTGATACCAGGTGTGGTGTAGTAGTAGCGGTCACTCTGGGGCCTAGCTCAGGTCCAGACGAGGCGCTTGGGCATAGCGGGGCAGGAGGAGTAGGAGTAGTAGTGGAGGAAGAGGAGGAGGAGGTGGTGGTAGCAGTAGTACGCAGGTACCATTAAGGGCAATGGAAGAGGCATGGGCACCTTCGTAACAAAGCAATCAATGGGGTTTTAAAACAGCAGTCACACCAAAAGAAATAAAGAGATCATGAGAATGAGAGAGAGAGAGAGAGAGAGAGAGAGAGAGAGAGAGAGAGAGAGAGAGAGAGAGAAAGAGAGAGACAAGAGAGAGACAAGAGAGAGAGAGAGAGAGAGAGAGAGAGAGAGACAAGAGAGAGACAAGAGAGAGAGAGACAAGAGAGAGAGAGAGAGAGAGACAAGAGAGAGAGACAAGAGAGAGAGACAAGAGAGAGAGAGACAAGAGAGAGAGAGAGAGAGAGAGAGAGAGAGAGAGAGAGAGAGAGAGAGAGAGAGAGAGAGAGAGAGAGAGAGAGAGAGAGAGAGAGAGAGAGACAGGAGAGAGAGAGACAGGAGAGACGGAGAGAGAGAGACAGGAGAGAGAGAGAGAGAGAGAGAGAGAGGAGAGAGAGAGAGAGAGAGAGAGAGAGAGACAGGAGAGAGAGAGAGAGCAGAGAGACAGGAGAGAGAGAGAGAGAGAGAGACAGGAGAGAGAGAGACAGGAGAGAGAGAGAGAGAGAGACAGGAGAGAGAGAGACAGGAGAGACAGAGAGAGAGAGACAGGAGAGAGAGAGAGAGAGAGGAGAGAGAGAGAGAGAGAGACAGGAGAGAGAGAGAGAGAGAGCGAGAGAGACAGGAGAGAGAGAGAGACAGGAGAGAGAGAGAGACAGGAGAGAGAGAGAGAGAGACAGGAGAGAGAGAGAGAGAGACAGGAGAGAGAGAGAGAGACAGGAGAGAGAGAGAGACAGGAGAGACAGAGAGAGAGAGAGAGAGAGAGAGAAAGAGAGTGAGTGAGTCAGGAGAGAGAGAGTCAGGACAGAAGTAGAGAGAAAAGGAGGGAAAGCAGAAAAGAGAGATTTGATGCATCTCTCCCTGCACACTGTCAGAGGCTATTACTCATGCAAACCCTGAGGTCCCCCGTCCCCCCCCCCCTTCACACACACACACTGAGAGTGAGCCATTTCAAAAGAAATTGCTTTGCTGAATACCAATTACATTAGTTTATAATCAGAAATATGTAAAAGCGCAGAATGCTCTGAATTTCTCTCAATGGACTATGGTCAATCAAAATGAGGGGTCCGTTCAGCCACTGAACACAGTTGGTTTACCCTACTGGATCTGACTAACAAGAAGGGAAGGAAGGTTTACGCTCATTTCAAAATGGCCAAACCGGCTGCGTGCGTGCGCCATCGTGCATACGTTTATTTTGTCCCCCTACACCAAACGACACGCAAGTTAAAATATCAAAACAAACTCTGAACCAATTATATTAATTTGGGGACCGGTCGAAAAGCATTAAACATGTAGGGCAATTTAGCTAGTTAGCTTGCACTTGCTAGCTAATTTGTCCTATTTAGCTAGCTTGCTGTTGCTCGGTAATTTGTCCTCGGATATAAACATTGAGTTGTTATTTTACCTGAAATGCACAAGGTCCTCTACTCCGACAATTAATCCACACATAAAACGGTCTACCAAATAATTTCTAGTCATCCCTCTTCCTTCCAGGCTTTTTCTTCTCTTGACTTTATATTGCAATTGGCAACTTTCATAAATTAGGTGCATTACCGCCACTGAACTCGTTCGTCTATCAGTCACCCACGTGGGTATAACCAATGAGATGGCACGTGGGTACCTGCTTCTACAAACCAATGAGCAGACGGGAGAGGCAGGACTTGCAGCGCGATCTGCGTCAGAAGTAGAACCGATTTCTATTTTAGCCCTTGGCAACGCAGATGCTCGTTGGCGCGCGCGAGCAGTGTGGGTGCAATAATTGAATAACATGGATTTCTACATTTATTTTGCACCGCTTGCGCACACGACGCGAGCTGTGTGATCAGCCTATTAGGAGACTGTATGGTCATTAGAGGATTTGGAAAATGTTAAATGCATATTTATGTGCGTGTGTGTGAGTATTAGTTTATCTTGAGATAATGAGCAATGTGACTGTAGATTACCCTGACTCGCCCTCTCTCTCACACACACACCCTCTCACACACGACCCAACAACATCGATGTGGAGCATGCATGTAGTCCGTGTGGAGGTCACGACTAATTTCACACCCCATTAGAGATGAACCACCTGCAGTCAAGTCTCTAAGGCAACTGCTCTATGAAAGCCTCCAGATATAGAATGAAATAGAATAACGTGTGTGTGTGGCATGTCTATGTGTGAGTATCTAATCGACATTTAGCTCAGAGAGGTTAGGTTAGTTTGTTAAGTCCCATTTGCGGAGAGAAGATTCTATCTATGGGTATTTGAACTGTACCAAACAAAGCCATAGTAACAAGGGGGTTAGTAGGTTGGTTCACTGTTAACCTGAAACATCCGCAACTATCCATCAACGGACGTTTTAACTGTCTCAAACCAGGGCTGTGTCCCCAATGGCATCCTATTCCCTATAGTGCACCCTATGGGCTCTGGTCAAAACAGGGTCGTGCACTATGTAGGGAATAGGGTCCCATTTGGGACACACACTGTACCAGACTAAGCCATTGGACGAGGGGGGTTAGTTCCTGAAACATTCCCCCCCCCAGTTATCCCCATGCTCCCAGACCCCCACCTCTCCCTCTCAGCGACCTTACCTCCTCCATGCGGCCCTCACTGTTCTCTGGGTCCCCTTCGGGGGTGGGCTGGGGGGCCCTGGAGCCCTCTGGGTCTGGCCTCTCCACCTCCATAGGGCCAGGGCCGGACGGCTCCGACAGGGAAGACTGCTTCTTCTCCCTGGGGGGAGAGAGAAAGCACGAGGAGGAGTGAGAGAGCAAGAGAGCGAGAATGAGGATAGTAGAGAGATGTATTATCATACAAAGACCTGAATAAAGAACGGCATCGTAAATTATCTACACATAGATAACAAACAACGGCAAAGAAACGGTCTCATCCTACCTACAACCATTAGCCATGAAAGCTAAAAAGTAAATATAGTAGGAAGGAACAAAACTGTGTTCCTCATCAAAAAGCAGAGAAGATAAGATGGATGAGTCTACCTCTAGTAAAGAGAGTCAGACACACAGAGGACAGATGGAGAGAAGACAGGAAACAGAGAGAGAGAGAAGGGAAGGTTGGTTGAGGCCAGTTATCTGGGACAGTGCAACTATAAATAACTTACTCACACCAGAATACAGCCAACTGACACCCAGCGACCCAGCTACGAGGTCACAAATACTCCTCAAAACAAACTCCTCATACGGTCAGTCACACACACTGATTGACCAACCAAGACATGCACGGCTGTCTAACCAAAGATCACACGCGTACACACATTGAGATCACTTGCAGGGTCATCCTAATGTCACTGACTGATAAGCGATTCGGACCCCTCAAGCCTTCCACATCCTCCACACACAAAAAAAGCAAAGTCGTTGTTCATACGCTCTCCGAACACACACCTGCAATCTGAGGCCTACGAGGGGCCAGGGGACAGATGTCAACTAGAACACCACCCCAGTGGGGCAGAAGTGGAGGAGCACCCGGTCCCCGATGTGATCATTAAGAGTATGTGCTTGTTGGGACCAAACTGCCTCTTTGCTAAAGAGGGCCCCATTTCCCCTCCTTTATATAATTAAACCCTTACTCCACACTGACCATTGGTAGTCCATGTAGTACCCTCAAGAGACAGCCTAGCCAGTTGGACAATTATGACACACCTTAAGGGCACACACACCCACAATTGCCAACAGATGTCGTGTGTATTAATGATCTCCCATGGTGACACCTGCTCATTAACATCATGAGCAGTATTCTTTATCATCGTCACGACTTAATCTGACACCAGAGTCATATATTTATACATGGCTCTGTCTGACACCATCTCCTCTACACAGCAATAACTAACCTGACAAAAGAAGCATAAAATAATGACAGAGGTGGTGGACAATGAATCAGTCATACCCACCTCTCAAGTGAGACAGTCGTTACCTACACTGGATTCATATAGTAAGACAGCCAGTCTGCACTGGCTTCACACAGAGAGTGAGACAGTCGTTACCTACACTGGATTCATATAGTAAGACAGCCAGTCTGCACTGGCTTCACACAGAGAGTGAGACATGCAGTACATCTATACATGCACTGAAGTCATACCGAGACAGGTAGTGTACATTCAGATAGAAAATGTCCCCTAAACATCCATTGGATTCACAGAGTGTAGGTGAGCTCTAGTACACACACACACACACACACACACACACACACACACACACACACACACACACACACACACACACACACACACACACACACACACACACACACACACACACACACACACACACACACACACACACACAGCATAACCTGACACATGTTATGACGAGTCAAGAGCAAGGAGGAAGTAATTCGTTGTTTAATTCATAAGCTTAAAAGCTTCTGCATGATTCTCAGTATGATGCGTTTGATCCAGCCACGACCAGTTTTATTACTTACTTACCTGCGTATATGGATTCTCTGGTACTAGTAAACTTGAGTGACTGTGGAGTTACCCGGTATCTCCCATCCCCTTCCCCCAACCCGAGTCCGACAAATCCACACCCCACGTGGACGCGGAGAGCGACACTCACGTGCACGACGCATGAATGTAATGTAACACTTCGTGTCAGTCTAAAAATTAAAACGCCCACCGCTGACAGTTAAAACGTATGTGGCGACAGTTTAACGATAATTTAATTAGGGCACCAGGCGGGCAGGGTGAACGAGCGGTTGAGACATGACACAATCAACACTGGCAGCGCCTTAGCTACTACCGATGAAGCCAATCTAGCAACGTAATGCCTATCCTTTCGCTCTCCATCTTACCCGTTTTCGGTCCCTTCCGACAGCATATTGTCTGGCTGGAACCGCCGACACCTAACGCTCTATCGCAATCGATTGCTCCAGTCAGGCACGGATTGAAATTGAGGACGAGAAATCCTTATGCGGCTGCCGGGTTTGTGCACTGCGACGGTATCAGAGTAGTAATACACACACGACGGCCATATTGGATAGCGAGCCGAGAGGGGAAACTAGCCGGGATCCTTGGGACCTCCAGCTCTGACGTCACCCCACTGAAGTTTACATTTCAAATGGTTCGAGTTATTGTTGTAGGGGTTAAGGAAAATACGAAGCTGGAGGATTTACTCCCCTCAACGTTGTATGGAGATCTAACAGTGTCGAATTACGTGAGGCTTCCTTTTATCGTATAGAAGTTTCGTTATGTTTTAGCCTGTTACAAATGTACTGGTAAGTGGATGGCATTCCGGCTACTTTGAGAAAAACGACAGCTGTGTGCCTGTTGTTCACACGCGTATCTGCCCTCACTGGCTAGAACAGTCCCACCCGATCTCCCAGGCCTTCAATAATTGAGGACATGTATTTCTATTGTTAGAGCGGTCACCCTGCTATTTTATCAATATAATAGATACTATTTGTTTACATTTAGGGAAGGGACGTCCCAAGAATCTCGGATTGCACTAACCGTCTCTCTTCGGCTGTAGGGTGCCTCATCAAACGACTAACAAGAAGTACGACTACCTTTTCTATAACTAGTAGTCGCGCGAGTAAGCATTTTGACTGTTCACAATGCTGTCGTTAAGTGAAGGGACACCATATTGTAACAACGAACTTGACATTTGGCAGTAGTAGAGTAGCTACAATGGATCAAACTAAAACATTGTGGTGTTCTGGACAACTTATTGCGTCATCTCTATATGGAATAAACATTTTCTTTCCAATAAATCCATGTGTCAAATGTCATTCATCAAAACCCATGAAACATACTTCAAGACATAGATGGACTTTAAAACTTAATGATAATGAGGCAAGAGTTTATTTAACTAGGCAAGTCGGTTAAGAATAAATTCTTATTTACAATCACGGCCTTTACCAGCCAAACCCGGACAATGCTGGGCCAATTGTGCGCCGCCCTATGGGACTCCCAATCACAGCCGTTGTGATACAGCCTAGATTCGAGCCAGGGTGTCTGTAGTGACCCCTCTAGCGCTGAGATGCAGTGCCTTAGACCGGGGCCCAACGTGAAAAAGTGCAGTTTTCCAGGAAAACTAGTAGTCCGCATTGAGGTACGTTTTCCCACACATATCCTACGCCGGCTCCAAAGTGTCTTAATGTAATCATGATTGCGTTCCGACCCCAGTGCATCTCAGTGTAAACAAGCGTACGGGTAGGGTCGGTATCTTCTGGCAAAGGCAAGACACATAAAATATATCTGCATTCACACATGTTCTAATGGTGCTTCCTGCTTTTATTATAATCGCTACCTTGAGACGTCCATCCACTCCTGGAGTCCAATCATCCATCCACAGATCAATGACCAGGGCCCGGTTTCCTGATAGTGATGGAGCTTAGGAGCGCTTAAACGATGCATCTTTCCTACAACGGCCGAAGATGTAACATGCGTTTCTCAAAACAATACGCAGAGAGAACAGTCTAAGTTGGAGCATGTGTCCATACTTATAGTATCGAAAGGGAGAACTGAACTCGGATCAGTTTTCTCCATTAAAATCTGACCAAACCATTATTTTACAATACTGACGACGGATCAGCTCCTATCACCACCTATGGCTGCAAATATTGAGGTGGCTTATTCGAATTGCTTACCCAATCAAAATGCACTAAATCACTGATTTGGCACATCATTGCACACATGTTGGGCTACACATTAGACAGCCTACAAGTATCAAAATAGAACTCAATTGAACATTAAATGTATGTAATTATGATTACCCCGGGCCCGTACTGTTTATTGTAATGCAGGTCATCTCAATTTTCATTTGAAGCTTATTTTTATATGTCGCTTGTTTGTATAAATTGCAAAGACATTGGCAACTTTGTATTTATAGTTAACTTTGATCAAGTTATCAGCGGTCAGAGAGAGACATATAAACCAAACCATGTGATTCTATGTTTAGCAGAGATGTGTATAAAGTGACGCGGGGAGGGCAAAAATACATCCAACGTCGCACTTAGCTGTTCAACGAGTGGTCTGAGTTAGGCGTTAGATTACGAGCAGGTTCAAATGTGACATTAATAACATTGTTTTGGGAAACCGTTTGGAAATGTAACAATGCTCCTACGAAGGTTCTCACGATGACTTAGCCTTAGGAAGCTTTTAGGAAACCGGGCCCAGAAGCAAGTGTTAAACATGTTAAATTCCAAAGAAACATTCACATTACAGACAACTGAGGCAGGGATGATAGAGGGGGGTTCTATTAATGTCGGCCCGGGCGCACATGTAGGTGTATTTTGCACCTTTATAAGGGTTAGGGTTCCCAAACACCCATATCTCCATGTTACGGCTCTTGTTAACGGAAGACAGACGGAATCACCTGTGTTAATTAGCTACAGTCCATACGGAAACTATTCAGACCTTGACTTTTTCCACATTTTGTTAAGTTAGTCTTATTCTATTTTTTTAACTCAATCTTCACACAATACCCCAACATAAAGTGAAAACAGGTTTTTAGGAATTTTTGCTAATTTATAAGAAAACATACCTTAGTTAAATAAGTATTCAGACCCTTTGCTATGAGACTCAATTGAGCTCGTGTGCATCCTGTTTCCATTGATCATTCTTGATGTTTCTAAAACTTGATTGGAGTCCAACTGTGGTAAAATAAATGGATTGGGCACGATTTGGAAAGGCACAAACCTGTCTAGATAATGTCTCACAGTTGGCAGTGCACGTCAGAGCAAAAACCAAGCCATGAGGTTGAAGGAGTTGTCTGTAGAACTTTGAGACAGGATTGTGATGAGCCACTGATCTGAGGAAGGGTATCAAAACATTTGTGGCATTGAAGGTCCCCAAGAACACAGTGGCCTCCATCATTCTTAAATGGAAGAAGTTTGGAACCACCAAGACTCTTCCAAGAGCTGGCCGCCCGGCCAAACTGAGCAATCGGGGGGAGAAAGGCCTTGGTAATGGAGGTGACCAAGAACCCGATGGTCACTCTGACAGAGCTCCAGAGTTCCTCTGTGGAGATGGGAGAACCTTCCAGAAGGACAACCATCTCTGCAGCACTCCACCAGTCAGGCCTTTATGGTAGAGTGGCCAGACAGAAGCCACTCCTCAGTAGAAGGCATATGAAAGCCCACTTGGAGTTTGCCAAAAGGCACCTAAAGGACTCAGATCACGAGAAACAAGATTCTCTGGTCTGATAAAACCAAGATTGAACTCTTTGGCCTGAATGCCAAGCATCACATCTGGAGGAAACCTGGCACCATCCCTAAGGTGAAACATGGTGGTGGCAGCATCATCCTGTGGGGATGTTTTTCAGCGGCAGGGACTGGGAGACTAGTCAGGATTGAGGGAAAGATGAACGGAGCAAAGCTCAGGACCTCAGACTGGGTTCACCTTCCAACAGGACAACGACCCTAAGCACACAACCAAGACAACGCAGGAGTGGCTTCGGGACAAGTCTCTGAATGTCCTTGAGTGGCCTAGCCAGAGTCCAGACCTGAACATCTTTGGAGCGACCTGAAAATAGCTGTGCAGTGACGCTCCCCATCCAACCTGACAGAGCTTGAAAGGATCTGCAGAGAAGAATGGGAGAAACTCCAAATACAGGTGTACCAAGCTTGTAGCGTCATACCCAAGAAGACTCAAGGCTGTAATCACTGCCAAAGGTGCTTCAACAAAAGTACTGAGTAAATATGAATACTTATGTAAATGTCATTTCAGTTTATTTGTAATCAATGTGCAACATATTCTATAAACCTGTTTTTGCTTTGTCATTATGGGGTATTGTTTGTAGATTGTGGGGGGGGGGGAAGCGATTTAATCAATTTTAGAATAAGGCTGTAACTTAAAATGTGGAAAAAGTCTAGGTCTGAATACTTTCCTAATGGACTGTATCTAGCGTGCTCTGAACACCTGTGTGTAAAGTCTTATTCACACGGGATTAGTTTTACTGGGGGAGATCGGGTTATGGAATTATGTGCAAGAGCACAAATCAACATATCCATCATTAAGTCCGTCATTTTACAGTAATAATTCAAGCCGCAAAAAAAAAAAAAAACAAGTCCACAGTCCTCTTATATTACTAATCTAGTGCGGATCGACATCGCTGTGTTTTGAGAGAAATGTCTAAATTTGACAGGTGTGCCTGGCGGTTTGAGAATTAAAATAGGCCTAACTGAATCGATCAATTGATGCTTAAAACAAAGTGCTGCTCATAGCCCATAAAGAGCCTAAATGTGTCAACTTTTAGTGAATGCCTTTGTTTATAAGTTGTCAATGAATTGAACATTGCCAAATGTGTCAGTAAAAAAGTGTCTACTTAATGCAACCCTTGCTGTTTGTTCAGAGATCGCAAAGCAGGCCCCCAACTAAACTACATTTTCAGAAATGACAAGTTCACTTTCTCATCCATAGCCTTAAAATGCATCTCAAGTGCAAGTACACGGTTTAGCGCACATCTGCAAGCTGGGGAGCATGTAGGACGTCTACTGCAGATTGAGAAAATAATGATTAGGATCACACTTCCTCAATTCCAACGACGCTATACCAAAGATGGCTTGGAATGGTTTAGAAACTTGGGAGCCAAACTCAAGTTGTCAGTGTAGCCTGTTATTGCCTGGACATGTTGAAATAGCTTTACGCCTAGAATAAAAACCTCCAGGCAAATTCCTTCAGAAGTAATTTCTTGAAAAAGCAATAATGGGACATCATCCAAAAATGTATACTTTTGACTCATCTGCCCATAGAACATTCTTCCAGGAGTCATTCAGGTTCTTCCAGGTGCTTTTTGGCAAACTTGCATAAACTTTTTGGATGAGATGGGTCCCATTATGTCTGGCGAAAACCAAACACTGCATTCCACAGTAAGAACCTTATACCAACAGTCAAGCATGGTGGTGGTGTGATGGTGTGGGGGATGCTTTGCTGCCTCAGGACCTGGATGACTTGCATTAATAGAAGGAACCATGAATTCTGCTCTGTATCAGAATTCTACAGGAGAATGTCAGGACATCTGTCTGTGAGCTGAAGAGCAGCTAGATCATGCAGCAAGACACACAAATAAGTCACAAAAATCTGAAAGAGGGTAAATACCTTTTCACGGCACTGTACAAATCGCTAATGCATCAGAAAATGTATGTGTGCAAATATTAGCAGCTCACCAAGGGTTTGTTTTGTGAAGTGTGTGTGTCAGCGTTTCTGTTATGAAAATGTGGCGCTGGACATTTGACCGGCAGCATTTTCATTTATCGGTACATTTCTCAGACCCATATGCATTGGGAGCGTAACCTGATTAGGGCTTCCGCCCACGGTGCTCCCAAATTCATACAACTGGTAGGCCTAGGAGACATTTTATCATTCTTTTTTTTTTTTTAAAGGCAATGAGTCTGATGCAACAGATCAGAACGTTTAGCCTAAAAAAAAATGGATAAACTTATTTCTTAACATTATTAGCGCAGCAAAGTTCACAAGGTAGGAGGCTACGGGTCTTTATGAAATAATTGCCTCCACGGATATCGTCGGATTTTTCCTCAGCTACTTTGAAGCAAGGTACAATATGCCTCATATGTAGTAAAATGTTCAGGTTTCAAACAAGCAGCTAAATGCTTTCAAAATGCATACTGCCTCCAGTATCCATACTGCCTCCAGTATCCATACTGCCTCCAGTATCCATACTGCCTCCAGTATCCATACTGCCTCCAGTATCCATACTGCCTCCAGCTCATTACAAAGTGGTGTGTGACACACTGATGTGTGTCACACATGAAAATGCTGCCTTCCTTGCCTATGCATTTAAATGGCTAATGGGAAGTGAGCTTCAATTACCAGTTGAGAAATAAAAAATATTACCTCTTTAATCGTGGCCAAAAAACGTTTGAACGCGTGATTGCATTTGGAATTGTGGCGTAATGTTTGGGCTGTCAGATATTTTTCTAAAGGGCTCTGCATCTGTATGCTGTGCGTGTGTTAAGACTTTCTTTTTTACATTTAACTAGGCAAGTCCGTTAAGAGCAAATTCTTATTTGCAATGACGGCCTAGGAACAGTGGTTTTAACTGCCTTGTTCAGGGGCAGAACGACAGATTTTTACCTTGTCAGCTCAGGGATTCGATCTTGCAACCTTCCGGTTACTAGTCCAACGCTCTAACCACTAGGCTACCTGCCGCCCCAGATACATAACCAATATACACACGCATCATTTAGTGGAATTAAATTGCCGCAAATTAACCATGAACGGTCAAACGTATTTACATCAACAGGCAGCAATTAAATTTTTTCAACAGCTAACAGAAACGCTGGTGTGTGTGTGTAAAGAACAGCGAGGAGTGTGTGCGTTGTGAGAGCAACTCAAATGGTATTATGGCTGACCTGGAAGGTTGTTTCTTCTCTCCTCCTTTTCCCAGTCTTCTCCTTTCATCCCCTCTTCCTTTTCCCGGGACAGATTTCTGAGAAACAAATAGAATGAGCAAACGATATGGCAAAATATCAATGCGCCGTGTTAAGAGACAAAAGCAAGAAGCCACTTCTGTAGCAGTAAAGAATCCCCTTTTAATATGATCAAATCAAAGCATGTCGAGAAAGATTGCTGGGAAGAGGGGTTGGTATGTTAAATGATTATGTTCCATAATATAAAGAAGCATGTCACAGGTGGTGAAGCATCTTTCACTAATTCTCCTCAGCCCACACTGACCCAGTCAGTATGAGAAGGTGAGTTTAACTCACTTGCATCCAGAGAGACACACTGTCAGTCTGGTGCATCAGTATTAGCATGGCGGGATCGTCATCGGAGACTAACGTCTACACTGCTCTGTACTGAAGGGTGATGGCAGCTTGTCATTGCAGAGAGAAAGATTTGATTGACATCCGGATTAGCCAGTCACTAACCTTTTTTTTGTCCCGGGAGGAGGTGGAGCCAGAGGAATGTGATGAAGAGGATCCAGAATCCGAGTCGGAGGATGAAGAGTCGCCGCCGCTGGAGGGGGATGACCTCCTGTCGCTCGCCCTCTTCCTCTGCCTGCACCGCTCTTCTTCCTTTTTTCTCACGTCTTCCTTCCGCTTCTTCTCTTCTTCTCCCTTACCTGGGTAAGAGGGGGGCAGAACAGGCCCCATGGGCTCAACCTCAACAGCCTCTTCAGGTCCTCTTCTCCTGGTCTCGCCGGCGGCTTTCGTTGTCGCCTTTTCTGCCTGGCTGTCACTCTCCTTCTCTACAGTGTCTCCCCCAGTTTTCCATCCAAGCTTTTCCGCGGACGCCTTGTTCGGTGAGGTGACCTCTATGGTGTTGTCTGTGTACTGCTGGGCCCCTGAGACGAGGACTTCCTGTTTGAGGGGGGGTTCCCCTGGGGTGGTCACCACCACAGACCCCTGCTGTTCAAGTTTGGGAGGGGATGCCATGGAGCCGGATGAGGTGTCGGAGAACATGCGGGGCTTCTTGGGGGCGAGAGCAGGCAGGCAGGCGGTTGAGCCGGGAGGGGCGGAGAGGGGTTCGTCCCTGCCGAAGGGTGACTTCTTCGGGCTGTCCCCCTGGTGCACAGCAGGCACCTCTGACCCCCCAGACCCAAACTGCGAGGACACAGACGTCACGTCACGTCCGTGCTTCCATGGCGGCAGGCAACTCTCACTCTCTTCCTGTTTCTCCTTCTCCACTTGCTTCATCTCCCTCTCCTCCACCTGCTTCTTTTCTTTCTCCGTCCTCTTCTGTGCCGTCTCTCCAGATGGACCCTGGGGCTCCGCGGTGAGGGTGATGCTGGGGACAGCTGCTCCAGACACCAGAGAGAGAGGATGGAACTGGGCTCCAGATCCAAACATAGGCACTGGTGCAGGGACCTCAGGTACAGGGACAGTTCCGGAGTGCGCTGCATTGCTGCCGCCGATGTGGGTGATAGCAGCCCCACGGAACAGGACTACCCCAGCCCCCGGTCCTGCTTCTGGGACGCTGCTACTGCCATCTCCTGGTCTGGACGACTCCCCACCACCTGTCTGGCCGTCTGAGGCACCCTCACCTCTCTTCCCGAACGCTCCCTCGGAAGCCATCTTGCGGGCGAGCAGGGAGAGGGGTCCAGGCCGCCGCTGGGCCAGGGGCTCTGGGCTGCTGGAGCGGGAGCTGGAGTCGGAGTCCTGCCTCTGGAGGCCACCTGGAGGGGAGTGGACGGCTACCCCAGCCCCTGCTCCTTCTGGCTCTTCATCCATGTCGGGCGGGCTCTGCTTGGGGGTGTCGGGGAGGGGAAAGGAGAGCTCTGGGGGTGGAGAGGGGGGCGGGGTGGGCTGGCGGAGCTGCATGGGGGGCTGGTGTACTACCTGCTGAGGTGGGATGTGTTGCGGAGGCTGGAGCTTGCGTCTGGACCTCTCTCGGCCCACTGGGACGCTGGGGGAAGGCTGCTGGGGCCGAGGAGGGGAACGTCCTCCTCTTCCTCCGCCACCTCTCCTTGCCCCCGCCGCAGGTCCCCACTCATCTTCGTCCTCCTCACTGCTGTCATCATCATCGCTGTCTTCCTGGACGCGGTTACCCCCGGCGCTGGCTGCTGCCCGAGCGGAGCGGCTGAGGTGGAGCACATAGTGGGCGGGTCGGTCGTCATCCGCCGGGGCGGTGCCTTCATTCTCCTGGGCCTGGACGCGGGGGGGCATGGAGGGTGGCAGGCCCTGGCGCTCTGGGTCCCCCAGGACACGCACAGACAGGGAGGCCACAGCGCGGGGCGGTGAGGGGGTGGTGGGCTCCTCGTGGCGGAGGCCAGTGTGGAGTGAGAGACGCTGCTGCATCCAGGATCCAGGGGCGTCAGGGGATTCCTGGGGCACGGAGCCTGGGCCAAAGTGTGGTCTACGAGACATCATTCCTTGCCCCATCATCATTGGCCCTCCAGCTCCTTCCTCTTCCTCGGCCCGGGTCAGTGGGGGCTGGGAGGGTATGGGGCGATGCTGAAGTAAAGAGAGAGAGAGAGAAATTGAGACTGTTAGCTAGCCTGATATGAACAAGAAATTATATGAGAATAAATATATCTTGGACCGTTCGAATGTGATTGGCTTTTGAACATCTTCTGCTGTGTATGTGTTACTGACCTTGTCAGGGTGGTAGGAAGCACTGTCGTTGTCCTGCTCTGTGTCGTCGTCGTCCTCCTCCTCCTCCTCCTCCGGGCCTGTTTCCCCTGCTGAGAGGAAACAGAGGTTAGACGTTAGGAGTCAGAGTTTGGAACTGGGATGTCTGCAGACTCTGCACTACAACTCAATTGAGAATGGAGAGCACAAGAAAGACAGCTCACTCAACATAACAAAAATAACCTGGTATATACAAATCATTTAAACTGAATAGCTTTATCTCCATCTCTACATTCATAGACTCAATCGGGGGGCTCCCGAGTGACGCAGCGGTTTAAGGCACTGCATCTCAGTGCTACAGACCCTGGTTCGATCCTGGGCTGTATCACAACCGGTCGTGATTGGGAGTCCCATAGGGCGGTGCACAATAGGCCCAGCATCTCCCTGGTTAGAGTTTGGCCGTCATTGTAAATAAGAATTTGGACTTAACTGACTTGCCTAGTAAAATAAATAAAAATCATGGACACTCTTACAGACACTTGTGGCTGCTTCATGTGATACATTGTCGTCTTTACTTGTTTCCCTTTGTGCTGTTGTCTGTCCCTAACAATGTTTGTACCATGTTGTCATGTTGTGTTGCTGCCATGATGTGTTATCTTACACGGAATCCAAACCAGATGTGCGCCATCGTGCATAAATGTATTTTGTCCCCCCACACCAAACGCGATTACGACACGCAGGTTAAAATATCAAAACAAACGCTGAACCAATTACATTAATTTGGGGACAGGTCCAAAAGCATTAAACATTTATAGCAATTTAGCTACCTAGCTTGCACTTGCTAGCTAATTTGTCCTATTAAGTTAGCTTGCTGTTGCTAGCTAATTTGTCCTATTAAGCTAGCCTGCTGTTGCGAGCTAATTTGTCCTGGGATATAAACGTTGTAATTTTACCTGAAATGCACAAGGTCCTCTACTCCGACAATTAATCCACACATAAAACGGTCAACCAAATCGTTTCTAGTCATCTCTCCTCCTTCAAGGCTTTTTCATCTTTGAACTTATATGGTGATTGGCATCTAAACTTTCATAGTATTACCACGACGACCGACAACACAGTTCGTCTGTCAATCACCCATGTGGGTATAACCAATGAGGAGATGGCACGTGGGTATCCGCTTCTATAAACCAATGAGGAGATGGGAGAGGCAGGACTTGCAGCGCGATCTGCGTCACAAATAGAACTGACTTCTATTTTAGCCCTTGGCAACGCAGACGCTCGCGAGCAGTGTGGGTGCAATAATTGAATAATATAGATTTCTAAATTTATTTTGCCACACATGCGACGCGAGCGGTGTAGTCAGGGTATTATGTCTCTCTTTATGTAGTGTTGTGATGTGTGTTTTGTCCCACATTTTTAATCCCAGCCCCCGTCCCCGCAGGAGGCCGTTTGCCTCTTAGTAGGCCGTCATTGTAAATTATAATTTGTTCTTAACTGACTTGTCTAGTTAAATAAAGGTTAAAATAAATAAAGACAAGTTGTTAGTACACCTTCGGATAAAATAATAAATATATTAAAGTGGATACTGTGGTTTATTCCTAGTAGTTCTCCTCAGCCCACACTGACCCAGTCAGTATGAGAAGGTGAGTTTAACTCACTTGCACCCAGAGAGACACACTGTCTGTCTGGTGCATCAGTATTAGCATGGCGGGATCATCATCGGAGACAATAAGGACTTGGGAACATTACATGATGCAAGAGGCCTGAGATGGACCCACTATCCATATATGCAGATGACAAGTGCACTCAGCTATAAGGCCACTGTTAATATGCAGATGTGAATGGCACTAAGCTAACTGCCCTCCATTCATTCACTGGTATCACTCTACAGCTGTTAACTGCACTAAGCTATAGGGCCATTGTACATTGTTCAGATAGAGTGCAGACTTGAACTACATGTCCAAACTCACATACCACTTACAATGCATGCCCAAAACCTTGCTTCAGTGTGTATATTGGAACAGACTGCTATGTTCCAATGTCCACTCAACACTAGCATTCTAAGTTAAGTAGTGTGCTAGTGTGGATATTAGAGCCTGGTTGTGTGTGTCTTACCATCGGCCTCTGCCGCCTCCCGGGCCTCTCTCTCCAGCCTGTGGCGGAGGAGCTCCTGCTGCTGAGCCAGGTACTGCTTTATGAAGCTGTTCTGGCTCATCTCCTCCCCAATCTGAACACACAGGGGACATAAACACAACATCAGAAAGTCAGGAAGGGAAAGACTAGGCTACCTGTGTGTTTTAATGATACAGGACTCACCTTCACCACAACCTAAAATGATAGACACAATCAGGAGGAGGGGGTAAAATGATCACCTCTGTGCATTGAACGATACAGGTTGAAATATTTTCTAATTCATTTGAGGGTAAAAAAAAATATATATATATATATATACATATCTGGTCTGAAACACACAGATGACTGACAATTAAATCAGGTAACCTCCGTAATATTGTCTCTACATCTAGTACCGACTCTCCAAACAATAGTGTATTGCTTGGTCTCTTACCTGGGAGTTGGGCTGGAGCCCAATGTGGGAAGTGGAAGTCTTCTTAACATTTTCCAACATCAGAGCCTAAAACAGCGAGCAAACTACTGGTTAAAACACATAAAACACAAACATAACCATGCTGTTGTATTTTCACAATGCAGGCTAATAAGAACTATTGGTTTATTCTCCTCAGCACACACTGACCCAGTCAGTATGCAAAAGTGAGTTTAACTCACTTGCACCCAGAGACACACTGTCAGTCTGGTGCATCAATATTAGCATGGCGGGATCATCATAGGAGGGAAAGAAAAAAGCAATACAGACAGTACTAAACATTTAACATTTACATTGTAGCAAAACCAACCAAATTATTGGAGGCACATACTTAAAATCAGTCACCAATTTTGTAGCATCCTAAACAGGACAACAAGCCCTTGTTCCCATTCCAACTCCAGCTGCAAGTGATGCCCAAAACTTCGTCATAGTGGTCAGGAGCAGGGTCTCTGAAACACTCTCTCTGTCCTGCCCTCTGGAGCTTCTCTTCTAATGAACAGACCCGTTTTAATTCTATATAGGCTAAATAGGGAACGTAGAGGCGAAATGGATCGTTGGTCTGTTACATAGGAGGGGCATCATTGGGATAGGTAAATCCAAATCGACTTGGGTCATTGAGTTTCGATCGCCCTTCCACTGACATTTGCAAACCTTCAGCTTGCATTCTATTGGAAATGCGGAAGAATAGCCCATTTTTACACAGGATATTGCCCATAATACAAGCATAGGAAACTGCATGGCTGATTGAAAAACGGGTCGTTATAATGTATGACATTATTTGTGATTGCTGAGCATTGTGTGCAATTCTAAGTTAAGACACTTATGAGGCAATTATAATGCAATTGGGAAAAGTATTTTTCTAATGATGGTGTCTAAATTAATATTCAGCACTAACAGTAGTTTACTGGAAACCTAATGTTTTTCACTGGTGGTAGTGTTAAGGAAAATTTGACTTCGTTAAATAATATAGCTAGCTAATTGAAGAGAAAAAGACAAGCAACTATACGTTAATTATCTCAAATATGTTTGCTTTACTAAGCTAGCTACCGAGCTAATGTTCCTATAAACAGCGCATATGGGCAGGCGCGTACCCAATCACCCTGCCCCCTTTTTCCTCTCACTCACACAGAGCGCGGGCCCGACGACAGAGGTACTGCTGCTAGTTAGTTCGCTAGCACACACTCCGATTGGGCCTTCAGATCGGTCCGTGCAACACATCTCAACTTTGAAGTGTGCTGCACCACAAAATACAATTATATAATTGGTTCGAAGTATTTTAACACACCGATGGATAATTTGCCAGACCTGAAATCCTCCGCACGCGTGCCTAATATTATGATTCCCGCACCCGAAACACGGCCTATAATTCACTCTCGCCTCCTGCTTAACTTGACCAGCTCGTCGGTAGAAGCAGTAACCGGCGCCAAACTTACCCCTTTCAGTCGCTTAATGAGCGCATTTTTCGCCCCGCTTTTAGGGAGATGTCGATGCTCCAAAGCGGCTTTCAAATCCGCCACACGGAGCGATTGTAGCGATTTACCATCCAGCGTAACATCTTCATCCGCCATTTTGCTTTCCTGTCGCTCTGTCGACTCACAGGAGCTCCAACAGGCGTCGCTACGTCCTCCTACTCCACGCCAACGTCACAGTTCGGCAGTCTCCGGAGGGGGTGGAGAGACTTTCCTACTGTAGTTACCAGCCGATACTGTGCTAGCCTACAACTCATCTCTAAAAATCACAAATCTTCCATCATTTAAATGAGCCTTATCCATGTGTCTGACGCTTTTTACAGACAGTGCACAGTATCATGTCCGAAAAAACAAAACATGGAATAATTAAGTCAGATGCTTCACTAACAAGGTGAAAAGTGAAACACCTTTTTAAAATACATATAGACACTGTCATCAGAAATAATTCACACCAAGACAGAATGTAATTGTAAAAATGTATTTGTGCATTTTAGAAGGGAACAGAGTCAAATGACTCATCATTGTAGTGTTCAATTTACATGAACTAGACTGGATAGATGCCTTATATAGCCATTGAGTCAATCCCAACAAATTCACTTTAGTGTAAAAACAAATTACAACACGAAAAGCTTTCAAAAATACATTCTGGTACAAAAAAAGGCAAAAAACAAATTTAGCTTAATCAAACTAACTGCTCTTCTCCAACTATTTTCAAACATTGTAGTAAAATTGAATTCGTGTTGTGAAGTGAAAACATCCCTGGTTAAATATGTGCATATATAACAAATATAGCAACTTAAAGCCATGCAGATCACAAAGCCACTAGGAAAAAATTATAAATAAATACAATTGTTATTAATTATGATGATGCTTTTCTATTATTAGGCCCTCCGGCTATGGATGTGACTTGACTTTACTGTGCAGGCCAGCATTCTGTAGAAACCCTGCTACTTTCCACTAGGGGGAGCTCAAAGGCAAATCACTAGTGTTTGAGGAAGCTACTTCCTACTTGTTTTTGGCACTGACGCATATTAGTTAATTTGACCTTCCTATCACCAACATACTGCATAGAGTCAGACAGCAATACTAGGGAGGGTGGCAGCATTGACTTTGCAGGGTGCCATTAGTCTTTCAACAATAGGAAAGCCTAGAAGCCTGCGCCCCAATCATACCTTAGCCCCCGATGCAATTATTAGGATCTGAGAGGATTGGGTAAGAGTAGCCCATGAAGCAATATGGCGATACTTCCACCTAGCCTATCAGAGGCTACAGGGAACTAGATAGGTAACTAGATAGGCGAAACAGGAGGCAATGTTTGGGCACAGAAGATTAGTTTAAGCATTGACTTAAGGAGGGCAATGGTGACAAATATTAACTTCATGGAGATACACACACATTACAGAAATAGCCCATTTGGCAAGTCTGCAACCCACACGTCTGCTATGGATTCCTCACAAGGTCGCACTGACAATAGAGTTGAATAGAAAACAGACAGGCAACAGTATACCAGTATGTCTGTCTAGGAGCCACCCGCATAGACAAAAGACAACCCTTTCTTTCTCGTCATTTGGACAACATGCCGGGGACTGTGTAGGCAAGTGAGGGTGTGTGACGGAAGGTGTAATGTGTGTGAGAAAGCGAGAGGAAAGGGAGAAATGAAAAGCGAGACAGGTGTAGACAGGTAAAAGTTGGCATACAGGTTCTTCCCTCTCGATGGCCCAACCGTGGGAAAGGACATGCCTGACTGAGCCCGCTCTTGCACCACTCCAACAACAGGATACTTGAAACCAATCTCAGTCCCACATAGAACTCATAACCTTCTTTCCAATCCCCCTCTTCCAGACTACAAGCTAGGAAACTGAAGGGGTAAAAGAGTAGCCATCTTGTCATCTTGCAAGCTCCTATGGTCAACATCCTCTGGATAATACAAGTTTTTCACAATCTCCAATGCAACACCAGGCAGAAACACACAGTAATGCTGCCACAGCATTTATATACAGACCCACCACCTGCACCAAGCTCTCCCTGTTCTCCTCCATTGCAACAAACAGGATGTGGGCACACTTGCTATTTTTTTTTGGGGGGGGGGTGGAGAGTTACTTCGAATAAATAAGGATGCAAAGATAAGAAAACAAATGGTTGTCAAAGGAAGAGGAACGTGTGGCAACCGACCAGAACTAGGCTGTCTCCCATAATATGGTGGCCCAAAAGGGACACAATAATGTCACAAACCTGGTTCAAACATGAGCAAAACCAAACATCCATCAATCAAATAAGTTATCAAGACACACGAGACAGCTGTGCTTGGCAGTTGGCACCAAGAGCACAGAAGTCAGTAAGTATAAAAACAAAGCCCAACCAACACACACAAAATCTAACTCAATGACAAATTTGAGGCACAGATCTCAGTTCTTCTTCCGCACTGATAATCAATGATTCCAAGTCAATTACTTCCAACGTCAAACCGCTCAATTAAGAAGACCACACATTGAAACAACTATTAAGGCAGCGTTTCCCAAACTCAGTCCTCGGGACCCTGAGGGGTGCACGTTTTGGTTTTTACCCTAGCACTTCACAGCTGATTAAAATGATCAAAGCTTGATGATTAATTTATTATTTGAATCAGCTGTGTAGTGCTAGGGTAAAAACCAAAAACGTGCACCCCTTGGGGTCCCGAGGACTGAGCTTGGGAAACTCTGAACTAAGGCATTTCAAGAAGAGAAGTTGAAGAAATATTGTCAAGATATCTCTGCGAGGCGCTTTAGCAGGCTGGAGAATCCAGCGGCATGCTGGGACAGCTCTGCAACGCGGTCCACCATTTCCTGGGTGGCAGAGACCGATGGATAGTTTTGTGCTGCCCCCTTTGTAGCCACGACGACGGCCTTCAGGGCCTGACACAGACGCCCCCCTGAGGTTGTGACCTACGGAGAGAGAAAGACAAAATAAATATCTTACCTAAATGTCCCTAATCCCTTTCACCTTGACCTAAATCTCTAATTAATTCTGCTGCAAGCTGTTCTTTATGTTTGACTACCGTATCGAACTCTACATTTGGAATGAAATGCAGGGTCGTGTTCATTAGGCATTGAATGGAAGAAAACTGACTGCAACAGGTAGGGACTACCTAAACTCGTCCTATGAGTAACATTCATTTCTTTTTTCTGTTGTAAAATGTTTTGCTACAGTGTGCCCTCATGAACACGAGTCACGACCATGTCATTTTGGCATGAAATGTGTGCTGACCTTTGCCCGGAGGTCAGGAGAGGTCAGGAGGCGGGAGAGCGTGTCCCCGATGAACACCAGCTTGTGCGCCGTCACGATCAAACTCTTCCCCCGGGAAACGAAGACGCGGGGAGGCTGGTTCCCCTGCACACTGTTGAAGAGCACGTCGATGGAGTCCGCCAGACAGGAGAGGTGGGACAGGCTCTGAGACGAGTAGAAGGACAGCAGCTCAGAGTCCTCCAGAGAGAGAGAGATGGGCAGAGGAGGGGAGGGGCTCAACTGGAGCGAGAGAGAGACAGAGAAGGAAGAGAGAAGATAGACAGGGAGAGAGTTAGAGAAATGGGGAGAGAGTTAGAGACATAGGTGGAGGGGGAGAGTTAGAGACATAGGGGGAGGGAGAGAGGGAAAGACAGTGAGATAGGGCCATCATTGTAATGGCAGGGATGAACATTGTCACTTATGGAACTGCTATGTATTCTGCAATGGTCCACCACTGTCTATTATGTCAAGTTCTTAGAACCACAGATGACCTCTTGTTGTGTGGCTATGACACGAGTTGACGCAACCTACAAAAATATAAGCTGAGAAAAAATGAGAGAAAGATAAGCTAGAGAGACATTGAGATTAAGGTAGAGATACTGTAAAGGTAAACAAGTTGAGTTGACCCAGGCAGGTTGAAACTGGATAAAGGAGTACAGAGAGCAGATTTACTGTCAATGTAAACTAAAGTCAGGTAGATCAATGTTGACTCACTGGACTGAAGGACAGAGAAAGCTCATCAGTAAATACACAGAGAGAATTAATGATTTATCCGAGGCCATAGTTTGTGTATGTGGTGTGAAGATGTGAGAGGATGAGTGTGTGTGTGTATGTGCGGGGTGATTGGTGTGAAAACAAAGTGTGTGAGAATGAGACAAGCATATGTGTGACAATTGGGAGCGTAAGATGTGAGTGTGTGTTACTTACCCTAGGCTCTGTGGTGTGGACAGTCTGGTTTGACCCATTCTCTGTCTGGACATCTGAGGGAGGCTCTGGCTTTCCCTGTGGAGGAAAGGTGAACATACACTACATGACCAAAAGTATGTGGACACCTGCTCGTCGAACATCTCATTCCAAAATCATTGAGATTAATATGGAGTTGGTCCCCCCTTTGCTGCTATATATATATGGAGTTGGTCCCCCCTTTGCAGCCTCCATTCTTCTGGGAAGGCTTTCCACTAGATGTTGGAACATTGCTGTGGGGATTTGCTTCCATTCAGCCGCAAGAGCATTAGTGAGGTCAGACACTGATGTTGGGTGATTAGGCCTGGCTCGCAGTCGGTGTTCCAATTCATCCCAACAGTGTTCGATGGGGTTGAGGTCAGGGCTCTGTGCAGGCCAGTCAAGTTATTACACACCGATCTCGACAAACCATTTCTGTATGGACCTCGCTTTGTGCACAGGGGCATTGTCATGCTGAAACAATAAAGGGCCTTCCCCAAACTGTTGCCACAAAGTTGGAAGCACAGAATCGTCTAGAATGTCATTGTATGCTGTAGCATTAAGATTTCCCTTCACTGGTACTAAGGGGCCTAGTATGAACAATATAAAACAGCCCCATACCATTATTCCTCCTCCATCAAACTTTACAGTTGGCACTATGGATTTGGGCAGGTAGCGTTCACCTGGCATCCGCCAAACCCAGATTTGTCCATCAAACTGCCAGATGGTGAAGCGTGATTCATCACTCCAGAGAACGCGTTTACACCGCTCCAGCCGACGCTTGGCATTGCGCATAGTGATCATACGCTTGTGTGCGGCTGCTCGGCCATGGAAACCCATTTCATGAAGCTCCCGACTAACAGTTCTCGTGTTGACGTTGCTTCCAGAGGCAGTTTGGAACTCGGTAGTGAGTGTTGCTATGCGCGTCAGCACTCGGTGGTCCCGTTTTGTGAGCTTGTGTGGCCTACCACTTCGCGGCTGAGCCGTTGTTGCTCCTAGACGTTTCCACTTCACAATAACAGCACTTACAGTTGACCGGGGCAGCTCTAGCAGGGCAGAAATTTGACAAACTGACTTGTTGGAAAGGTGGCATCCTATGACTGTGCCACATTGAAACTCACTGAGCTCTTCAGCAAGGCCATTCTACTGCCAATGTTGTATTATGGAGATTGCATGGCTGTGTGCTCAATTTTGTACACCTGTCAGCAACGGGTGTGGCTGAAATGGCGGATTCCACTAATTTGAAGGGGTGTCCACATACTTTTGTAAATATAATATAGATACATCACTTTAGACACAGCCATGGGTCCACAGAGCAGATACTGTCCAATAATACAACTGGAAGAAGAGAGGCAAACATACAAGAGCGATTATTAGAAGTCACTCTGGATAAATGAGTCTGCATAAAGGGGAAGTATTTTTACAATTTGTAGAGGTTGTTTAAAGAAAAGCGGTTTCTTCTGAACCATCTAACCTCAAATTGTACAATCCTGAAACCCCCCTAAAACACAATGTAAAAAATGACTCAAACGCAATGTAAAATGCAGACAAGTGCCAGCAAGGGAGAGGTGAGCGAGAAACAAAAGCCAGCAGATTGAAAACTGACCTGCAGCTTCACGTATCCTACACTGTCTCCAACAGGAAGTGGTGCCGGGGCAGGAGTCAGACCTATCCCAGCGTACTCGTTCCCCATCTCTTCCTCTCCATCGCTCTGCCCTACCGTGATGGACATGGTCATGGAGGGTTGTGCAAGGGGCAGGGGGAACGCTGGCTGCGGGGTCGGGGGTAAGGGCCTTTCCTGGATCCAGCTACTCTTGCGTGGTCCCATACCACTCCCTACGGGTTTGTTCTCCGCTACGGGAAGGGCTGGTAGGGGTCTCCGGGACAGGGAGTCCTGAGAAGGGAGGCGGGGCCGCCCCTGGGTCTGTAACAGGATGGTGGAGTCCTCCAGCGCCCGTTGGACCATAGAGAGCAGGGTGTCTGACGGAGGGGCGTGGCCACCGGCAGACAAAGCAGGAAGTAGATCTGAGAGGCGGGCCCAAGCCAGTTGGAGCGAGGGAGGGACCTCGCTGGGTTGACTCAACTTCCAGACGGACAGGATCTCAGCCAATGAGGTAGCCAGGTCCCTTGAGGAGGCGGGTGCACCCGAGGCAGTGCTCAGCACCGATTGGACAAGGCTGGAAAGTGAGGTTCTCCATTGGATGTCACCAGACCCATTACTGGATACAGATGACCTATGTGTGGAAGACGACGTTGACATCGCCGAAGAGGGCAAGACGTCAAGGGTGAGAGCAGGCATGTTGTAGATGCCACAGTCCGGCTCGGAGGTGGAGCCCAAGTCGCTGCCCTCACCCAGCCCCAGCGGCGCTCTCTTCCCTGGGCCGGGGACAGAGTAGACCTGGCCGTGCTCCGTCTCCTCCAGTGGGATGATGGTGGACATGTCCCCCGGGGCCAGGGGTAGGCCAGGAAGGGAGGGAACGCTGTAAACGTCCTCCTCTGATTCAGCAGTTGTAACAGACGCTTGGACGTTGTAGGTCTGCTGCTGGGGGTCTGATGACGTGCTGAGTATTATAGTGGGAACATTGTACACCTGAAAGAGAGAAATGGAGATGAAGACAGAAAGGGGTGGAAGGAGAGCTACTTTCCTCTTGGGGATATTGCTCTCTGTTTTGCCCCCTGGCTCAGACACCAATTGCTCAGTTTAATGTCTAAAGCACCAGTGTAAAGGGCACCTAGATCAGTCCCCAGGACAATGTGGGTCTATGGCGCATAGCAAGTCTTTCTTTACCGTTATTGTTTTTCAAGTCATTCCATTCAGTCATTCTAAGCTCCTAGTCAGTAGTACTGTTTGTTATGCATGTATGTTGTAGAAGAACAGAGGAGAAAAGAGGAGGAGATTGGATAGCCTGGCCATTACATTCTCACTGCGGTATAGACAGCTGGGTGTGACTGGGAGAAAATAGCAACAGTAGTATTCAGATCAGACAGACTGGAATGCAGCTGACAGAGAAACAGGTGTGGCAGAGAGAAAGAGAGAGACAGACGTAGGGAGGGGCTGTGGGAGGAAGGAACAGGTGAAGGAAAGTTGAGCTGAGAGAGAAAGAGGGGGACAGAGAAAGAGAGGGTGAGGGGGAGGGGGGAGCAAAGGGAGGGAAGAACAGGTGAGGGAAGGTTGAGAGCTGAGGGGGGAAAGGGAGAATCAGACAGAAAGAGGGAGAGAGAGGGAGAGAGAAAGATGAAGTGAGAGCGAGGAGTGAGAACAAGACAAAGAGAGAAAGAAGAGCCGGGGAGAGAGAGAGAAATGGAGTTGGAGAAGAGGGAGATGGTGTCTGCACTGTGGAGGAAGAATCCTGACTGACCTCTGACTCTAGGTCAGTGTGTGGCGGGAGGGAGCGGGGGGTGTTGTAGATGTTCTCGTCGTCACACAGCGCTGCTGGGGCTGGCCGCTGCCACCTACTGCTGGGAGGAGTATCATATACCTAGTAGACCAGGCACAACACAACACAGCATGTCATAAGACTGTTGTGCGCTTGTTAGAAGCACAAGGTCAACGTCAGATATATAGTTCACATTGGTTAACTAGGGATGGAGTTTTTCCTGAATACATGACTTGACGGGGGATAACTCTGGGGCCTAGTCATGACGAGATTGTCTGTCACCTGTTCGTCGAGGTTCTCGTCATCAGGATCTGCATACTCTCTGCCCTCTCCTTTCTTATTCTGCCCGTTCGTCTTCTTTTCATCCGACGTCATCCTCCCATCTTTGCTCTCCTGCTGCAAGGGTACAGGAGTCAACTGGGGGGTGGAGAGGGCCGGCTTAGAGGTGGACACAGGGGTTCCAGACTGGGGCAAGTCTTTTCTGGTGACCCCCCTCACTGGAGGGGCTGGAGGAGGGGGCTTACGGGCAAAGTTTGGTGACCTGGGCACTCTGCCTTGTCCCTGTCCTGGTCTGGCCAGCAAGGGGGACCCCCTGACGGGGGTAGCCGGAGCTAGCTTCCCCCTGGCGATGGGAGTGGTGGAGGGCACACCACTCTGACCTCTGGGGGTTCCTGGGGTTTTGGGGGTCACGCCTTTCAGCTGAGGTTTGGGGGATCCCAGTGCAGGGACGGGTGGAGTCCTGAGAATCCCTGCTCCCACATGGGTGGGAGTCTGGTACATCATCCCAGGGGTGTCCTGTGCCAGTTTGGAACTAGGGGTGAGGGGCTTGAGGGGGGCCCCCCTGTCCCCGTTGACCTGTGAAGGGGTGAGGCTCTGAGTCTCCAGGATCCTGGTAGCGATGGGGGTAACCTGGGTCGCCACGGCCACCCCTGCTGCCAATCCTGTGGGGGTCTGGTAGAACTCCTCGCTGGGCAGTACGGTACCTCTGGGGACCAGGTAACAGCCGTCAGAGTGGCCTGCAGCCACTACAGTCTCCCTGGGGACAAGGTAGGTGTTGTCATCCTCTGGCCCCTCTGGAACTAGACCCACAGCCCGGGGCATCCCACTGGGGGCCAGGTAGACATTCTCTGGGCCAGGGGATCCAGTCAGACCCCCTGCTGATCTGTGTTGCTGGGGCCCAAGAAGTGTGGGGATGGAGGGGGTCTGGTAAAGAGTCCCAGCTGAGTCTGCATCTCTGCCTCGGAGGGAGGGCGAGCGCGGGCGCCCCGTCACCCCCACGTCCCAATCGGGTAGGGGGCGTGTGCCAGAGCTGGAGCGGGAGCGCGGGCGACCCCCTACCTCGGCCTGTCGGAGGACCTCTGGTCTAGAGGCGACAGGCACCGCCCCTGGGCTCTGGTACAGGGCCTCCCCCAGGCTAGGTGGGGTGCGGTAGACGCCGCCTATGTCCTCCGTGGAGACTGCTGTGCAGGCCAGGGGGCCAGGCGAGAGGTACACGGAGTCTTCGCTGGGGGCGCGGCTGGGGGGTCGGGGGTCAGACCCCGGGGCGGTGTGGAGGAGGCGGAGGCGGTTGGCGGGGGCGATGCCCTGGCGCCCGTGGAGGGAGCAGAGCCACCAGCCAGGACCGCCTCCCTGCTCCTGTTCTAGAACCATCAGGATGTCCCCCTTCCGGAAGGCCAGCTCCTCAGGGCTCTCTGCTGCATTGTCAAACAGGGCCTTCGCCAGCACTGTCTGAGGGAGGAAGAGGGACAGGGAAAACATATGTAACACAGAAATAACTTATGACACAGTAATTACTCCAAAATAAGAGATCCACAAAACACCCATCACTATCCCAGCATTAATCCAGAGTTTTTCCTAGTGAAGTCACGTGGTCAGGAAAAACATTGGACACTAGTCATAGGGGGCAGTGATGACAGAACTGCACACACAGAGACAGCCTAACGTCACACATCTACATACTGACAAGACTGCACACACAGAGACAGCCTAACGTCACACATTTACCTACTGACAGGACTGCACACACAGAGACAGCCTAACGTCCCACATCTACATACTGACAGGACTGCACACACAGAGACAGCCTAACGTCACACATTTACCTACTGACAGGACTGCACACACAGAGACAGCCTAACGTCCCACATCTACATACTGACAGGACTGCACACACAGAGACAGCCTAACATCACACATTTACCTACTGACAGGACTGCACACACAGAGACAGCCTAACATCACACATTTACCTACTGACAGGACTGCACACACAGAGACAGCCTAACGTCACACATCTACATACTGACAGGACTGCACACACAGAGACAGCCTAACGTCACACATTTACCTACTGACAGGACTGCACACACAGAGACAGCCTAACGTCACACATCTACATACTGACAGGACTGCACACAGACAAATGCATTGACTCGATGCCAAGAAAGAGATTGAGAATAGCTGATTGTATAACGGTGTAAGTGAATAGAAGAGCTAAAGATCAAGAGGGAGGAGCTAAACAAAAACAGTGTGGTGGCGAGAAAGAGAGAGAACACATTCAGAGTCCCATCATGACTAAACACATAATGATATAAGTGCTGAATCACTATATACTTAGTTACTACACACAGTACTTTTAGGGTGAGTAGAAACGAGTCAGAGGGAGGAATGATTGAAAAGACAAGAGGAGTAAATGGTAATGAGAAAAGAGAGGGATGAGGGAGGGAGCAAGAGAGGGAGGGGGGGGGGCAACATCTGTCCCTAGTTTGGGGTTTAATTGCCGTCCCATGGGCCTCCTCTCATCTTCTCCTTTTCAAAACCCTAACCCCCTGGGGATTGGCTTTAGAGACAAGCTGAGCCCTGAGCTGCGTTCAGTATGAAGGAAATGTAAAAAAAATAAAAAAAAATAAAAAAAATCAAAGTGTCCAATCTTGTCCTATTAGAACACAGCGTGCTGTTTTCAGTTGCAAAACGTTTTGCACTACTAGCTCTACTCTGAAACGTGCCTGCTGGAAACAGTGGATGGAATCCAGGGCAATGTTCAACTACTTAAAACCCGCATCCTTCATTCCCTCCCTTCCCTGAATGATGTAATCACTGATTTGAGAGTATTGGATGGGGACAACAAAAAGGTTCACTTCAGCCAATGGCCTTTCACTGATCCAGTTATGTCATATCAGTGATTCTCCCAAAGAAGGATGATGCATTTTTTAAGTATTCAAACATGGCCCTGGTTTGAAAAATAACTTTAGTGCCATGTCACCAGTTGGGCTCCTGTCATCAGTGCCTGCTTACCCACCATATCTCATACAAAATGTGCGTGCACACACACACACACACACACGATTGGTACTCACAGAGAGGGACATATTTACTCTTCCTCAGACAATGCACCCGTCAGGACGTTAGGTCAGGCTCACAAACACACAGAGTCCTCCATCTAGAACCAAGAGGTGAACTGCAGACTGCTGCGGAGTCCAAACACACGATCCGAGTTGTGTTCAAGGGCAACACCACCAGCCTCCTTCAAGGCTGCGAGATGTCCTGCCTTCTTCACTCACCAACGCCCATAGGGTTCTTCTGTGTTGAGGGCATGATTGAACTGCTTCTTCTTGGCTCAGTGTTGTCGACCGTTCTTGAGATTAAGATTAGAAAAGCCAGTTCGACCGGATTGTGATGCAATCATCATATCACGCTCCTGATTCCACTGAAGGAGAATCCTAGTCAGGGACATGATGATGAAATCGTTAGCGTTGTTCTCACTTTGTAAACAACATAGTCTAGATTCTTAGAGGATGTCAACGTCTACCACTTGTATTTAGAGCCAATTCATAACTTCTATCTTCTTACCATATCCCATGTTGTGGTCACACACCCATGATTTACAAGACTCACAACTGCTTTCGACAAACAGTAGCAATTACAAACTCCAAGGGTATATCACGGAGTAAGATCCTTCAGATAAAAAGGCTCAACTGACAGGAATAATTTACCTATAGAAATCAGAGCATTAAAATCACAGTGAATTTCAGAAAGCCCCTTTGTCAAATATTAAGATGTTATTGTTAATATATTTGTAAATATGTATGTACTGTATGTATTAAATACACTTAGTTTTATTATTAGTTGTAGCATTAGTTTTTATTAGTTGTAGGACCTTTAGTAGCTGTACAACAACTTGCTATGCTGTTAATGTACTTAAAAATATATATTATTATTTCATTGGTATTATTATTAGACAATAGTTGGCATATTATTCTTGTTACTAAGTATTGTTTGTTTAGTTTTTTCCCCTTTGGACAAGCATCTCAAGAGATTTCATCCTGCAAATGCTACCCCAATGACAGATGTACAGTTAAAATGCAAGCATTCAAAATATGTACCAAGCGTTATTCGAAAAATGTATATCAAATAATGGTGGCAATTATTATTCTGTAAAAACTTAATTGACAACATAAAACTCAGAGGTTGGATATCAAGTTACCAGGCAGTGGGATCAGTCAGCCAGGACGAAATTTTAGACCATGGCATTGATTGACTCAGATGACGTAAATATTTGCTAACAAACGTTAGCTAGCCCCTTAAAGTTAGCAAGCAGCTCACCCGATCGCTGAAAAAATAAAAATGAAATAATATTCAATATTTTGTTAGCTCCCAATTTGGCCCACATTATCCAAGTATCTAAATCGATGGAGCGGAGGCTAGCTTGTTACTGTAACGTACACTGCTAGCTAGTTTATAGCCAATGGGCAAAACAAAAGGGCACATGAAATCAGTTCGCTAACAAGCAAACTTCAGTCTGCATTCAAATGACACTCACTTGTTGTTTTGTTCGCTAGCGTACTTACCCTTGATGAAATAGAAACATTTCATGCAATACTCGAGAAAAGAAAGATAGCTATCGAGCGTTCCTTTATTTCAGTTGAGGGAATTCGTGGCAAACGAGGTTTTTCTCGTATGTCTCCCTCCGGAGAAGGACTACGTAATTGGATACGACCCTCTTGCGGTAAAGCGCACATTTTTGAGGATGGAGAAACCGAATATTACAGCTCCGCCTTCAGCACTTCACTCGGGAGACTCTGGGTAAGGTGCTTTCACATACACAGATAGTTCAATCTGGGCTATTTTTATCTGGCAAGGAGAGATGCTGTAACCAACTAATTACGTTTAATGTAAGTAGATGGTAAACGCAATAAATTGTTATATGCTATTTGCTTTGCTGCGGGTTTTTTGGATTCTGTTTGAATGGAGTATAGGCTGCCGTATAGACGACAGTACAGGCGCAATATCAATAGACGCAGTTGTAAATAAAGCAGTACACCCAGGATAGGACTTTTACTTTGGAAAAGTACCGGAAATGTCGTCTGTAAACTCGTGTTTTTGTTCCTGTCTTCTGTCACTAGACGTAAAGGACTTTGCACAGAGGTACTTTGAGCTTACAATTTGTAAACCAACAGTACGCCAAACCTTGATTATTGGTGTTACATGTAGCCGTTATTGATCAGAAGGGCAAAGGTAAGGTCATATCATTGCATTTTGAATTCAACATAACACTGTACTACTTGTATTCTTGCACAATTCAACTTTCACCTCATTTCTGCTCTTCATAACCGAGGTCTAGACACTGATAGTCACAATGAGGCATATAAAGACATCATGGATAAAGCAATGCAATAACTAAGGGACCTAGTAACTAAGGCATAATGTTTTGAAAGGTTCACTTGTGGGTTAGCACCTGCATGTGTCTACTGTATGTGTGTGCATTGAGAAACCTTCTCTCTTTCCAGGTAATGCTGAGGTGTTTTGTTAGCAGGTGCCTTTTGACCAATCCTGTCGCAGGTCAAACAAGAAAGATGTCTGGGGGCAGTCTTGCCGGGTCTCAAAGCAGTCTTGCAGGGAAGGTTGCCATAGTGACTGCCTCCACTGATGGGTAAGGAATAGCTGTGCCTACTGTTTTGCTGTGGATATATTTAATTTGTTTATAGTGAATTGCTCTCCTGCTCTATGGTCCTATGATGAGATTTTCCTGACCGCTTAGCCTGACCTGGAAAAACTATGGGCACCTAGTTAGCCTATAAGCCATAACAAGTGTCTAGAGAATAGGGGCCAGAGTTTTTCCTGGTCAGGCCACACAGTCAGGGAAAGCTCTGGGCCCTATATATCATCCTTCTCCTACTGACTGTGTCTTCTTCTTCTCTTCCAGAATTGGTCTGGCTGCAGCTCAGGCTCTCGGTCAGAGAGGGGCTCACGTTGTGGTGAGCAGCAGACGTCAGTCCAACGTGGACAAGGCCGTGGCACTACTGCAGAGTGAGAAGATACAAGTGACCGGGACGACTTGCAACGTTGGGAAAAGTGAAGACAGAGAAAAACTGGTTAACATGGTAAAGAAAAAGCCAATACATTTTGCTCCTATTCTAGCAGGTGCACACAGAGTAGACATCAGTTGATGAACATGTGACAATATCATATTCAAATTATACACCTTCAAATTATGTGACCACCATCACACTCAACTTCACCACAGTGACATTCCAGTACGTCACCGATACTGTAGTTTCCACTTCTTGACACAGGGTCACAGAAACATCCATCAGTCACATGCCCTTACAGAATGTCAGTGTTATTATTTTCCATTCTGTTTAGACAGTGGAACATTGTGGAGGTATAGACATCCTGGTCTCGAACGCAGCAGTCAACCCTTTCTTTGGAAACATCATGGACTCCACAGCAGCAGTCTGGGATAAGGTGCGTTATGCGTCCAAGCATCTTACAAATGTTTTGAAAAGCAACTGGACCTATAATCTGTCCCATATACTGATGCCTTGATGCAATGGAAATATGTTACATGTCTAACAGTACCAAATTTCCCTTAGTTTAATGTAACAAGTTATTTGAAGTATTCAGTAAGTTGTGTAATAACTATGTGATAATAAGTATTCATTGGTTGGTTTAACATACTGTAACGACCCTGGGTTTATAAGCGCGGAAATCGACTCTGGCGCACGAGCATGCTTTTGCGGCACAGTCGATAGCGTGCCGGACCTCGGGCTAGAAGGTCGAGAGTTCGAGACCTGCCTCCTGCTGTTTCATTACAATACATTTGAAGTCAGAAGTTTACATACACTTAGGTTGGAGTCATTAAAACTCGTTTTTCAACCCCTCCACACATTTCTTGTTAACAAACTATAGTTTTGGCAAGTTGGTTAGGACATCTACTTTGTGCATGACAAGTCATTTTTCCAACAATTGTTTACAGACAGATTATTTCACTTATAATTCACTGTATGACAATTCCAGTGGATCAGAAGTTGACTGTGCCTTTAAACAGCTTGGAAAATTCCAGAAAATTATGTAATGTCTGTAGAAGCTTCTGATAGGCTAATTGACATCATTTGAGTCAATTGGAGGTTTACCTGTGGATGTATTTCAAAGCCTACCTTCAAACTCAGTGCCTCTTTGCTTGACATCATGGGAAAATCAAAAGAAATTAGCCAAGACCTCAGAAAAAAAATTGTAGACCTCCACAAGTCTGGTTCATCTTTGGGAGCAATTTCCAAACGCCTGAAGGTACCACGTTCATCTGTACAAACAATAGTATGCAAGTATAAACAGCATGGGACCACGCAGCCATCATACATCTCAGGAAAGAGACACGTTCTGTCTCCTAGAGATGAACGTACTTTGGTGCGAAAAGTGCAAATCAATCCCAGAACAACAGCAAAGGACCTTGTGAAGATACTGCAGGAAACGGGTACAAAACTATCTATATCCACAGTAAAATGAGTCCTATATCGACATAACCTGAAAGGCCGCTCAGCAAGGAAGACGCCACTGCTCCAAAACCGCCATAAAAAAGCCAGACTACAGTTTGAAACTGCACATGGGGACAAAGATCGTACTTTTAGGAGAAATGTCCTCTGGTCTGATGAAACAAATAGAACTGTTTGGCCATAATGACCATCGTTATGTTTGGAGGAAAAAACGGGGAGGCTTGCAAGCCGAAGAATACCATCCCAACCGTGAAGCACGGGGGTGGCAGCATCATGTTGTGGGGGTGCTTTGCAGGCAGGAGGGACTGGTGCATTTCACAAAATTGATGGCATCATGAGGAAGGGAAAATTATGTGGATATATTTAAGCAACATCAAGACATCAGTCAGGAAGTTAAAGCTTGGTCGCAAATTGGTTTTCCAAATGGACAATGACCCCAAGCATACTTCCAAAGTAGTGGCAAAATTGCTTAAGGACAACAAAGTCAAGGTATTGGAGTGGCCATCACAAAGCACTGACCTCAATCAAATAGAACATTTGTGGGCAGAACTGAAAAAGCTTGGCGAGCAAGGAGGCCTACAAACCTGACTCAGTTACACCAGCTCTGTCAGGAGGAATGGGCCAAAATTCACCCAATTTATTGTGGGAAGCTTGTGGAAGGCTACCCGAAACGTTTTACCCAAGTTAAACACTTTAAAGGCAATGCTACCAAATACTAATTGAGTGTATGTAAACTTCTGACCCACTGGGAATGTGATTAAAGAAATAAAAGCTTAAATAAATCACTCTACATTATTACAATAAAGTTGTGATCTTAACTGACCTAAGACAGGGAATTCTTACTCAAATTAAATGTCAGGAATTCTGAAAAACTGAGTTCAAATGTATTTGGCTGAGGTGTATGTAGGTTTCACATAGATGCTTAAGTATTCATTGGTTGGTTTAACCGGGTCGGCCTCCCGAGTGGCGCAGCGGTCTAAGACACTGCATCTCAGTGCAAGAGACGTCACTGCAGTACCTGGTCCAAATCCAGGCTGCATCACATCCGGCCATGATTGGGAGTCCCATAGGGCGGCGCACAATTGGCCCAGCGTCGTCCGGGTTTGGCCCTGGTGTATGCCGTCATTGTAAATAAGAATTTGTTCTCAACTGACTTGCCTAGTTAAATAAAGGTTACACACATTCACATAGATGCTTAAGTATTCATTGGTTGGTTTAACATAGATGCTTTGTTTACATGCTCTAATGCTGTACTTTTCACCTCCACGCAGATCCTGGATGTGAATGTTAAGGCAGCCTTTCTTATGACCCAACTGGTGGTGCCTCACATGGAGAAGAGGGGGTGAGAGAGAGAGAAGATATAAATAATGAAGTAGGAAGGAGTTTTGTGAACTATACCAATTACAATGTATGTGTTTTCCAGGGGCGGGAGTGTTGTGTTTGTGTCCTCTGTCGCCGGCTACCAGCCTATGCAGGTAAGTGCCTCCGATTTTCCCTCTGAATGGCTCTCGGGTCGATCATCTCAGAATTAGTTTTTCTGTGTAGTGTTACATTAGATCAATTTACATTAGTATGAAGAAATATTTGTTCAACATGACCTTTGATCCCCCCCCAGGCCCTGGGTCCTTACAGTGTGAGTAAGACGGCCCTATTAGGACTAACCAGAGCCTTGGCCCCTGAACTGGCCCAGAGCCACATCCGGGTCAACTGTGTGGCCCCCGGCGTCATCAAGACCCGCTTCAGCCAAGCAGTGAGGATCCCCTCCCTTTCTATTGTCATCTTTACCAGTTTACTCTTTTCATCTTTGCTTACCCTCTATTTCTATCACTCTTTTAGCTGTTGTTTTCCTATCATTCATACAAAGGGAGTTTTTGATCATGCTGTGTTCTTATTCGCTCTCAGTTGTGGCAGGACGAAGACATTGTGGACGAGTTCAAGAAGCAGCTTAGCATTAAAAGGTTGCCTTCAACTTCATTCTTAGGGTACATCGTTTAGTTTAGGGTACATTCTTACCCTCAAGTGTTATTGTTTTTATATAGTGTGTCCACAAATGTGTCTGACCCATTGTGACTGAATTGGTGGAATTTGCTTGTGTAACATTGAAAGACGTGTTGTTGACGTCATATCTGTATTTGGCTGTCCTTATGCATGTTCACCATGGTGGTCTGTTTGATTTGTTACTTGTGTATTATTCTCCCAGGGTTGGGGAGCCAGAGGAGATCGGTGGAGTGATCGCCTTCCTGTGCTCTAAGGACGCGTCCTACATCACTGGAGAGACCATCACTGTGACTGGAGGAATGAGCTGCAGGTTGTGAGACTAGTCGGGCTGGAAAGTGTCAATAGAATCTGGTCACGCTGACGGACTGACACTCAAAGGAAACAATGCTTGTAATATAGGAATGGACTGTAAGACAGAGGATTCCATTTCTCTGCAATGTAGAGTAAATCTACCCAAGACTAGTGACATGAGGACACTAAGGCAGGAAGTGGACAGTGTTGACACCATTGCTGAGATTATTACTGACATTGTTGGTATGTTTTTCAGTGGGCTCTATACTGTGTATTGGGTTAACAAATTAACACAATGTATTATTACTACACTTCAAAGACTGTCACAGCACACTAAGCATTTCTGAGCTCACAAGCAGTGTCCAAACATCTGTTTTAGCTCTGTCCCACCCTCAAGCCATTAGGAACTAGAACTACATTGCCTTAATAAACAAGGGTTAACGCTGTCGTACATGTTTGATTATTGGACTTCATAAATATAGATATGGGAAGTAGTGAATACAACATTTATTATACACAATTAAATTGTAGTTCTTCACACTAAGACATGAGATGTGTGAAAAATAACTATTTGGCAGATGCATACATTTCCCTTTGATTCATTATTTGCTTATTGAAGATCCTGCATCTGGTTATTAGAAAGGGACAATTGAACTCTATAATTAGTCAAACTAATTAGCAAAACTATTTTCTCCTCAACCAATTTGTGCAAGTTGTTGCCTCAGTTATCAATGTGTCAATATATTCCTATAACCCCTAAAATAAAATGTGTTGGCCAATTGAACTGACAAGTATTACAGCACACAGGTAGTGAAGTTTGTGACAGGTTAATCATTCTGACTTCACAATAAAAGTCACCCAGGTTTTAAAAAATGCTTATTCCAAAGTGATTCAGATAAAGAAACTTAACTCTGCTAGTCAGTCACTATTAAATATTTTCTTACCGTGGATGATGAAATGATTTTGCCATGTCTAGCAAACAGACCATATAAATTGGCATGACAGCACAAACAGATCTAAGACCAGGCTAGAAATGATTTTGCCATAGACCTGTGAATTATTGAGTGTCATCTGTGTCCGTTGCCGTGAGACAGCAGGTGGCGTCGGGCCATGCAGACCTTAAAGAACTCCCTGAGGGTTGGGAACTTACGTGCTTGGACCTGTAGTAGGGCTTCACAAACACCTGGGGGAGACAGAGCACATTAGACTGCAGGGGTTTCAGGAAACATAGACGCACGAAGGCAAGCAAGGTTAAAAATAAAAGTTGCTTCCCAAGGCTCTACTTACACTGCCTTTGAAATTCTTTGTCGCTTCATCCTCTGAATATCCAATGACATCCTGTGTCACCGGTTATTGGAGAAGTTAACATTTCTAGATGGAAACAAGATGGAGAAATGTAAGACTTGGAATAACACGGTAATGGCTGGTCAACGATAACTGCACTGACATAACGTACTCACTTAACCATAGAATTCTAGCTAGTTAGCGGGTACGCGCTAGTAGCATTTCAATCCGTTACACATGCATGCAGAAATGATCAATGCACAGTTCCTGGAGGTGTAAACAGTGATGAGTTAAAGTCCTACATTTCTGCTAATACTGGACATTTACAATATCAATGTTACGGCACTGCATTTTTTTATTTTATTTTTTTCAGTCGCTTCGGTGCAATTATCACAAGTATGTGCTCACAACTTAGTACAAACCTCAACAGATCATCAAAACGGCAGTTTCAAAACTCTAAGCACATTTTCAATTGACTAAGTACAACACACAATCTTTGGTCACTATTAAACCAAACACTGTTTCAGCTAGAAATACATGTTCCACATTGCAATATATGTTTATATAAAGTAAATGCCTTTCACAATGCAATGTTCACACTACTTTTAATATGATTCTCTTATGTTAAAATACATTTTACTCTTACTTAATCCGACTGCTCTTAATTGATAATCACTTAACCGTTTGGTAAACCTACAGGTTTGTCAACTACATAATGAAAAGTTATGTTTGTGAAGTAGAAACTTAGTGTACAAAACATTAGGAACGCCTTCCTAATATTGAGTACACCCCTTATTGCACTCAGATCAGCTTCAATTTGTCAGGGCATGGACTACAATGTGTCAAAAGCATTCCAGATACACATGGAAAACTGTTGAGTGTGAAAAACCCAGCAGCGTTGCAGTTCTTGACACAAACCGGTGCACCTGGCACCTACTCCCATACCCTGGTCAAAAGCACCTACATCTTTTCTGAATGGCACACACACAATCCATGGCTCAATTGACTCAAGGCTTTAAAATGCTTCTTTAACCTGTCTCCTCCCCTTCATCCACACTGATTGAATTGACATCAATAAGGGATCAAAGCTTCACCTGGTAAGCCGGTCATGAAAACAGCAGGTGTTTCTAATGTTTTGTACACATTAGGAACACATCCCCATGAGCATGCCACCCCCCTTCAGGCCATGGATGAGGTATGCAATGACATTAATCCAGACCTACAGAATGTCAGGCTTGGATTCGCCGTGCCAAAAGGTTTATCCCGAGGTGCATGAACAATAAGGACATTTACTGTGATGTCAATGAGAACCTAAAGTATTACCAAAATTCTCAAGACAGGCTTGATGCAAACTAGTAGCCTGCTAAACATTGTTTCTTCCATTTGATTACAGTAGTATTTTTGGGGGTATTTTATTCAGATCCCCATTAGCTACTACTAAAGCAGCAGCTACTCTTCCTGGGGTCCACACAAAACAAGATACAGAACATTAACATAAAAGTGCATCACAAGGACAGAATTACATACATTTAAAATACACTTTCATAATCATGTGATTCAGATGCTACTGAATGAAAGTGCAACACACAAAAACAAGAGGCTGATGCTTTTTGCTAAATTTCCCTGACATGAATAAAGCTACCTTGTTTCTATAGGACCGCTTGTAATGGGTATCCTGGGGTAAAGTATAGACTTTTTACAGTTACCACCCGCAATGGGTTTCTTACGGTAACATGTAATCTCTTATACTTGTAGGCCTTTTGTTAGTTACCATTAGGTAAAATGCAACTTTCATAAATATCCAAGACAGTTACACTTACTTCAGTTCATAGAATGAATAGAACTTTTATCATACAGGGCTTCACCTAATGTCCTTCACCCCCATTCAGCTCAGAAAATAAAATGAACTAAACTAATCCGACATACAGGCTTCACTTCGTTTCCTTCACCCCTGCTCATAACGAGCTACATTCCTTGAGCCTTGTTACAGTCTACCGCCCATGAAGGGTTATCTGAGGTACAGTGTAACGTGTTACAGTCTACCGCCCATGAAGGGTTAACTGAGGTATTGTGCAAGGCCTTGGACCTGGTCATGAAATGAACAAGATCCATGTGAATCAGATGGAGCCGCTAGGCTCCTGCTCATATAAACTGAACCAGATGGGAGTTTCACCTAAGGTCCTTGGCTCCCGCTGAGGCTTTCACCTCAGCCACCATGGTCAGTTAACAGAGGTGAACGCAGCAACCTTGAAGTGTGGAGTTTCCTCCCTCCTCCTGCTAAAGTTTAAACTTAAATGGTTTCCACCTCACCAACTTGTCTTACATTACCACCTTCATTCCACCCAAGTATCGTCCACCAGTCGCACACGGAATCAACCAAAGGACAAAGTTACATAAATGGAAATAAGAACACACTTTTATATAGTTCAGCCGAACTAACATTCCATACATCAATAATACTAGGCTCTACCAGGCAGGCCCTGGTATTCTGTCCATACATCAATAATACTAGGCTCTACCAGGCAGGCCCTGGTATTCTGTCCATACATCAATAATACTAAGCTCTACCAGGCAGGCTCTGGTATTCTGTCCATACATCAATAATACTAAGCTCTACCAGGCAGGCCCTGGTATTCTGTCCATACATCAATAATACTAAGCTCTACCAGGCAGGCCCTGGTATTCTGTCCATACATCAATAATACTAGGCTCTACCAGGCAGGCCCTGGTATTCTGTCCATACATCAATAATACTAAGCTCTACCAGGCAGGCCCTGGTATTCTGTCCATACATCAATAATACTAGGCTCTACCAGGCAGGCCCTGGTATTCTGTCCATACATCAATAATACTAAGCTCTACCAGGTAGGCCCTGGTATTCTGTCCATACATCAATAATACTATGCTCTACCAGGCAGGCCCTGGTATTCTGTCCATACATCAATAATGCTATGCTCTACCAGGCAGGCCCTGGTATTCTGTCCATACATCAATAATACTAGGCTCTACCAGGTAGGCCCTGGTATTCTGTCCATACATCAATAATACTATGCTCTACCAGGCAGGCCCTGGTATTCTGTCCATACATCAATAATACTATGCTCTACCAGGCAGGCCCTGGTATTCTGTCCATACATCAATAATACTAGGCTCTACCAGGGCAGGCTCTGGTATTCTGTCCATACATCAATAATACTATGCTCTACCAGGCAGGCCCTGGTATTCTGTCCATACATCAATAATACTATACTCTACCAGGCAGGCCCTGGTATTCTGTCCATACATCAATAATACGATGCTCTACCAGGCAGTCCCTGGTATTCCGTCACTGCACAAATGTTCTTTAAACAAGCTGATAGATTCTCACAACATCACCTAGTCAGTGAGAAGAGTATCATATCATACGGAGCATGGAGAAAAAAATACATTAAAATAAGTACTTGGATTTATTCAGGGGAGCCCAATTGAGACTAGTGTCTCATTTGCAATTGTGCCCTGAGGACAAAAATATAATCAAAACAACACATTACATCAGGCTATTTTAACAAGTTATAATAGTCAATTAAAACAAATTGCACACTTAGTAAACTCATTTAACAACAGTTTTAAACTGCCCTATCAATCCCAGGTTCTCACACAACCGGCCGTGACCAGAATTGAAATTTGGAGAAAAATTTGGTAAAATACAAAAAAATACATTTGTGGAGACAAGTGGGACATCAAAGAATTAACCAACCCTGCGAACGGGTTTGGTATCTTATATTTACACTAGGAAGTGAGATATTTTAGAAGCGGGTGGAGCAGAGCTTTGTAAACAAGGATAGAGTAATGAAGTGATCTACGGGACTTCAGTGAGGTCCTGCCGACCTTCTGACACAGGATGCATTGATGAGTATAAAAAAAAAACTCACCTGTAATAAAGCGAAGGGCGCTATGGTAGACGGCATTCGATGGTTTAAGAGTAGTGGCTGCTGCATTCTGGTAAATGGTGTCAACGTAGTCAAGAACTGGCAGAGAAGATGACTGTACAATAATGCTTCCTGCTGTTCATTGAGAGGCACGATCCATTTCTAAAAAGCCCCTTTAAATCTCAGCTCTTTAAGTAGCTCAACTGTACGTTTTTTGTTTTTGTTTTTAAACGTTAGATATTTATCAATCCAGACGCCCAGGTATTTATAGATAGAACCACCCAAAGAGTGAATATGTAGACCAGAAATGTTTCAGTGAATTAGAGACCATATTTCATTTGGTCCGCATTAAGTCCAAGTTTTAAATCAACAAGGGCTTTCTGTAATGCAACAAAATCAGATTGCACTCAGATGAATATGACAGGATTTAATACATAGACCAATATTATTTATATAAAAAAGTGTAAAGAGAACAAGTCCCCATACCGACCCTGCGGTAATAGAGGAAACTGAAGTCCTTACTCTGAGGCTTTGCTTACCATTGCTTTCTCTAAGCAGGTCCCGATATCCTAATGACAAGGGCACATCTTTATCTTTAACCCTAGCACCAGAAGTGCTCGGAAGGGAGATGCTACCAGCTATTTAGGTCAGAGGCAATGTGCAGTTTTATTCTTTTTTTTTAGGCTAATTTTGCAGCTTGCTTGAGTGATTAGAGACGGCAGGGAGTTCCACACTATCATGGCTCTATATACAGTACTACTGGGCATCGCCTTGAGTTCGTTTTGGCTTTAGACAGTGAAGAGAGCTCTGGTTGAATGTCTTGTGGAATATGAATGTTTGTCAGACCTGTGTGTTAGTTGATTGAATAGACAGAGTTTGGAGTTCAACACATGAATATTTTGAACAAAACGAGAAATGGTGCAGAAAATCGCTCCTCTACTTCAAGCCAGTAAAGCTCAACATGCATTTTGTTGACATTAGCGCTGTTGTACACCTATGTTGTAATGATATCTGAACAATACATCCGTTTTTTTCATCAACGGTCGTGAAAGATGTCTTCAATCACACTTGTAGCATATTACATTCAAAGGTCAATTTTGAAACATGTGTCTTGCAGTTTTTGATTTTGGATTAACTGGTAGTTAAAATAACTAAGTTGAGAAGAGATCATAGTGTTGTGTTTTGGCAATGTTCATGGTACTTCACAGTAAATGTATATTTGGGATTTCAGAAAAAGTCCATATTATATCTGCAGTAATAGTGGAATGACAGTGTTTCTCAGTACTACTTACCCGCCAGTGTTGTGATTGGCTGTGATATTCGCCTATTGATTTCTCCCGAAGCGGCATCTGTTGTCAAAATGGGAAAGCTGTTTTGACTTTGTGGCTGTTATATAGTGGAAATCTGGTCAAGCGGCCAATGTAGAAATCGCTCTGTAATTTCCTGGTTGCTAAAATTCTACAAGGTTTGCTCAATTTCAGTTTATGTGAGAAAACAAGCACTGAATAGTGTAGGGAATCATTGTACCATCTAAATCACTGACATATTTTCAATAACAAAACATATTTTTTTACAGCTGTTTGAAGCTGGTGGGCCAAAACAGAGAGTAAAAGGTTCAAGTGAGAGTCTCCGCCATGTCAAGGGAAAAATGGGATGCTGTGGAGGGGGATTTGTTTTGAAAGCAGCCAAGTACTGTTGCAATTCACCTAGCTTCCACATAGGGGAGTATTCAAGGGGTTGCACCTTTAATGGTAATGGTTGTGTGGTGAAAGTTGTCTTCAAAATGAACGTAGAATGAAGTTTTGAATATGAGACTTTCTGCGTTACAAGTGTTACCAGTTCAGAGTTTTGTACGAAGCCTTTTGAAAATTCACCACATACTTGTGAAAATAGCATAAAAGCAATAAAAATAAATAAAACTGTCGTACTAGTGGGTATTTGACTAGCCTGATTGCTCGATCTGTTGCTGCTTTAAACAATTACAGTTGTTTGCCATCATGCCGTTTACATGTATGAGATGATGAACGTATGGAACGATGAATGAACAACATCATTTTACTAAAGAAAGCACAGCCAGATTTGGCAACCAGGCTAGTATAGGAAAGTATCCTTGGTTGTTTAAATCAGCACCTGTATTTCTCTTACTCTTTGTCAGCTGATGCTGGAAGCTCCATATCTAGGGTCAATGACCTGTCACTCAACTTCCGTTGCCAGGTCGAAGGAAGCCGACATGCCGTTATCACCGGCAACTTTGGCCTCTTGTTCTGTCCCCATGGAGAGCTCCCTTCCCCTGCTGTTGGTGTCCCGTTGCTGCAGGATGGAGGTTGTGACCTCATAAGAGCAGTGATGTCTGTTGAAGTCAGTCGGGGGATGAGCACCCTGGGTTTGTTGAGCAGACAGGATGTGATGTAAGAATAGAGGCGATGGTCTTCCGGAACCTTTAGGTTTGCGATCCCCAACTGGACCAAACAGTCCCTAAGAAGGTCTCTCTCAGTCTCTCCATCTCTACCGCTCGTCGTATCCTCCTTCTCCCCATCTCTAACAACCCCCCCCCCACGCCCTCTCCTGAGCACACTTTTACTCCCTCTGTCTCTCCTCTTCCTCCCTCTTCTCATGACCATGATCTCCTCATCCTCTTCGGATTCCTCTTCTCTGCTTTTGACCAATGTATATTTTGACCTCTCTGTTGACTCAGCGTCCTGCTCCACATCTCTTGAAACCGATTGGATAATAACATCTTCCTGGAAAGTTCTTGCCCTCTTATTGGCTGAAGCCATGGCTGGAAGGTCTTCGTTGCAAATCCCACCAATCACAGGTGCGACGGGCGATGACAAGTTTGTCTGTCTGTAATCAGTTAATGGGGTTAAAGACAGAGGGCTTGGGGTGCAAACCGAGGCAGGCTTAGATCTTGATTGGACGCTTTGCTGCACTCTTCCAGAGGGAGGGAGAGACAGTGATGAGAGGAGGTAGTCGCCCATACACGGAGGGAGAGAAGCTGATAGGAGGTAACAAAAGAGATGAGGTTAGTCGATATGTTAAACATCCATCCCAGGCGTTGTGAAATCTGGCTGGCGACTGCAATGTAGTCGGCCTGGAACGCGCCCTATGTAGACCCACCTGCAGAATCCAGGTGTCCCAGGCAGATCTGGTGCTGGAGCAGGGTCCTCAGGAGCTGCGGTTGGGAGGCAGCCTGCGCACACTCCTCCAGGACAGGAGGGGCAGCAGTGAGCCACGACACCGTCTGAGCCAGGTTGGGCACTGGGAGAAGCTGGTCCAGTCTGAGCAGGAACTCCCACAGCAGTTTCTCCAGCTCCTGGTCAAACTGAGGCCCATACTCTGACGGAAACTCCACCTGTAAGGGGTAGACGAGAGGGGGACAAAGAATTTGAGAGTTCCTCAGTGGATGTAGCCTCGTACGACCATAGCGAAACAGAATGTAAGCTTGCGAGATCAGGATGGTCATATGAGGCTACAGTGAATGGTCTCTAATTAAGATAACTTTATTGTTCAGTTGCGCACAAGGTCCAACCAAAATGTTACTTCCTGTTTTAACCCAACCCCTCTAAAAGACACACATGTATACAGTGTTTTGGGGGGAGAGGCGCAGGGGGCTGCCACACTGGGTGCCCGGGGAGCTGTTGTTGTGGAGGATTAAGTGCCTTGCTCAAGGGCACAACAGTAGACAATGCAATCTAGGATTTGATACCAGTAACCCACCGGTTGGCCAGCTCACTTCCTGACTGATATTTTCGGTCGGCTCCGGGATTCGACAGGGCAGCCCTCCTGTTGCTGGCTCACCTCTTTAACAGCTAGGCTATCTGCCGCCCCGAAAAGCTGCTGAGTCAAACAAAACAAAGCCACAGTCTGACCTTGTAGAATAGTTCTCTCTCTGTGGGGTCTTTCAGAAAGCTTTCAACCAGGTCCCGGAGGTTGGTCATTGCTGTTTCAATCTTCACATCCTTTTTCTGCAACATAGGCATGCAAAGACATCACTTCCAACAAACATACTGTATTTCTCACAAAATCATTCCTAGTGTACAAAGCAGTGAAGTGATGAAAGACCATTCAAATACCACACCCGTCTTGCAGTACAGAGAAGTGACTGTCACTCACCAGGGCAGAGGACGGGGTGGGGGCACGGATCCTTTCCAGCTGGGGAAGGACAACCGATGGATCTGGTGGGTCTGAGCCATTGCACAGCTCTAAGATCAGCTACAAATGACCAGAGACATGATAATTAAGGACTGAACAGTCTGACAGTGGAAGCACATACAGGGTAATATTCATTAAGTCGCAACATAGCAACGGAAAACAAAATTGAGCTTTTCTTATCGGACAAGTTCAGGTTTTCAACCATTTGGTGCCAAATGAATGCAACCCATTCACTGTCCAAAGACTTATGGCCATGGGTCAACAATATCATCCTCCACACACACACACACACACACACACACACACACACACACACACACACACACACACACACACACACACACACACACACACACACACACACACACCCGTGATCTCAGCCCCAGAGCCAGCTTGGCCTGGTGTCTAGATGTGAGCAGGCCAGGGACAGTCTCACAGCAGGATGTCACAAACTCCTCCAGCATCCCATAATGCATCACATCGCGTTGCTTCATCACCTTCCACATGGCAGCAGAGACCAGCCGGATGGGAGGGGCCAGGAGGCGTAGGGAGGAGAAGGAAAGGAAGATGTCTGAGGGGATAGAGAGAGGAGAGTAACGCTGAGCAAATAGTGCCTTTTGAGGTCAGTTAGTTTGATAAAATAATCTTTAAATAAAAGTCCCACGACAGTAGTGACATCCCATTACTGCCTATTACTTATTCACATTCATATTTCAGTTGTTGTGTATATTACATTGGTTTTATTTGCAGACTTTATTTAATTCCAAGTCATCATCTCTATAGAGCTGCTACCTATGCTGTCTGACAAAAATCACTATTTTAGTAGTTAATAAGGCATACCTTTATAACTATCAATCACCTAGATCATGTATTTCCAGGTAAAGATACCTCGAAGCAACTGCTCTCTATCTCTCTCGATCGCACATTCTTCTGTCTCTTCTCTCTCCTTGTCTGCCCCACACTAACCTAACGTAGCAGGCATAAAAGAGAAACATACCGGAGTAGGTGTGCAAGGGATTGTCATTGTAGTTCATTTAATGCAGAAAACGTGGTAATTATGTAGAATATTGGCCTGTTGGAAACTACATCTCCCTACTACATCGCACAGTTCAGGCTTGATCTGATTTATCTCTACAGAAACTGCAATGTGCACATTGAGCTCACAGAAAAAGAAAAAACAATTTTAATAATTGAACCGAAATCAGTCAATTAGTTAAAAAAACTAAAAATAACTGACGTTTCGGTTAATCGCTCAGTACTGGAAGAGTGACTGGGTGTTAGATTTTTTTCGAGCGTCATGTTTAAATCATATAAGTGACTTTGTTGAGCTTCAATCAATTTCAGATAATTTTGGATGATTTGGACATGATGCACAAAAATGAAGCTAATATTGGTCCCATGACTTGAATGAGATTTGTAACACAAATGCTAAAACGTCAGCATGTGGAAACCATGCCAGACATTGTCCATCGATATCCTCTTTTAGAATCCGAGTGTGAAATAGTTACACTCATCTCTATCATGTAGGCTCAGCAATTCCGAACAGTCCCATTACAAGTCAGAATGTTGAACAAACTTAAATTCCACATACTTTACCTATTGTCCGCCAATTTTGTCCCTATGTCAGAGGTAATCTGATACAAAATATCCACAGGGAAATATTATCAACCCGACCTTCAGTACACTGGTCTGTATATCAGTTTTTATTTTCGGTTTTTGTTTTCAATACTGATGCAATTGACAAACACTTGCACAATATGGCCAAGCCTAACCGAACCACATACCGAATGGCAAACACTTCCAGCTGATTGCGAGGAAACGTGCTTCAGTCGACTAGGTTTGGTGACATATCGACAAGAGATCGACCGATTAATCGGAATGGCCGATTAAATAGGGCCGATTTCAAGTTTTCATAACAATCGTAATCTGCATTTTTGCACACCGATTATGGCCGATTACATTGCACTCCGCAGACGGACTACCTGTTCCTTGCTGCGAGTGCAGCAAGGAGCCATGGTAAGCTGCTAGCAAGCATTAAACTTATCTTATAAAAAACAATCAATCTTCACATTATCACTAGTTAACTACACATGGTTGATGATATTACTAGTTTATCTAGCTTGTCCTGCGTTGCTTATAATCGATGTGGTGCCTGTTAATTGATCATTGAATCACAGCCTACTTCGCCAAACGGGTGATTTAACAAGCGCACTCTTGCGTTCTGTCAGTGTATATACAGCAGTTTGGGCCGCCTGGCTCGTTGCGAACTGTGTGAAGACCATTTCTTCCTAACAAAGACAGCCAACTTCGCCAAACGGGGGATGATTTAACAAAAGCACATTTGCGAAAAAAGCACAATCCTTTCTTAAAATCAATACACAGAAGTATATATTTTTTTAAACCTGCATATTTAGTTAAAATAAATTCATGTTAGCAGGCAATATTAAACTAGGAAAATTGTGTCACTTCGCTTGCGTTCATTACACGCAGAGTCAGGGTATATGCAACAGTTTGGGCCGTCTGGCTCATTGCGAACTAATTTGCCAGAATTTTACGTAATTATGACATAACATTGAAGGTTGTGCAATGTAACAGCAATATTTAGACTTATGGATGCCACCCGTTAGATAAAATACGGAACGGTTCCGTATTTCACTGAAAGAATAAACGTTTTGTTTTCGAAATGATAGTTTCTGAATTTGACCATATTAATGACGTAAGGCTCGTATTTCTGTGTGTTATTATATTATCATTAAGTCTGTGATTTGATAGAGCAGTCTGACTGAGCGGTGGTAGGCAGCAACAGGCTCGTAAGCATTCATTCAAACAGCACTTTACTGCGTTTGCCAGCAGCTCTTTGCAATGCTTTAAGCATTGCGCTGTTTATGACTTCAAACCTATCAACTCCCGAGATTAGGCTGGCAATACTAAAGTACCTATTAGAACATCCAATAGTCAAAGGTATATGAAATACAAATGGTAGAGAGAGAAATAGTCCTATAATAACTACAACCTAAAACTTCTTACCTGGGAATATTGAAGACTCATGTTAAAAGGAACCACCAGCTTTCATATGTTCTCATGTTTTGAGCAACGTTAGCTTTTTTACATGGCACATATTGCACTTTTACTTTCTTTTCCAACACTTTACTTTTGGATTATTTAAACCAAATTGAACATGTTTCATTATTTATTTGAGACTAAATTGATTTTATTGATGTATTATATTAAGTTAAAATAAGTGTTAATTGTTCATTCAGTATTGTTGTAATTGTCATTATTACAAATATATATATACAAATCTGCCGATTAATCGGTATCGGCTTTTTTTGGTCCTCCAATAATCGGTATCAGCGTTGAAAAATCATAATCGGTCGACCTCTAATATCGACGATTGTTTACATATTGTACATCACGTGCAACGCGTCAAGAGATTGAAAATACAAGCGACAGAACCTATCGGCAACGCAAAAAGTCAAGTAAACAACACTTTATGTGGATACCCCATCTCCACCTCCTACCGCCAAAAGCACAACATGTACAACCGGTAAAGTAAGTGTAAATGTCATTTTATTCAACATTCTGGCTTTTAGAGACTATTGCGTCTTTTTTAGGGTGGATTCGCTCATACTGAAAATCCATGGAGTAACCATGGTAACAGTGCTGTTTTAAAGGGGAAGGAACCAATGTGTACATTTTGTGATTTGGGTTAACATTCCCTTTAAGATGGTTAGGATGTAATTAATCTTCCTACTTTACTTCAAATTCAAGTAGTTGTAAGCAACCATTTTCTACAAGCCCTTATCATTATATAATGGTTGATAAAGACACCAGAATGTATTGACTGTCTGTAAAACTGTTAGGAAACTGTCAATGTCACTTTGCTTTTACTAACACTGTGACTAGCCGTATTGTTTTAGGAGACTATTTGGCTACTGTACTGATGTAGCTAGCTATTGGCAACCATCATGTTGTTTGTTTTGTGCTGGCTAACCCGCAATAGCTACCTACTGTTTCTTTGCAGTTAATGATTGCTTCTCCTAGTGTTAGCTCACGAGCTGTAAATGCAAAGAGAAAACTGTTGGAAACTAAATAGACTAAAGTAATTACCCATTTCAGATGACTTCTTAGCTGCCATATTGTCCCGTTCGAATTTAGGTCGATTTTTATACTAGAATGGCTAGCTAGCTTTAGCTCACTTCCCAAGCCAACTTTGTAGACAACTTTGTAGCTAGCTAGGCTAACAAAGCGTTTCTTCTGAGATTGCTGGATAAGTTAACAAGGTTACAATAAGTGATTATCTAGCGATACAAACAGAAAACATGCAACTCTCGAGGTTGCTATTCTGTATCTATTACACTGACTTTGATCATAAGAGTTTGTCAATTTTAGGACACGCTGAGTTCTCCGTCATCCCTTCTTCAGGATTGGGTTGGCAGATCGCATCCAACTTTCAAGGTGCATACATCGCCACCTACTGTACTGGAGTGTGAGACTAGTCATGGCCTAACTCCATTAAATTCTCCTCATTAGTCCAGTTACTCTAAGAAAGTGAAATAGAGCCCTAAAACTCCCACTTCCTTCCTTCCTTCAAATCTCCATATTTCCCTTCTCAGGCTCTAGGACCCGAGAGGGTGATATGGCTGGTGACAATACTCCATGCAACTCCTCCGCCGAGAAGTCTTTCAGTTCAGTCCCGGGAACCGCTCTGCCGCATCCACAATGATATCTATTTTCTGGAATTTCCTCTCCACCTTGGTAGTGCCATTAATCACCATAGCTATGAAGGCCACACAGTCCACCTTCTTAACATATGGGTCCTGCTGGTGAAAGGCAACCCCTGCAGCAAAGGCCTATCCACCACATGACACCATGTACTCTTTAGGAGTACCGTTCGAACACTTAACAGCCGCTGCATATGAAATGCTTTGGGAAACCTGGACTTTGGCCAAATTCTCTTCTACCCTGGTCGGGCATTCCAAAGAAGCTGCATGGTTCCCACCACAATTGCAACATGTTACATTTTCATCACTTCTAAAAAAAAAAATCGACATCTCAGCTTCTCCCTTCTACAAACACTTGACTGAAACATGTTCAAAAGCTTTACAGTGATCACACTGCATTGGTCTTGGGGTAAATGCTCGGCCATGTAGTTTATATACCCCAACTGCACTTGAGTAGGGAGAGACTCCATATCAAAAAATATAGAGACTTGACAACGACCCCTCACACACACGCACGCGTCACCCGACTTGCGTCTATCACTCCAGGAATATTTTTCATCTCTGTAACAGACTTCCCACGAGACGCCAGGTATTATCCCCTTAGCGGTGCCGTGTTCCGAAGATACGTCAAACACACGACACGTCAAACTTCTCAATTCGGGTAAGACGCAACACACGTTCCTTCTGATCCTCAGAAATTCAACAAATCTAAACAAACCTGCCTCTCGTAATTCTCACAGCCTTCAATTTACCCAGTACTTTCTCCACCAGTTTGGATATCTCAAATGGATTCTTCAAGATTGGTAATCCGATCCGCTTCTCCTCATTAATAACCCATAGTGCTACAAGACAAGGAAAATTCTCAGCACTGTACGCTACTCCTTGATTCAATATCCACATCAGCTTCCGCCATCTCTTTCTCCAAAACCACATTGTCCCCGCCTTCTCTACTTGCTGGATGTGACGTTTGAATGAATATATAATCAAAGATTTTATAACTAAACCAAGATAGACCACAGTCTGTTGTTTCCAATGGGAGCAGATGAGTCATAGTGGGCAGAACAAGCAAGGAGGTGGGCAGAGCCAAAAACGAGCTAGCGAGATCCTATTGGCCCGTTCTAGCCAACATCTGCATATTTCCGTTAGGGAACGCCTACTTTGCGCTCCTAAACAACGCAATTTAAAAAAAACTTTGGCAAAGGCTAAAGTCTACAAAACGTAGTCCACTCTCTTCATAAGATATTCTAGTTTTGGGAACAGAAAAAACTGTATTGAGATCAAATGTTTAATCGATGAGAACATTTGTAGAATGTTGGCCAAAATCCATCTCGTTCCATCTTCTCCCACTGCGCGCCAGTGGGATTCCTCTCACTACCATAATTGCTAATGAGTGGAAACTCCAAGGCTTCATATTTATACATCCAGTGAGATATCTGTCTCATTGTTCTGTGGTATAATATTCATGATTATCCTAACTTCACTGATAAATTAAAACAAAAGTCTGTGCTGATATCATGTAAAAAATGTTCCAACTGTAGATTGAATGCCATGACGCAGTCAATGATATAGGCCAGTTACTCTCTCTCTCTCTCTCTCTCTCTCTCTCTCTCTCTCTCTCTCTCTCTCTCTCTCTCTTTCTCTCTCTCTCTCTCTCTCTCTCTCTCTCTCTCTCTGTCTCTGTCTCTGTCTCTGTCTCTGTCTCTGTCTCAATTCAATTTCAATTCTCACTCGCTCTCTCACACACACATGTACGCACACACACAGAGAACTTTGTCCTATGTGTCTGTATCTGATTCATCAGGGCAAAGTCTGTCCTAAAGAATTAGCTGGGTCAGACACATTCAGAATCAGTCGACATAGCACCAACGCTACCATAACAACACAAGGAAAAACAGGAGGTAAAGAAGAGAGAGACGGAAAGAAAGGGAGTGGGATATGGAGTCAACATCATCATTAATCAAGCAAGTACACTTACTTCCTAATAGCTGTGTCTGGATAATGTTTCCCCCACACATTTTGTGTACATTTTTCAATCAATTGTTCTATATCTGAGTTTTCTGAGTTTTCTAATAATACTCTATCACTGTACTTGTAAAGGTGTACGCTGTTGAGGGCCAAGATATTTGTCAAGAAGGCACAATGGCAACAAACCACTGGAAAATGTATATAATTGAGTGCTTTAATTGAAGTTGGACTGGCAGTTAGAATAGTAATGGTTTTCTATACTTGTTTCAACCCTCTGTTGTCAAACCAGATGAAGCTAGGATTGATCTGTTTCTGTCTTCCAATCAGTCTCAATCTCTTTTTGTATCCCTCTCAGCCCACACCGCGGCCCTTAAAGCACATTGTACCTCAGCTAATCTCGGTTAACCCAGAACTCAAACCTTGCGCAATTTAGTCAGATCCTCAATGACGTAGTCTGTCCACAAGATACTATACCCCAGCAGCAGTAGTAAATATTACAGAACACCTTAGAAAAACATAGCATCATATCTAGTTAACATCTAAACATAGAGATACAGTTGTATCTGTTCTGCACTATAATATTATGGTAGCTTTCCTAGGCCAAATTAAATGATGTGCAGTACAAATGTGTTATCTGTGTATCTATGGAATAGGGAATAGGTAGAAGTTGTCCCAAACCACGGATACAGGGTCAGGTTGTACATCCTCTTCATGGTTCAGGTTAAGATTGGTGTGTGGGATAAACTGATCCAAGAACAGGGCAACTTCTAGCTTGGTTCAGATCTGTTAGCGAGACAAATGACAATGACTGTAGGCATTGGTTAGAGAGCATAAACAGATCTCGGACCAGGTTAGGCAAATTCTACCTCAAGCTGGCTGTATTTGGCCTTGTGAACATCTTCTTCGTCCTCTTCCTCCACAGGTCTGTGACCAGGCGGGTGTGGTCGTTGGCCCCGGCCCCCCAGAGACCATTCAGGGTGTGTTCCCATGACAGGGGCACCAGGAAGGGCGTCACAGCAGCTACCCTGGAGGAGCTGAGAGAGAGGGTGAGAGAGAGAAAGACATGATGAAAATGAAAAAAAAAATGAAAAAAAGCTAAATGAAAAGGGAGGGTTATTATAAGTAAGGCCAGGAATTTTTCCGGACCATCTGACTTTACCAGTAAAAGCTCTGGGCTTTTCCCTAGTTACCACAGCCACAAAGTCAAAATGGACTATATCGTAAAAATGTATGAAAACAAAAAGTAGCTTTTTGGTCTTAATTTAAGGTTAGGGTTAGGCATAAGGTTAGCAGTGTGGTTAGGGTTCAGGTAAGGGTTAGGTTTAAAATACAATTTTAAGAAGAGACATTTAAGAAATTGGGGGGCGTTTATGACTTTATGGCTGTGGTAACTAGTGAGGACCCAAGCAAGACCAGATCTGGGACAATAATAGGTGCCATTTAGCAGACACTTTTATCCAAAGCGACTTACAGTCATGCATGCACTTATTTCACCTATGGGTGGTCCCAGGAATCAAATCCACTACCCAGGCGTTACAAGTGCCATGCTCTACCGACTGAGCTACAAAGAACCACGGAGTGAATGCCAAAGGAGAATGTAATTGTGCCTACAAAATACCCACACTGTGTCTGTCTGTCCTCTGAACATGTCTCTCTGTGCTGCTTCCCCAGGTGTGTCAGGCCCTGATGCTGTGCCTGTCCAGTCTGGCTGTGGTGCTAGTGTGTGAGGAGGACGGGACAGTGGTGGACTCTGAAGACTTCCTGATGTATCTGCCCGACAACACCGTCCTCATGGCCCTGGAACCTGGACAGACATGGAAACCTCCTCCGGTAGGTTTGACACTGTCTGTCTCTGTCGTGATCTGGACATGTACATGAGAATTTGTTTCGTCTGACCTGTGTTAGTGATTGGACAGTATGTGCAGGTATATACACCCACGTCAGCTACCAAGTGAGATGAGTAGGGCCCTGAGTTTTTCCTCTAGGCCTATCACATGACCTGAGCCCGTATCCACAAAGCATCTCAGAGTAGTAGTGCTGATCTAGGATCTGTCCATATAACCTTATTCATTCTGATCTGAAAGGCAAAGCTCATCTTGGATCTGCACTTCTACTCTGAGTCGCTATGTGGATATGGGCCCCGATCAGGAAAATATTAAATGCCCAGAGTTTTTCCTGGTTCGGTTGCACGGTGACACCGACCATGTCGCTGTCTCTCATCTCGCCCCATATCTTACTCTAACCCCACAGGGTGCAGTGCTCTCCAAAGCCCAGGACCCTAACCAGCGGACAGGAAAAGACATAGCCCGCGTGACCTTTGACCTGTACCGGCAGAATCCCAAGGACGTGTTTGGCTCCCTGAACGTGAAGGGCACCTTCTCAGGCCGGTACTCCGTCAGCGCTGACTTCCAATGTCTGGGGCCCAAAAAAGTCCTCAGGTAAGTGGAGAGGAAGGGGATGGGAGGACGTCTCCAGCCTGCTGGGATGTACAGTGCATTTGGGAAGTATTCAGACCCCTTGACTTTGTACACATTTTGTTACATTACAGCCTTATTCTAAAATTGATTTTTTTTTAAATCCTCATTAATCTACACACAATACCCTATAAATAGACAAAGCAAAAACATTTTTTTTGAAATTTTAGCAAATTCATAAAAAATGTAAAACAGAAATACCTTATTTACATAAGTATTCAGACCCTTTGCTATGAGACTCGAAGGTGCATCCTGTTTCCATTGATCATCCTTGAGATGTTTCTACAACTTGATTGGAGCACCTGTGGTAAATTCAATTGATTGGACATCATTTGGAAAGGCAAACCCCTGTCTATATGCATGTCAGAGAAAGAACCAAGCCATGAGGTCGAAGGAATTGTCCGTAGAGCTCCGAGACAGGACTGTGTCGAGGCACAGATCTGGGGAAGTGTACCAAAACATTTCTGCAGCATTTAAGGTCCCCAAGACCTCAGTGGCCTCCATCATTCTTAAATGGCAGAAGTTTGGAACGACCAGGACTCTTCCTAGAGCTGGCCGTCCAGCCAAACTGAGCAATCGGGGGAGAAGGGCTTTGTTCAGGGAGGTGACCAAGAACCTGATGAGGAGCTCCAGAGTTCCTTTGTGGAGATGAGAGAACCTTCCAGAAGGACAACAATTTCTGTAACACTCCACCAATCAGGCCTTTATGGTAGAGTGGCTAGACGGAAGCCCTTCCTCAGTAAAAGGCACATTAAAAGACAGTCCACTTGGAGTTTGCACCTAAAGGACTCTCAGATCAGAAACAAGATTCTCTGGTCTGATGAAACCAAGATTAAACTCGTTGGCCTGAATGCCAAGCATCACATCTGGGGGAAACCTGGCACCATCCCTACAGTGAAGCATGGTGGTGGCAGCGTCATGCTGTGGGTATGTTTTTCAGTGGCAGGGAGAAAAGATGAACGGAGAAAAGTACAGAGAGATCCTTGATGGAAATCTGCTCCAGAGTGCTCAGGACCTTAGACTGGGGCGAAGGTTCACCTTCCAAAAGGACAACAACTCTAAGCACACAGCCAAGACAACGCAGGAGTGGCTTCGGGACAAGTCTCTGAATGTCCTTGAGTGGCCCAGCCAGAGCCCAGACTTGAACCCGATCGAACATCTCTGGAAAGACTTGAAAATATCTGTGCAGCAACACTCCCCATCCAACCTGACAGACCTTGAGAGGATCTGCAGAGAAGAATGGGAGAAACTCCCCAAATACAGGTGTGCCAAGCTTTTAGTGTCATACCCAAGAAGACTCGAGGCTGTAATTGCTGCCAAAGGTGCTTCAACAAAGTACTGAGTAAAAGGTCTAAATGCTTTAAGTAAATGTGATATTTCAGTTTAATTTGATAAATTAGCTAAAATAAAAATAAAACGGTTAATACTTTGTCATTATTGGGTATTGTATGTAGATTGATAAGGGGGAAAACTATTTAATCCATTTTAGAATAAGGCTGTAATGTAACAAAATGTGGAAAAAGAGAAGTGGTCTGAATACTTTCTGAATGCTCTGTATCTGTAACAATGGTAAATCTCCCCTCTTACTCACTCTCTCTCCTTCTTTCTCTCTATCTCCTCTCTCTCTCTCTCTCGTACTTCCCGTCACTCTCTCTCTCACTCACTTCCTCTCTTTCTCTCGCACTCCCACTTCCCGTCTCTCACTCTCTCTCTCTCCCTTCCCTCTCAATTTTTTATTTAACCTTTATTTAACAAGGCAAGACAGTTAAGAACAAATTATTATTTACAAGGACGGCCTACCTCAATTCAATTTAAGGGCTTTATTGGCATGGGGAACATATGTTTACATTGCCAAAGCAAGTGAAGTAGATAATAAACAAAAGTGAAATGAACAATAAAAAAATGAACAGTAAACATTGCACTCACAAAAGTTTCAAACGAATGTATAAAAGGGAAAATAAATAAACATAAATATGTTTGTTCTTCACTGGTTGCCCTTTTCTTGTGGTAACAGGTGACAAATCTTGCTGCTGTGAAATTACATGTTGAAACTTGAAAGCCTATCTTAACCTGATACCTGTTTGAGGTGACGATCTCTCTCTCTTTCCCGTCACTCTCTCTCTCACTCTCTCTCTCCCACTTACCGTCTCTCTCTCTCTCTCTCTCTCTCTCTCTCTCTCTCTCTCTCTCTCTCTCTCTCTCTCTCAGAGAGGCCCTCCGCATGGCCTCCACCCTCCTCCAGATGGCAGGTCACATGTTGATCACCTCAGCCAATCTGATCAAGCGGATAATCGAGGGAGCAGAGTTCTGGCAGCCTCAGAGGGTGGAGGCCGCAGAGTACTGGAACTAAGGCAGGACTGGGACCGACCGCTCTCTAATGACCAAATCAATCCTAACTTGAGTGTATGTTTATGATTGAGTTATGCAAGGTTGTGAGTTGTGATCAAACAGGAGGATAATTACACATTGTCTCGATTTTTTATAAGGTTAGTTGTAAAATAGGACTTATCTTTCTCTAACAATTTTGAGAATGTACCACGAAGTCCACAAATGGAAGCAATTAATTAAAAAAACTGAGTATGCATTATTTTTCACTTTCTTCGTAGTTTCTAATCACTGTCTCATCTTGTGTTTAATAAATGCTTTCTGTTGTTACATCCACTCAGTCTACTGTCAGAGACACCCACTTGCAGAACAAGGAGAAACAGTTCTGTTCATTCATAAAAGGGTATGAGAAAACCTGACCAGCACTTGAGGAACCAATACGATTTAACATGAGCCTTTAGTTACTGTACCTTTAATTAGGCTATAGATAAGTTAATTACTTTCTTACTCATGACAAGACCACACAAGATCTGCCAAAAGACAAGGAAACAGACTGCATAAGCAGAGTATGAGGTCAGAAGGTGAATATACTGAGTATATTACCAACAACATTATCAAATATTAAACTGGTACCAGCTGGTTACTCAACCCTGCACCTTAGAGGCTGCTGCCCTATATACATAGACATGGAATCACTGGTCACTTTAATGATGGAACATACTGCTTTACTCATTTCATATGTGTATACTCTATTCTACTGTATTTTAGTCAATGCCACTCCGATATTGCTCGTCCTAATATTTATATATTTCTTAATTCCATTATTTTACTTTTAGATTTGTGTGTATTGTTGTGAATTGTTAGATACTACTGCACTGTTGGTGCTAGGAACACAAGCCTTTCGTTACACCCGCAATAACATCTGCTAAATATGTGTATGTGACCAATAACATATGCTAAATATGTGTATGTGACCAATAACATCTGCTAAATATGTGTATGTGACCGATAACATCTGCTAAATATGTGTATGTGACCGATAACATCTGCTAAATATGTGTATGTGACCAATAACATCTGCTAAATATGTGTATGTGACCAATAAAATTTGATTGGATTTGATCCGTTCTGTATAAACAACGGTTGCATTCCAATAATCTCTCCTTCCTCCCGAAGTGAGCAGTTGTTCACTTCCCTTCATGGATTTGAAAGAAAATGACTGGCACTCCAACTACATCAATCCAATGCTTTAGTGGGGAGTATCGAACGCTCCAGGACGAAGGAGAGATTATTGTAACGCACCCCGTGTCCATATGCTGTCGCTGGTATGGTAGTTTCCCCAATTCTTTACACGCTGAACATATCAAACAAGGAACATCAATGCAATGACATAGTTAGAAACTTCCAAGCACAAACCTGTGATAGAGCTTGGAACATGAATTGACATTTAAATTAGGAACCATGTGAACAGGAAGTTAGTAGTGCTAAAATTACAGCAGACTGTAGAACTTCATCATGAACATAATTAACAGCTTGTAACATACAACAGAATGCTGTCTTATTCGTGACAACTCCTAACATGTAGCCTAACAGTCCATTTTCAGCACCCTTCAGGCCTCTCCAGTCAAATTATAGCAGGGGAGTGTCTCCATACTCATGGCTTCCCTTTCCATCATCCCCGCAAACAGGTGAAAGGTTAAGATAGGCTTTAAAGTTTCAACATTTAATTGCGCCTGTTAGGTCATACCAGATCAGAGCTCGCGAAGGAGAGAACAAAACAAGGAGAGGAAGCCTCTTTACACTATTGAGATTTACCCCAAGTCTGTCCCAACAGTCACTTCTGCTTCACGCCCAGTCACAAGTTTCCACGCACCTGCTCCCTTCTTCCTACCAACCTCCCCATTAGCACTTGGGGGGCACTACATGCGACTGCAGAAGCAGACTGGCTTCTGTCTCAGGAGCTCCAGCTGGGCCATGGTCTTGTTCTTCGGCCACAGGCCCATTTTGAAAGCTTGTTCTTCTCTGTGGGTTGTTTATGAATGTTGTGATTCCCACCTCTTTCCGCTCCTCCTTCAGTTTGGGGAATTCTTGCCGTTCTCTTTGCATCTCTTAACTCCAGCTCTGGTCTTGTGTTTTCTTCTTCTTCATCTTTTTCTTCTTCTTCCTAACTTTAGGTGGTTATTTCTCTACTTCCTCCCCCTCCAAGCTTGACCTAATCTGGTGGGTGGTGTTAGCAGGGTTGTCATGGTTACCATTGCAGCTGCAGTTTATGATCTCGACATCATCTGCCTGAGAAACCATTTCATTTTCTTCTCCGGTGGTGGTCTGTCCATGCTGTCACGTTGTGGTGGCAGTGGTTGTGTCAGATGCTGAATGAGCTGTGTCTCTGACGACAAGAGACCATTGGGCTGTGAACCAGTGGAAAGCGCGAACGAAAAGCATTGGTTACAGAACCACTTGCGGATGTACTTCATGTGGAGCCTGGTGAGGGCCTGCAGACGATGGAGCTCCTCCTTCAAAGGCTTTTTGTTACGATCGAAGCTCCGCCACAGCAGAGACCTGATAGAGCATGTGGGGTTTGACGTTGTTTTCATGGGCTTTGTCTTGGGTTTCTAGGTTTCTGTTACTCCCGTCATCGTTCTTACTGAGGCGAGGCACCTCCAATACCTTCTCCTCTTTCTCCTTTTTGTCTTTCTCCTTCTCCTGCGTCTGGTTTGGTCTGCAAATCTTTCTGCGTGCCTTGCAGATCTCCTCTGTATCCCAGCTGATCCCGTAGCACAGCCGCTGGACCAGGAACCACATTCTGACCTCAGATAAAGACAAGAAAATATTCTATTGGTTGCTTTCACCTAAATCTGCATTGTGTTATTAAAACTTGTCAATGAAACTAATTACAGCACATCACATACAAAAACATATAGAATAAATAGAGGAGTGGTTGTTCTGATACATGGATAATGGCTGCTGTAAAAAGCTGCTCATGGAAAGATGCTGAGCAAGGACAACGCATTGGTAGTTTGCCCACGCTATCTCGAAGTCAACTCGGAGTGAATGCCCTACTCGCTTCCCACAGCAGGCCCTTAGGGAGGGAAGGGATCTGGGCCAGGGAGGGAGGCCGGGCATGGTGGTGTTGGCATTGGGGCGGCAGGTAGCCTAGTGGTTAGGGTGTTGGACTAATAACCAAAAGGTTGCAAGATCAAATCCCTTACCTGACAATGTAGAAATCTGTTGTTCTGAACAAGGCAGTTAACCCACTGTTCCTAGGCTGTCATTGAAAATAAGTTTTTGTTCTTAACTGACTTGCCTAGTTAAATAATAAATACATTGTGGTGGCTGATCGGTATGTTACAGCTGGAGCTAACTCAGTATTCATCTCTGTGAGCTTAGCTGCAACAGCTGGATCCAGATGCTTGTTCATCTCTCTGCTATCCTGCTTTCATCTGGTCATCACCGAACTCCTACTATGATGAATAAAGAATGTAATATATGCTACTGCCGGATGTACAATAAACAGAGAAGCCTGTTGTATTTGTTCTGGTTCATTATTATTATACCGGTTCCGCCAATTTACTGAAATAATGCAAATTCCATCTTTCCATAAGGCCTGGAAGGACGCAAATGTGCATGATGGTAAATGTAACCTTTATTTAACTAGGCAAGTCACTTAAAACACTACTCCTCTGGAACCGAATGACCAAACTGCACACAACTTAATACGTGGCATCTACAGACCAAGACCAATCTTTTCCAGGCTTGTACCAAAAACAACATTGACCAAAAAACATTCAGGTGGTCTCGCACACAGATCCCTATAAATCAGTTCAAATCAAATCAAATCAAACTGTATTAGTCACATGCGCCGAATACAACCTTACAGTGAAAGGCTTACTTACAAGTCCCTAACCATCAATGCAGTTTAAAAAAAGATGAATAAGAATAAGAAATAAAAATAACAAGTAATTAAAGAGCAGTAGTAAATAACAATAGTGAGACTATATGCAGGGGGTACTGGTACAGAGTCAATGTGCGGGGGCACCGGTTAGTCGAGGTAATTGAGGTAATATGTACATGTAGCTAGAGTTAGTAAAGTGACTATGCATAGATAATAACAGAGAGTAGCAGCGGTATAAAAAGGGGAGGGGGGGGGGGGGTGGCTGCAATGCAAATAGTCTGGGTAGCCATTTGATTAGATGTTCAGGAGTCTTATGGCTTGGGAGTAGAAGCTGTTTAGAAGCCTCTTGGAACTCGACTTGACGCTCTGGTACAGCTTGCTGTGCGGTAGCAGAGAGAACAGTCTATGACTAGGGTGACTGGAGTCGTTGACAATTTTTAGGTCCTTCCTCTGATACCGCATGGTATAGAGGTCCTGGATGGCAGGAAGTTTGGCCCCAGTGATGTACTGGTGCAGCTGTAGAACATTTTGAGGATCTGAGGACCCATGCTAAATGCACACCTGGAGTACACCTGGTGCGTAATGAAATTCCCAATTCCCCCTGATTAGTAATTGTGTATATGTGCCCTCTGTTCACCATTGTTTGGTCGGTTATTGTTACCATGCCCGTTGGACCTGTGAGTACCTGTGCTATTGTATCAGCTTCCATGCTACGTGTATTTGTGCACTTGTTTTACGGGTCTCGTCCCGTGTATTATTTATAGGTTTACACCTCGCTTTTTTGTTTGGGTGAAAATAAAAAACCCTATTACGTATTCCTGCGCCTGTCTCCAATCATTAGACATGACACATTGCTTATAGCGGCCATATTGTTTAGCTAGAGTCTTGGAAAATATTGTGTTTGAAGATGTGCGTGCATCGATGCTGTACACCAAATTTGGTGCCGATCGGTCCAGCGGTTCTGGAGAAGATAATATTTAAAGTAGTCAACATCATTGAAAATGGTCCAAAATACATCAAAAGCAGATTAACTGCATATTGCATGATCCATTTTATTTTAAGATCTGATATTTTGCAAGTGTGGTAAACAGTACAATAATTAGCCCTAGGTTAATGTGTCAAATTTGTCAAATTTGTCCAAATTTGTCCAAATTATAGCTGTTTGCAGCTATATTTCCATGTGTTGTTTCCAGTGCTTGACTGGGAAGGAAATAGGTGCTGGTACTCATTTTGGGTGCCTGTACTGTTTATATTTAGGTGCAAGAACTCCACAATACTTTTAGCCAATATTTTATAAGACGTGCAGGATCTTATGCAGTAGAAAATAAGAGGTGATGGTACAGAGTATCAGTGAGCTCCTGCCCAAGTCAGGCACTGTTGCGAAAGTGCATTGGGTGGTCCTGGGAGGGTATAGGCCCGCCCACCCACTTGGGAGCCAGGCCCAGGCGATCAGAATGCATTTTCCCCCACAAAAGGGCTTTATTACAGACAGAAATACTCCTCAGTTTCATCAGCTCTCCGGGTGGCTGGTCTCAGAAGATCCCATGGGTAAAGAAGTCGGATGTGGAGGTCCTGGGCTCGAGTGGTTACACGTGGTCTGTGGTTGTGAGGCTAGTTGGACATACTGCTAAATTCTCTAAAACGATGTTGGAGGCAGCTTCGTACAGTGGCAAGAAAAAGTATGTGAACCTTTGGAATTATTAACTGGTTGACCCTCCTTTGGCAGCAATAACCTCAACCCAAAATGTTCTGTAGTTGCGGATCAGACCTGCACAACGGTCAGTAGGAATTTTGGACAATTCATCTTTACAAAACTTTTTCAGTTCAGTAATATTCTTGGGATGTCTGGTGTGAACCGCACTCTTGAGGTCATGCCACAGCATCTCAATCGGGTTGAGGTGAGGACTCTGACTGGGCCACTCCAGAAGGCGTATTTTCTTCTGTTGAAGCCGTTCTGTTGTTGATTTACTTCTGTGTTTTGGGTCCTTGTCCTTTTGCATCACACTTCTGTTGTGCTTCAATTGGCGGATAGCCTTACATTTTCCTGCAAAATGTCTTCATTTTTCGTTGATGATAGCAAGCTGTCCAGGCCCTGAGGCAGCAAAGTAGCCCCAAACCATGATGCTCCCTCCACCATACTTTATAGTTAGGATGAGGTTTTGATGTTGGTGTGCTGTGCCTTTTTATCTTCACACATAGTGTTGTGTGTTCCTTCCAAACAACTCAACTGTAGTTTCATCTGTCCACAGAATACTTTGCCAGTAGCACTGGAACATCCAGGTGCACTTTTGCAAACTTCAGACATGCAGCAATGTTTTTTTGGACAGCAGTGGCTTCTTCCGTGGTGTCCTCCCATGAACACCATTCTTGTTTAGTGTTTTACGTATCGTAAACTCGTCAACAGAGATGTTAGCATGTTCCAGAGTCTTTAGCTGACACTCTAGGATTCTTCTTAACCTCATTGAGCATTCTGCGCTGTGCCCTTGCAGTCATCTTTGCAGGACGGCCACTCCTAGGGAGAGTAGCAACAGTGCTGAACTTTCTCCATTTATAGACCATTTGTCTTACCGTGGACTGATGTACATCAAGACTTTTAGAGATACTTTTGTAACCCTTTCCAGCTTTATGCAAGTCAACAATTGGTAATCCTAGGTCTTTTGAGATCTCTGTTGTTTGAGACATGGTTCCCATCAGGAAAGGCTTCTTGTGAATAGCAAACTCAAATTTTGTGAGTGTTTTTTATAGAGCAGGCTAGCTCTAACTGACATCACTAATACAAAATATAACGTCATTGGTTACAGAATAAAGCTCCTCCTCTTGACCAAGAGAAAACAGGTTCAAAAGTTAATTCCAACTCACCAGCGCACACACATGACACACAATATAATTTATTCTCCTGAAGGCTCACTATAATTTATTACCACTTTAGCAGACAACTCAAGATAATGGAAGACCTAAGAAGTTACTCACTGCCTTATCTAAACATCTCAGGGCTAAGTTGGGTCAGTTCAACCATAGTTTAACGATCCTTTTTGCTTACTTTATAACCCTCACCATACACCTCTTCAACTAAGTTGGAATGGTGTTTATTATGTTTTAATTACTCCTTGTTCATACTACATAATCCCTTCCTAATGAATTAACATTATTAACCAGATATAATAATAATACAGGGCAGAGTTCAGTTAGTTATAGTTTTATCTAAATGTAAACATTGTTTAGTCATTATTCATAAAATTCCTAACAGAGCCATATTTAGGTAGCCTGTTTTCCTTTGTGTTTTGTGGGTGGTTATTTTCTGTGTCTGTTTCACCATACGGAACTGTCTCTGTCATTTGTCAGTTTATTGTTTTTGTTCATTGTTCAAGTATTCTTATTAAAATGGATACGTACCACGCTGCGCATTGGTCCTCCTCTTCTCATTCCAACGACGAGCGTTACACTGACTCCAATTAGCTTATGGAGAAGTCATCAGCCTTGGGGTTCACATTTTTCCAACCTACATTGTGAATTATTCAATAATGTATTCAATTTAGACAAGATAAATACAATACTTGTGTGTTATTAGTTTAAGCACACTGTGTTTGTCTATTGTCGTGACTTAGATGAAGATCAGATCAAGTTATATGAACAAGTTATGCAGAAATACAGGAAATTCCAAAGAGTTCACATACCTTTTCTTGCCACTGTAGGTGGTTTGAAATGTGGCTTGAAATATCCCATTCCATGTGCTTTTTGGCTGTTCAGACTGAAGGAAAAAGAACAGATTCGAATTGGATATGCAAAAGGTCTGTATTTGAGTCGTTTCAAACTGTGTCTGACTCCCCTGTTGATTTCAATCAGTAGTTGCGCACAAGCCGACTGCATTTGCCTAACTACTCGAACACACCCATTCCCAGTCACCAGTCATGTACATACATAGCAAGGCAGATTTTTGAGCAACACGACCAAATGTACATAGAAATGCTAAGTATAGATCTCCCATACTCATTGAAAGTAAGTCTAAGAAGCGATAGATCCGTTCTATGTACCCTATTTCTAAATTGTCTCTTAAATTGTGTTTTTTCATCTTTTTACTTTCGGTTTTGTACAACGGCATCTGACAGCTGAAAATACAATACTTTATTGAAAGTGTAAACGCTGCGTGTAACACATCCGGTGTCAGGATAAATAAAAAGCAAGTTCTGCTAACTTTCTTTAATTATGTTTAATTACCGCAAACAATGAATGGCAAATGCAATTTTCGTATATACGGGTTCGCTGTTTCACCACGCAGGATGAACAGAGAACTGTGGAATGTACTCAATAGTAGTTTTTATACTATGACAATTTTATTCCCAACGTGTCCAGTTGGCCTATCACAGTAGAGGCTGGGCGTGGTTTAGACTTTGCCCCCCTTTGTACACATCTGGTTGCTGGGTAGATTAGCTCCGTCTTGGGTCTGTCGATTCTACACTAAAACAGTTCCTAATATGGTATTGTCCAGTATTCTAAACTCTTGGTTGGTCTAGAGAGCTGCACCCCTCCCCTCTCCAGACTGTCCACAGCTTTTATGGCCTGTGTTGGTCATTCCTTACACCTACACACACTATACAGAGGGGGTTGTGCGTGCATGTGTGTAAGAAAACAATATTCCTCTTCAACCAATATGCTAACAGGCTATTATGCATAAACATAAATCCTAACAAAAGGATATTTCACAGTGTTTTATATTGTACAATGATTAGCTTGTTTTGTTACATAAACTGAAATCAGGCGAATCATTATAATTTTAGCAACCAGGAACTTTTGGTGGACTGACGCATATCTTGCACAAGGTGGCCTCAAACGTAGATTAGACCAGAGACAGAGTGAACAAAAGCAAACGAACCAACAGGTAAAAAGTTCAGATTAGAAGCATTATAGGGGCTACGAGGCTAGAGGTATTTTAGCATGCGAAGGTCAAGGACAATGCAAAGCACCCGATTCCCACCACCATTTACTGTGGCAGCTTCAACTGATCCAGGGCTCACAGAAGACATGTCTGAGGGGTGCCAGGCTCTGCCGCTGCCGGACAGCCAGGCCATTGTTTGTGATTTATGTACAGAAGACAGGAAGCCAGCACTGAAGACTTGCATCAAATGTGAAATGTCCATGTGTACCCAGGACTTGGAGCCACACCTTTCAGTCCCATTGCTGCTGCAGATACATAGCCTGACTGAACCCATAGCAACCGGGGGCTGGGGGAGTTGGGGCAGCCACAAAATGCCCCCACCACGGTAAGATTCTTGAGTATGTAAGAAATTGTAATAGATACTGGAAACTTGTAATAACAACTTCTCAACATAAGCCATCTTTTATACAAAATACACACACCTCCCCTTTCCTTGGACATATGCTGGTCTCATTAAGACACCAACCACAGACACACACAACTCCCCTCCCCCATGACAACCACAGACACACACAACTCAAGGTTGGAGCACAAAACAAAGAACTATCTCAGGAACCAATGGAACGTTGACGCCAGGCCTGATAAGGACTACCCAAGACCCAGATCGACCAATCAGAAGGCCAGACTACCAGATCAACCTACTTCATTCAATGCATATATAAAGCTGTACAACTGTTTAGACTGTTTCCGACGATTCCATACGAATCAGACAGAAAGAGCCGTGCTGCACGATTTTACTAAGATATTTTTACATGTGATTAAACGGCCTTATTATAAAAATATCCACCTTGTCCTATGTCTCCACTTGATCTCCTGTCTCCAGTAAACGTTTTATCAACAAGTACTACTGCTTGGACGACCTAACTAGTGCGTGCATGTCTTGCGCCATTGGGGATCAGCTCCGCCCCGCGTGACATCACCCTGACAAGCGACCCGAATTCTGTTTCAGCTCGCATAAAGTCCATCAAGACCTCTAAGAGAACCATGCAGGCTGCCCTGTCCGAGGGGGACTCCTTCCGCTTCCTCCAGGGTTATGAAGGGGTGCACCAGGCTGTGGAGAAGGCCCGTGCCGTGGATCTGAGGAAGGGGCTAGAGCCCGGGGTCGACCGGGACAAGCTGGTCCAGGAGCTACAGCAGAGCGGAGGAAAGCTCCTGTACTATAACAGTATTAGGTGTAGTGATGGGATGACCTATACATACAAACCTCCACAGGCACACGTTGATTCTCAGTTTATCTATCTTTCTGGGAAAAATGAAGCTCTATCTGAAACAATACCCCGTCCCATAGTGTTAGAAGTGTTCTGGGACAAAACCTCGCCACCCTCCCTGTCCTTCTACAGCAGGGGCAGATATCACCAGACGGAACTGCACAGAATGGAGATCCGGCATCATCAGGGTGACCTAACTCCCTTTGTCACCCTGGGAACAGGAAATAGCCCAGCCAGTGCCAGACAGTATGGAGATTACAGTCAATAAAAGCACAATGGAGAGTACGGTCTCTATGGAGCGAACATTCAGCCAGAGGAGCAGTGGGGGTGCCCATGTGGAGCGGTCCATGAACAACCCAAGACTCAGCAGGCGCAGTATTTCTATCACCAGCATGTGTCTCAACAGGGTCCCATGTGCACATGTGAGAGGTTTATCGGTACGCCGTATATATTTGTTATTTTATTTCACATTTATTTAACCAGGTAGGCCAGTTGAGAACAAGTTCTCATTTACAACTGCGACCTGGCCAAGATAAAGCACAGCAGTGCGACAAAAACAAGAACACAGAGTTACACATGGGATAAACAAACGTACAGTCAATAACACAATAGGAAATCTGTATACAGTGTGTGCAAATGAAGTAAGGAGGTAAGGCAATAAATAGGCCATAGTGGCGAAGTAATTACATTTGAGCAATTAACACTGGAGTGATATATGTGCAGATGAGGATGTGCAAGTATAAATACTGGTATAAATACTGGTGTGCAAAAGAGCAGAAAAACAAATATGGGGATGAGGTAGGTAGTTGGTTGGATGGGCTATTTACAGATGAGTTGTGTACAGCTGCAGCGATCGATGCTTAAAGTTAGTGATGGGGTGTGTTCTGTGAGCTGGTGTAATGTCTACACTCTTAGAAAAAAAAAAACTTCGAAGAACCCTTTTTGGTTTGAATCCTGGCTAGTGTTAAAAAGAATTGTGGACATATCTCATTGTGGACATATATCAACATGAGCCTCCCCTCCCGGCTAATGTTGTGGACATATCTCATTGTGGACATATATCAACATGAGCCTCCCCTCCCGGCTAATGTTGTGGACATATCTCATTGTGGACATATATCAACATGAGCCTCCCCTCCCGGCTAATGTTGTGGACATATCTCATTGTGGACATATATCAACATGAGCCTCCCCTCCCGGCTAATGTTGTGGACATATCTAGGCATAAAAAAACATGTGTATCACTCATCTTATGTTTTTACATTTGGCACACATTAATTAAGTCAGGTTGTATACATCAATACAGATATTCAAAATACATTGAATGAATTTACACATTATTACATTACCTGTTGATAGTATCAACTGTAATTTCCTTGTTGCTGTTCACACGGGCTGTGGAAAGTTCTAGTGAAAAGATGTCAAGGAAATGTAGTAGACATTGAGTTATACTATGTGAGTTATTGAGTTATATTATGTGGAGGCTTCCATCTGGTAACTAACATTATTTTTGCTGCAGTCAGTCCAGACAATCACACTGGTTTCTGGGGTACTATGATAGTCAGTGAAGAATCATTGTTTCGTAATTATATATTTGGGAGACATGGGATGGTGGCCCAACTATGTTCGTTACAGAGATGGCAACTTGTGACCACAAAGTTTTCACATTCGGGCATCCCCACATTATATGCATATTCCAATGCTGTTGTACTGTAGGATTCTAATGTGTGTTGGACTAACAGTGGCTGGATTTGGGTTTAACATGCAAGGCAGGACTTTGTCTCCCCCTGCTGGTCAAGTTACCTAACTATCATAATGTTATCCCAATGTTCCAAGAACTTCCACCTATTTATGTCCCTTAGTCATATTTAGTTGACCTCATCATTGTCCAATACATCATGTAAATAGTCAGTTGACTGAATGTTAATGCTGATGTTTCTGTCCAGTTAAAAAAAAAAATGGCTAGCTTATAAAATCTAAATACATTGTGATTCATGAAATTACATGAGCTGGTACACAGAGTACAATTGATATATGTACTGTATTTTGTATAAATATATGGATCTTTAATTGTCATGTTGAGATTCAATGTTAACATGAAAAATAAACAATCAACTCTAAAACACAAATCATATGGAATGCTCTTTATTGGAAAGAAGTGAGAAGACTGAAGAAAAGTAGAATAAAACCTGCATAACATGTTTGACTAAAACCAGATAGATATAAAATGGAATTATCCTCCAAAACACTGAAGTAAAGTGAATATACCTCCTTTGGGAAAACTAGCCAGTTACAAGTACATAATAATGCATAGACAGAGACAACATTCGCGCAAAGTAACTGACACAGTCAAGTACAATAATGGGAAATGCTGATTGCATGGACATTTTATATTGTCTCTGACTATATAAAATATTGAGAAAAGTGTGAAATCAACAGTAAGTCAAGGTAATACTCAAAGCTGTCCTGTCTCCCTCACCTCTTTAGCCTATTTTAACAACATACTTTGAACACATTCTTTATTCCACAAGTTTCCCCTCAACATACTGGGTGTAATTTGACTGACTTGAATTTCTACTGTAGCTGTACAGTACACGAAACAGTTTGTCAGTAGTTTCACTATATCTTTTCCCTCATCGCTTTAATATTTGGTCCGCATGAGAATAACATAAAAACTAAGGAGCTATGGGGAAAAAAAGACTGGAATACAATATCATCTAACATTTTTGCATATCATTCAAGGTCAATATATATTTATTTAAGTGAGTTTGAAAAGGATTAAGTTAAATAACCAGAAATATCTTAACATAAAAATCTTCAATATTGCTAATTATAAGGAATATTTTCATCTATTGAATATATCTAAAATAATAAAAACTATGTTTTTGGAATAAACTTTACCTGTACTCTTGATATAGTAAATACTTTATACAGTGAAATACTCTACATCTATTTTTTGCATGTGGCTTTCATATAGCATGGCGGTGACGTGCATAGAAGTGTTAGGAGAAAGAGGGGATTGAGAGAGAGAGAAAGAGAGAGAGATTCTAGGACTTGGTAGATAATAATGGACAGAGAGAAGAAGCCTGTACTCAAAGCCTGCAGATCTGAATGGGAATGATTGAGCAAGATGACACAAAAATACATCCTGAAGTACCACAACAATCCTCGGTTCACTTATTATCAAAGAAATGTCCATTTCTGGTAATTTACAGGAAAAAAGCCAAATATGTCTAAAATATCAAAACTTAAATAAACTCCTAGATAAGGGATTGTTTTGAGTGTCACCTAAAAAGGTTTTGATTTGGCAACAAAACACTTATCCAAATTTTACGTTTCTCAAATGACAGATTCTTACTATCAATGGTTACAGTATTGTGTGTTTGTGTGTGTGTATGATTCTGTGTGTGTTTGTGTGTGTGTGTGTGTGTGTGTGTGTGTGTGCGTGCAGTATGTGTAATAGCATCCATGTGACAGGGGCAGGCAGCAAACAAAACACACCACCACCCCCCCCTGACCCTGTTCCGCCCAGGAACCAGCCTGGACCTCGCCTAGTTATCGTTCCCAAAGACGGTGTTGAGCTGCTGGGTGACCCTGATGAAGGTGGTCCTGCGGCTGAGCTCCTTGAGCTTCCCTGCGCCCACGTAGGTGCAGGTGGAGCGGACCCCACCCAGGACGTCGCGTATGGTTACGTCCACGGGACCCTTGTAGACCACCTCCACCGTCTTCCCCTCAGATGCCCTGGGAGAAGAAGAGGGAACGTTTTAGTGAACTCTTAAGCCTAATGTATGTATGCGACGCAAGAACCATACGCAAAATGGCGATCCTACGTTCTTGCGTCGAGTTAGGAATTGTGGGGATGCACACGTCTGCATATTTCTACCCAATGCAATTTTGCGTAGCTACTTTTAGTTCCATGAGTACGTACGTGGGATATAAACTAGTATTTATGCTTCAAGTTTGATTAATATTCATTTTATTAGAGAATGCCAAGAGTGTGCAAAGCTGTCATCTAGGCAAAGGGTGGCTACTTTGAAGAATCTAATATATATTTTGATTTGTTTAACACTTTTTGGGTTACTACATAATTCCATATGTGTTATTTCATAGTTTTGATGTCTTCACTATTCTACAATGTAGAAAATAGTAAAAATAAAGAAAACCCCTTGAATGAGGAGGTGTGTCCAAACTTTTGACTGGTACTGTGTGTACAGGATACACATGGTATACACCATCTAACCAAATGCTTACTTGCATGTTCCTTCTTGACAATACAACAATAAGAAATAAGAAAATATAAAAATACAAACATAAAGTAAATGTCTCAGTAGAATAGAACAAACACTTTAGCATAAGTAAAATACAGGAAGGCACAATTTATAGTCCAATATTGACATGTGTTTTGGGGAAGGGTGTTTTCCCTAAAGCGTGCTACAGTGTTTAAAGCTGCTCATTTCCTGCTAGGCGGTCAGTAACATCTCTGACCTGTACTCGGCCACGCCCCCGGCGTGTCTCTTCATGGCCGTATCAGAGCTCATGCCGTAGAACAGCTTGTACTTCTTCCCGTTCTTCTCGATGACCTCGCCCCCGCTCTCTGAGTGGCCGGCCAGCATTCCGCCCAGCATCACAAAGTCCGCCCCCGCGCCTGTCAGTCACACACAACCACAGCTGAGAAAGACACATTCCCTTGGGACCATCACACGACGTCCTAAGAACCCAGCTGGGGTCGGACAATCCTGGGAACTAGACAAAACCTCCAGGGGACCATGACACAACATCCTGACAACTTTAGGTGACCATTTTAAAACGTTCTGGTGACATCCTAACGACTCATTGTTGATAGCAGGGTTGTCAGAACCAGGCTATGGGATGCAGGGGGGAAAGTGTGAGGTTAGCGTGAGACAACAAATGCACTTTTCTATACTCAAGGAGAGAAAGAGACAAACAGCTAGACTGTTGTTTTACTATTAAACTCAATACTATCATTGTTTAACATTTCGTAAAGCAGTTTGTGTTTCATAACCAGGCAAAGCTAAATAGTAGGCTAGTGACTGGCGGTTATGGAGAAGTAAGAGAGTCGCTTACGCGATGTCTAGCAGAGCCTGCCTGCTTGTCTGCCCACACTCATCGCTTGCTCCCCCGCAGCTCACCAGCTGATGTAGGTTGTGTGTGGCGTGTCCTTCCCACTGTTAGAGAACGGAACCCTCGCTGCTCTGCGCACCCAGTGCTGCTAATATTCTACTTATCATAGTAGCTTATCCAGTCCAAAGTGCAAATACAAGGCACTAGAAGCCAAGTCTGAGTCATAAATGGTTGAGTCCAAGTCCAGTCACTAGTCCTGAAAATGTGTTGTAGCACTTGAGTCCGAGTCCTGGACCTGAGTACTACAACACTGGTTGTAGAGTCTCTGTAGTCTGATTAAAGTAAGTACTATATGCTCTGTGAGTTGAAATGTTACATTCTACTGCTACAAAACTCACCAAAAGCCTTGGAGACATCACCTGGGCAAGTGCACCCACCGTCCTTTATGAGAGAGAAAGAAGAGGGAAGAGTAAGATACTATGGGTCTTCAGGTGAAGTCTTTATCTATTCAACCATCTTGGTATGTATATCACGGTGTTGAGCCAAAGACAGACAAAGACTGTTGAGCCAAAGACAGACAAAGACTGTTGAGCCAAAGACAGCCAAAGACTGTTGAGCCAAAGACAGCCAAAGACTTTTGAGCCAAAAGGATGTAAGTGTATAACTAGGGATGCACGATATATTGGTGAACATATCAGAATCGGACGATATTAGCTAAAAATGCCAACATCGGCCCGAAGTCTAGTTTAACGCCGATGTGCAAAACCGAGGTCAAAGCTGACGTGCATACCTAATATAACGTAGGTAGATGATGTAATACACGGAAAATACAGCGCTACACAGAACAAAAACAGAAAAATACTAAGCGCACTTCCAACAACTAAACAAGTTCAGGTCGAGCAGTCATTTGAAAGAGGAAGAACATTTCAGCGAGACAACTCAAAGGCCAAATCCATTAACGCCAAGATAATGGAATTCATTATGCTACTTGCTATTGGCGTCACGACTGACATTTGGACCAGCGATGTCAGCCCCATGAGCATCCTGAGTCTGACAGCACAGTGGGTCGACGAGGATTTCCTACTGAGGAAAGTCGTATTTCATGCTCAAGAATGTGCTGGTTCTCTGCTGCTGCTGCCATTTCAATGGCATTTGAGAACATGAACACACTCCTAGCTCCATTGGAACAACTGACTGGAGAAATCAGCTCATCAACTGCGTCTGCAGCAGACATGAAACCCTCTGTCATGGCATTGAAACACCTGCTCATCAAAACTGCTGACAGACCGTGGGGTTAAAACTCACAAAAGTACTCGAGGCTGTGAACAAGAAATTGGGTGGGATTCATTCTGAGCCTCTTTACTGTGTTGCCACCATGCAGGATGCTAGGTACAAGGACCGCTACTTCGATGCAGACAAGAAACAGGGTTTACGTGAAACGTTCCAGACACAGCTGGACAAGATGGAAACGGACAGTGACAGTGCGCACTGAGGAAGAGAAGCCACGGACACACAGAGCTGAAACTTCACTGCTTGACATGTATGATGAAATCCTGTTGAGAATGAAACGACTGAACAACTGAACAACGAAACAGCACTGCAAGTAAGTGAAAGAAATAGGTTTTGATGATGTTTTCCTGGTAATGGGGAGATACGTAAATGCCAACAAAATAACTTTTTGGTCAGTGTGGTGTAGTGTGTGTGTGTAACCTTTATTTAACTAGGCAAGTCAGTTAAGAACAAATTCTTATTTACAATGACGGCCTACCCCAAACAAATCCGGACGACGCTGGGCCAATTGTGCGCAGCCCTATGGGACTCCCAATCACGCCCTGATGTGATACAGCCTGGATTCGAACCAGGGACTGTAGTGATGCCTCTTGTACTGAGATGCAATGCCTTCGACCGCTGCATCCATGTGTGTGTGTTAACTATTTAACTGTACTAGAATGCTTAAAAGGCCGCTAAAATTTAAAATATCGCTATCGGGTTTTTTGGCAAGGAAAATATTGGATATCAGCCCAAAATGTCATATCGGTGCATCACTATGTATAAAATAACAATACATGTATAATACATGTATAATAATAATGGAGGCTTACAGAGATGATGTGTCCGCCCAGGCCGTGGGCAGCGTCTGCACACTCGATCACAGCGCTCAGCTGGGGATAGCCCACCCCGGTCTTCTTACGGGTGGTGCACACAGACCCTACACACACACACAGACAGACAGAAGGTCAGAGGTTATGAGCATGACCACACTAAGACCCCGATTCAATCAATTGTAGAAAAGGTATGAGGAATGACGATCCAGCAAAACCGCAATGTGCCAGAATCGCCCGGGTTATAACATCACCTGGTCCGATGCCCACTTTGATGATGTCAGCGCCGGCGAGGATCAGCTCTTCCACCATCTCCCCGGTAACCACATTCCCTGCCTGTGGCAAAGACAACACAGTCACTTTCAGTGTCTTAGATGGTGCACTAGTATAGTAGTGTGCACTACTTTTGACTAGAGTCTTTGACTAGAGTCAACTGCCTCCCGGGTGGCGCAGTTGTCTAGAGCACTGCATCGCAGTGCTAGCTGCGCCACCAGAGTCTCTGGGTTCACGCCCAGGCTCTGTCGCAGCCGGCCGCGACCGGGAGGTCCGTGGGGCGACGCACAATTGGCTTAGCGTCGTCCGGGTCCGGGAGGGTTTGGCCGGTAGGGATATGTGGATATTGTAAAGTGTAAAGTGTGTAAAGTGGATATTGTAAAGTGGTTGTTCCACTGGATATCATAAGGTGAATGCACCAATTTGTAAGTCGCTCTGGATAAGAGCGTCTGCTAAATGACTTAAATGTAAATGTAAATGTAATATGGGCTCAAATGACACCCTGAGTGCAATACTTTGACAGGAGCCCTCAGGAATAGTGTGATTTGAAATGTATAAACTGTATAAATACTGCAGGCATAATCACATGCTCATAATCACACATTTGCACACTATAAAAGAGAGCATAGAGGAGTCACTGACCATGATGGTGTGTGTCGGGTACTTCTGACGCACGTCTTTGACAAAGTGGACAAAGTGCTCTGAGTAGCCATTGGCCACATCCACACAGATGTACTGCAGCTGAGGCACAGCGGCTAGGATCTCACCCAGTCTGTCAAAGTCCCCTTCACTTGTCCCTGTGCTGACTGCCACACTCTGAGAGAGAGAGAGAGAGGGAGAGCGAGAGAGAGATAAACACATAATGAAAAGTTTGGCAAAGTAAGATACTTGTCTTATAGGGTACTATGTAAATGATATCCCAGACAGCATTGCTTTAATGTACCTGTACACATTCCTGATTCTTTGTTGCAAACTCCTTCCAGTCATCTACTGAATAGTGTTTGTGAATGGCAGTGAAGAGAGTGAACTGGGGGGAGAAAGAGAAATGTCTTTGTTAAACACCTTTAAGTGCATAAAATCTATGGGAACAGAGACATCTAATAAACATAGATTTGGGCTCCACTTTCTCTGTGAGCCAGTAGGGGATATTTGAGTTGTTTAGTATTATAAAGTATGAGTGAGGATGGTGAATTCTGATTTAAGCTATTTTGTTGTTTTTGCTTGTTGCCGTTTATAACACAATATGTATGTCTATGTCTATACCTTGGATAACGCCAGGGCCATCTCGAAAGTGCCGACAGTGTCCATGTTGGCGGCAACGATGGGGATTCCTCTGTAGCTTCCCTCGGAGTTCCTGAAGGTGTAACTTCTCATCAGGTCCACCTGGGGGAGAAGGAGAAACAGACAAAGACAGAGAGACAGACAGAGAGACAGACAGATAGAGAGAGACAAACAGAGACGGAGAAACAGACAGAGAGAGAGACAGACAGATAGAGACAGACAGACAGATAGAGAGAGACAGACAGAGAGAGACAGACAGACGGAGACAGACAGAGAGACAGAAACAGAGAGAGCCAGACAGACAGAGATACAGACAGAGAGACAGACAGACAGAGAGACAGACAGAGACACAGACAGACAGGTAGAAGGTAGAGAAAAAGGCACCATTGAAGAGTGATATACTGTGTTTGGAAAATTACACTACTGGTACAAACCGGTCATTGAATAGAATTGAACAATACTGTAGACATATTAGTATATTACAGGAAAAAGGCAGGAGTTATGCACCTCACTACGGGACTTGAGTGTGCTTCGTTTCGGACGGAGGAGCACATCCTTGAAGTCCAACTTGATGTCATTCTCAATGCGAGGCATTTCTACTGCTTGTTATCCGTAGTAGGAACACGTTTTATCTTCTTCTGATCGGTCTGCAATGGGGTCGACAAAACGGACAACAGTATAGAACAGGCGGAATAGCACAGAACAGGCTGATTCACACCAACCCACACACAAAAACAAACAACCAAACACACACACACACACACGAGGGCGAACATGTGATAAACGCTAGAGATAGTGAACAATGAGCGCCTTACAAATAGGACACAGAAAACATTAGAGTAAGCACATTTTCAAGGTCCCATGGGGGTCTGTTCACTCATAAAAATGGTAGTAGACAGGGACTGTTCAAAGTTCCATGAGGGTTCCTTGTGGGTCTGTTTACTGTCAGTAGTGCGAGGAAAAATACCCCTTTTACATGTTGCAGAGTACACTTAAGATACTTACAATATCCAAATCGATAATAATGTAATAGTAATACATTCATTAAAGACCATTTAGCTAAAGCTGGTCATATAAGGCCTAATAAACTAGCTAACGTGTTACTCGAAAAATCTAGTCGATATGGGCAATCATGCTGTAACTGCCTCCATGGTCCAGTCAAAATTTAACTAGGCAAATATTTAATTAAACCCGTCAAAAGAGGTTAAAGACCCTAGATCTGTACGTACGGTTAGATGTAGGTATATGAATCATGTTTCTTCTGTACGAAATGAGGAATAAACGACTTACCTTTATGAAATGTATGATGAATATTTCTTATTTCAGCAGAACGCTTCCGTTAAATATGCGAGGCAGGAATGTTTAAGAGGGCGGGTCTTTACTGTAAAGCTATTCTTGTAGTTCTATAATTCGGGTATCTGTGCTTTTTATGTACAGTGGGGGTTGAGAAAATACTACAAATAAAATACTTTACGTCACTCCTTCGTCGTAGAGTCTACTAAATTGTAGTTTTTTACCACTAGTAATGGGGCTAACTCTAGAGATTTCTCGAACACTAAAATATTTAAATAAACATATTTTATCTAATAAAAAATATTGATGGAGAAAACATCTCCTCGAAGTACCAACGCACATAGCGGAACCTATTATTGTGAGCAACGTGTATAGTGGGACCTATGTTTGAGAAACACAGGACATTTTCGCGACCGAAGATTGGTGTAGAAATTTGCTTATGTTGTGAACTGGAAACCAAATTTAGCAGCTATTACACAGATATCATATCAGTTATAATATAATTAATGTGTTTAGAAAACAAAATAAGTCAAAATGTTGATTAAAGTCAAGGTAAGAGAACGTCAGACACAGATATTAAGCCACTAGCAAATTAGCTAGTTTTTGCTTTTAATTCAGCTGCTCAGTGCATACAATTAGTAGCAAGCTAGCTACCTACATGGGTCCATAAAATAAGAATCGAATAACCTGACATTTTACATGGCTACATAGATCTTAAGTAACTGTCTTCTTCTGGTTATGAGGGGTCAAATAATAGATCATCCTGAACATGATTAAGTATTTTCTAAATGTCTTTCTCTCAGACCCTCACAGGGAAGGAAATTGAGATTGACATAGAGCCCACAGACAAGGTGTGTATGTATGTACTTTTTCCAGTATTCCCTTTGTTGCTGATGTGTGTGTGTGTGTGTGTGTGTGTGTGTGTGTGTGTGTGTGTGTGTGTGTGTGTGTGTGTGTGTGTGTGTGTGTGTGTGTGTGTGTGTGTGTGTGTGTACACCATGCACTGATATTATGTATTCATTGTGTGTATTCTGTTTGTCTCTGTCAGGTGGAGAGGATCAAGGAGCGAGTGGAGGAGAAAGAGGGGATCCCTCCTCAACAGCAGAGGTTGATCTACAGCGGGAAACAGATGTAAGCCACTTAGGCAATATCTTGTAATTAATCATGAGGAAAATAAAAAAAAGCTTATATGTTTTCAGTGTACAAATGACTCCCCTGCACTAGTCTCGGAAATCCCAGTCTTAGGGCAACAGCACTGGAACATTGTTAATGTGGGAGGCAGCCCATTTGCCCTAGGTTTACTACACCTCTACAGACATACTTTGTCTGTCAGTGGTCAGATAACAACAGACATGAAAATGATATTGTCCCATTCTTCCTAATATCCACTTTTTCCCGCTCTGTCTTTCCCTCAGGAACGATGAAAAGACAGCGGCAGACTACAAGATCCAGGGAGGTTCTGTACTACATCTGGTCCTGGCACTGAGAGGAGGGGAGGTCCTCCACTGTCCCACGAGCCTTCTGCTCGCCTTGTAACCACCACGCTTGCCTTAGCCCCGGTTAGATGTTGCCCTTAGGCACAGATCTAGGATCAGCTTAACCCTCCTCAAATCCAAACCGTAATCGTTATGCAAAACGGACCTTAGATCAGTGATTGTGGGCAACTTCAGCTCTATCCCCTTGGAACCGGCCAATGTAGACCTTCTCTGAGACATATTACAACTGTAACGAGGTGTTGTCCTTTTGTGTTGGGAGGATCGCCATGTCAGCACTCTCTCTTGTCCCTTCCTCGTTTGAGAGCATCAAACTGATGCAGATGTTACGTTTACAATGTGTGAAAGTGTGAGAAAGTATTATTCTTTAGAGATAGATTCATGTAATGGTTTAGTTTGTCATTAAAACATCAGTTATCCGTGATGGATGTTGCATTGTCATTAATGCTGTGTTTAATGTTATGGGACTGATAGGCATGCTTTGTAGGAAAAATTCAAACACCACACCAGTCAACAACTATTATTTTACCCCAGTATAATAATCTCTTGTTACTGTAGCTATGTACATTTATGCTGGAACTCACAAAAAGTATCCACAAGAGACAGGAGGTTGGTAGAAAGTTAAACAGTTGTCTTTGAAGTATGTCTAAGTAGGGCTAGGAGTTTCTCGGTCTGCTCACGTGGTCAAGAAAAACTTTTTGCGTCACTCATGTACAATAAGGTAGGTGGTGGGACTGGCACCTACAGTCAAAGGCCTAATCCCAAATCGACCCCTACGCCCTATGCACTCGTGGAGATTTGACAGGTGTAAGAAATATGGTAATAGCTCACCCTTCCACTGTGATAGGCTAGGTGGAATTTGCACCAATTCTCTCAGATATCCAGAGCTGCATAGGGCTTAACGGTCGATTTGGCCAACCATGACTCCATGTGGTTGGAGGGATAAGTCAATGAAGTTGGAAGTCCCACCCAGTTGACTACATTAAATTGGTAGAAGCCCTCAATGGCACTGCCCATGTTAATACTTTTGTCCACAAGAGGCCTCTATCATTATCTATGGCAAAGGGGGGTCAAATCCGGCCCGTCGGGCACTTCAATCGGGCCCACAAGACACATTTTTATTTCATTTAAATGTTTTCTTACCCCTTTTTTCACCCCAATTTCGTGGTATCCAATTGGTAATTACTGTCTTGCCATTGCTGCAACTCCCGTACGGACTGCGGAGAGGCGAATGTCAGGAGCCAATCCCTCTCCTAACCCAGACGATGCTGGGCCAAACCATCTCCTAACCCAGACGATGCTGGGCCAAACCCTCTCCTAACCCAGACGATGCTGGGCCAAACCCTCTCCTAACCCAGACGATGCTGGGCTAATTGTGCGCCGCCTCATGGGTCTCCAAGTCAGTTGTGACACAGACTGGGATCGAACCCGGGTCTGTAGTGATGCCTCTAGCACTGAGATGCAGCGCCTTAGACCGCTGCGCCACTCGGGAGGCCCCCGCAAATAGATTTTAACGAACAATTGGTCCCCCAAAAAATGCGGTCCTCCGTTGAATATCAAAATGTGGTCCTCGAGCCAAAAAGTTTGCCCACCCCTGATCTATTTCAAAAACATAGCCTGGTTAAACCTTACCAGACTGAACGCTGCACGGTCACCATTGTTCCAGTTGGTGAACGCAATGTTCAGTGTGGCTTAAACCAGTCTAGGTTAGACAGGATGTGGCCAATGAATTACTGAGGTGTGGTTTGCATTATACAGTATATATTGATAAAGTACATAATCTACCTATTTTATTTCTATGTTGCAATGCAACACACAGCAAGGCTACTACTGTGTATTCCTGAACCAACATTGAAGGCCGGCAGGCCTCTGTCTGGTCCAGGTAAAGGCAGGCAAGGACTCGGCAGAGGCTGCCTGCTTGGCTTAACAGTTTAGATAAGGCAGTGATGGAGTAGTCTAGTTCTGTCTGTAGTCTATGTGCTTTAGCCATCCATTGTTCGTTATGACTATAGTTATCAGGGTGGATTACAGGTAGCACGTTAGTTTGCTGGTTCAAATCCCCTGGCAGATTGGGTAAAGAATCTGTCGATGTGCCCTTGAGCAAGGCACTTAACCCTAATTGCTCCTGTAAGTCGCTCTGTATAAGACCGTCTTCTAACATGTACATTTCTGCAATGATTGTGTATGTATAATAAGGTTCTATTTGTAAAAAGATGATTCTGGGATAATTGCCGTTAATGTTCCGAACACTCATTGGTTTGAATGGTGTCAGCTATATTTATCTTGTATTCTTTTGAACTTAACAACATGAATTGGGGTATTTAGAGTACTATATAGGTAGAGAACATTGAACAGAACAAGACTAAATGTCAATAACTACATGTTGATAAAAATGCAGATAGAACCGTTTAGTCTCAAACTTTCAAAATGTAAACGTAAAAATGTTGGATAAAAGCGCATACATCTCATCTTATGTTATTACAATGTTGTTACTATGTTATTACAATGTTATAATGATTTCTCATTATCATTATTATCGCATAAGAGTTTAAAAGATGATTATAAATGGAACTGTATGCTCTTTTCAAAGAATGGATCCCAGTCGGTTCAGGGCTATGGGATACAGGGGGTCGAGGGTGGTCTGCCGGGCATTGGGATGACAAGCCATCTCGAGATGAGGCCTTTTAGCGGGTGGAATAGTAGGGACCAATTGGAGGTTTACTTAGTAGAAATGCAAATATCATGGTACAACTATATAGACACTCAATCATTATGTTACTTTTTAATAGTACGTTTACAAAAATATATTCTGATTAAAAGAATGAAAGGTGTGTCTCATGGTAAGTGGTGAAATAAGTATAGCCAGTTACAATTGTAATGGCTTAGCAGATAATAAGAAAAGACGATCAGTATTTACCTGGCTAAAAGAGAAGGATTATAATATTTATTGTTTACAGGAAACCCATTCAACAGTTTTAGATGAAGTTTTGTGGAAAAAGAACTGGGTGGGCAAAATATATTTCTCCCATGGGCAAAGAAATTCAAAAGGGGTGATGATCTTAATTAACAATAATTTTGATCCAAATGTGCAAATTGTCCAAACAGATCCTCAAGGTAGATGGATTATTTTAAATATGTTATTGGACAATAAACAAATATGGCTTGTTAACCTATACGGTCCGAATAATGATGATCCAAGCTTCTTTGAAAATATATATAAGAACTTATCAACTCTACAAGCAACACTAGACTCTATTATTATAATGGGAGATTTTAATACGGTCTTAAATAGCTCTATAGACCGGAAAGGAAATCACACTACAAATTATCACCCTCAGGCACTTAAGGAAATCATGAATGTCATGGATATATTGGAATTAGTGGATATATGGAGACTTAAATACCCTGATTTAGTGAGATATACATGGCGGAGGCTGAATCAAGCTAGTTGTCTTGACTACTTTCTTATTCCATTCTCTCTGGCACCAAAAGTTAAAAAAGTGTTTATAGGGGATAGAATGCGGTCGGATCATCACATAATTGGCATATATATTTCTCTTACAGAATTTCCACGTGGGCGAGGATATTGGAAATTTAATCAAAGTCTACTAGATGATAAATTGTTTAGAACTAGGACAGAAGATTTTATAACTGACTTTTTCAGACATAACATAGGTACAGCCGATCCCCTTATTGTATGGGACACTTTTAAGTGTGCCTTTAGAGGCCATGCAATTCAGTACTCATCTATAAAACAAAAGCAATTTAGATCAAAAGAGTCCATATTAACAAAGGAAATTGAAGGACTAACAGTACAGTTAGATAGCAATAAAAACGGTACCATAGAGGCACAGAATAATTTAGAGGAAAAACAAAAAGAAATGGAGGAACTTATTCAAGAAAGATCCAGTGTAATATATTATAAAAATAAAGCGAACTGGATGGAATATGGGGAAAAATGCACCAAATTCTTTTTCAATCTTCAATATAGAAATGCTACCAAAAAAAATGTATTAAAACTTGTGACAAATGATGGAGTCACGCATGATTCACCAAATGATATTTTGAAAGAGGAAGTAAAGTACTTTAAGAATATGTTTTCGTTTCAGGCTCCTCCATCTCCACTAACTGAAACTAATTGTATATGGATTTTTTTCCTATTAATAATGTAAAATTAACATCTGAACAGAAAGACTCATGTGAAGGCCAAATTACAGAGGAGGAACTGCTTGTTGCAATTGGGGCCTTTAAAGATGGGAAAACTCCAGGGCTGGATGGCATACCAGTGGAAGTATACAAAACGTTTTTTGATATACTCAAAGGACCATTATTAACTTGTTTTAACCACTCCTATATAAATGGTAGATTATCAGACACACAACAAGAAGGTCTGATATCGTTATTACTGAAACAGGACCCAAGTGGTATATATAAAGATCCAGTCCAATTAAAAAATTGGAGACCTCTTACACTTCAGTGTTGTGATGCAAAAATCCTAGCAAAATGCTTGGCGCATAGAATAAAAAAAGTTGTGTCAGATATTATTCATCCTAATCAGACAGGTTTTTTACATGGACGATACATTGGAGATAATATAAGGCAAGTACTGGAAACAATAGAACACTATGAGATATCGGGGACACCAGGCCTGGTTTTCATAGCTGATTTTGAAAAGGCTTTTGATAAAGTACGACTGGAGTTTATATATAAATGCCTAGAATATTTCAATTTTGGGGAATCTCTTATAAAATGGGTTAAAATTATGTATAGTAACCCTAGGTGTAAAATAGTAAATAATGGCTACATCTCAGAAAGTTTTAAACTATCTAGAGGAGTAAAACAAGGTTGTCCACTATCGGCATATCTATTTATTATTGCCATCGAAATGTTAGCTGTTAAAATTAGATCAAACATTAATATTAAAGGATTAGAAATCCATGGCTTAAAAACTAAGGTGTCATTGTACGCTGATGATTCATGTTTTCTTTTAAAACCACAACTAGAGTCTCTCCAGGGCCTCATAGAGGATCTAAATACCTTTGCTATCCTCTCTGGATTAAAACCAAATTATGATAAATGTACCATATTACGTATTGGATCACTAAAAAATACACATTTTATATTGCCATGTAGTTTACCAATTAAATGGTCTGACGGAGATGTGGACATACTCGGTATAAAAATCCCAAAAGAAAGAAATGATCTCACTCCAATAAATTTTTATAGAAAGTTAGCAAAAATAGATAAGATCTTGCTACCATGGAAAGGAAAATACCTGTCTATTTGTGGAAAAATCACCCTAATTAACTCTTTAGTCATATCACAGTTTACCTATTTGCTTATGGTTTTGCCTACACCTAGTGACCTGTTTTTTAAATTATATGAACAAAAAATATTCAATTTTATTTGGAACGGCAAGCCAGATAAAATTAAAAGGGCCTATTTATATAACGAATATGAATTCGGAGGGCAGAAATTATTAAATATTAAAGCATTAGACCTCTCACTAAAGGCATCGGTCATACAAAAGTTATACTTAAATCCAAACTGGTTCTCTAGTAAACTGGTACGAATGTCTCATCCTATGTTCCAGAAGGGCCTTTTTCCCTTTATTCAGATTACACCTGCTCATTTTCGGTTGTTTGAAAAGGAAATGATCTCCAAAATATCCTTATTCTTTAAACAAGCCTTAGAAAGTTGGTTGCAATTTCAGTTTAATCCACCTGAAAGGACGGAACAAATAGTACAACAAATATTGTGGTTAAATTCAAATATAATAATTGATAAAAAAACTGTATTTATCGAAGAAATGTTTAAAAAAGGTATAATTTTTGTGAATGATATCATAAATAGGACTGGTGGAGTTATGTCACACATGCAGCTAACACAGACATATGGAAAAGTCTGCTCTACCCAAAATTACAACCAATTAATTGCAGCATTACCACAAAAATGGAAGAGGCAAGTAGAAGGGGAAAAAGTAAGGAACTTGTATGTCGGCCCTGTATTAAAGAACAAAAATGGTTAAAGAAAAGTGTGATAAATAAAAACATATACCAATTTCATTTAAGGACCAAAAAACTAACAGCTGTGCCATACAAATTGCAAAATAGTTGGGAAGAGATTTTCGATGTACCCATTCCATGGCACATGGTTTATGAATTGATACACAAAACAACGCCGGATTCAAAACTTCGAATTTTTCAATATAAATTACTGTACAAAATTCTTGCAACTAATAGAATGTTATATATATGGGGTATACAATCTTCCCAGCTCTGCAGATTCTGTTGTGAGGAGGCAGAGTCATTAGATCATTTATTTTGGTATTGTCCATATGTAGCTCGTTTTTGGTCACAGGTCCAGGAATGGCTGAAGAATTGCAACATTTGCCTAAAACTAACGCTACAGATAGCAATACTGGGGGATTTGAAAAGCCATAGTCAATCAATCAATAATATAATAATTATTTTGGCAAAGATGTTTATTTTTAATTTACAATCTGTAGAAGCTATGAGAATAGGAAGGTTCAGGTCTTTTGTGAAGCATCACAGCACAGTTGAGAAATGTATGGCAAATAGAAATCCGAAATGGATGATGTTGGAAGATAGATGGGAGGGGTTGGGTGGAGCTGAAGGGTGGGACTAATAACAAGATAAACAATATAGGGCATACGGGATCTGTGAAATGTGTATAGGTGCGGAGCTTTTGTGAAATAGCACAGTTACAAGTGGAAATAAAAATGGATGGACAATGGAAATAGAGGAAGGACTAAGAACAAATAAGAGAGAACTATTGTAAAGTGGACTGTGTCTGTAAGATAGGTATAAGATGTAGAAATTGAAGGTAAAAGCAGAAGTGTTTATAAGTTTACTCCAATTGGGGGATTGGTGGTAGGGTCGCGGGGAATAATAATAAAGGCATATTCTTTAAAAAAGTATGTATGTCTATATAGGTATGTGTATGTATATATGTGTATATGTATGCATACGTGTATGGATATATATATTTACCCAAAAAAATATGGGGGAATGGAAATGATGCAGACAATTACATTGGAAGCAACATTCTTTCCGCAATACTAAGCTAAAAAAAAGATGATTATTCAACTGAAGGAAATAGCAAAATGGGGATACCATATTTAAGTGCTATACCTGTGTTATTCCTCGGTATTAGTACACAAAAGCTACAGATTGGGTTTAACATTGGGTTACCATGAATGCCTACAGTAGAAAGCGGTCGACCATGTGTGTAAGCATCATGATGTCATCCTGTTGTAATAGTAAAACCATATTGCAGCTGAGGCGACTGAGATGGTAATGAGATAACGAAGCACGGTGACAGTATGTCCATGGTAATGAGATAACGAAGCGCGGTGACAGTATGTCCATGGTAAAGAGATAACGAAGCACGGTGACAGTATGTCCATGGTAATGAGATAACGAAGCACGGTGACAGTATGTCCATGGTAATGAGATAACGAAGCACGGTGACAGTATGTCCATGGTAAAGAGATAACGAAGCACGGTGACAGTGTGTCCATGGTAATGAGATAACGAAGCACGGTGACAGTATGTCCATGGTAATGAGATAACGAAGCGCGGTGACAGTATGTCCATGGTAATGAGATAACAAAGCACGGTGACAGTATGTCCATGGTAATGAGATAACGAAGCACGGTGACAGTATGTCCATGGTAATGAAATAACGAAGCACGGTGACAGTATGTCCATGGTAATGAGATAACGAAGCACGGTGACAGTATGTCCATGGTAATGAAATAACGAAGCACGGTGACAGTATGTCCATGGTAAAGAGATAACGAAGCACGGTGACAGTATGTCCATGGTAATGAGATAACGAAGCACGGTGACAGTGTGTCCATGGTAATGAGATAACGAAGCACGGTGACAGTATGTCCATGGTAATGAGATAACGAAGCGCGGTGACAGTATGTCCATGGTAATGAGATAACGAAGCGCGGTGACAGTATGTCCATGGTAATGAGATAACGAAGCGCGGTGACAGTATGTCCATGGTAATGAGATAACGAAGCACGGTGACAGTATGTCCATGGTAATGAAATAACGAAGCACGGTGACAGTATGTCCATGGTAATGAGATAACGAAGCACGGTGACAGTATGTCCATGGTAATGAGATAACGAAGCACGGTGACAGTATGTCCATGGTAATGAGATAACGAAGCACGGTGACAGTATGTCCATGGTAATGAGATAACGAACCGCGGTGACAGTATGTCCATGGTAATGAGATAACGAAGCACGGTGACAGTATGTCCATGGTAATGAGATAACGAACCGCGGTGACAGTATGTCCATGGTAATGAGATAACGAAGCACGGTGACAGTATGTCCATGGTAATGAGATAACGAAGCACGGTGACAGTATGTCCATGGTAATGAGATAACGAAGAACGGTGACAGTATGTCCATGGTAATGAGATAACGAAGCACGGTGACAGTATGTCCATGGTAATGAGATAACGAAGCACGGTGACAGTATGTCCATGGTAATGAGATAACGAAGCACGGTGACAGTATGTCCATGGTAATGAGATAACGAAGCACGGTGACAGTATGTCCATGGTAATGAGATAACGAAGCACGGTGACAGTATGTCCATGGTAATGAAATAACGAAGCACGGTGACAGTATGTCCATGGTAATGAAATAACGAAGCACGGTGACAGTATGTCCATGGTAAAGAGATAACGAAGCACGGTGACAGTATGTCCATGGTAATGAGATAACGAAGCACGGTGACAGTATGTCCATGGTAATGAGATAACGAAGCACGGTGACAGTATGTCCATGGTAATGAGATAACGAAGCACGGTGACAGTATGTCCATGGTAATGAGATAACGAAGCGCGGTGACAGTATGTCCATGGTAATGAGATAACGAAGCACGGTGACAGTATGTCCATGGTAATGAAATAACGAAGCACGGTGACAGTATGTCCATGGTAATGAGATAACGAAGCACGGTGACAGTATGTCCATGGTAATGAGATAACGAAGCACGGTGACAGTATGTCCATGGTAATGAGATAACGAAGCACGGTGACAGTATGTCCATGGTAATGAGATAACGAAGCACGGTGACAGTATGTCCATGGTAATGAGATAACGAAGCACGGTGACAGTATGTCCATGGTAATGAGATAACGAAGCACGGTGACAGTATGTCCATGGTAATGAGATAACGAAGCACGCTGACAGTATGTCCATGAAGAGGATACCCTCCCACTTTAAATAAATAAAACATCACTTTTTTTTCTGTGGTGACTTACCATACAGTACGTCATGTGACATCTAGTGATATACAGGCACAAAACACATCTCTGTCACGCAACTTTCAAAGACATCGTAGAACTTTCAGCGCTGCAGTATAGGCCTAAGGTCCAGGCTGACTACATGGCAGACACATGCCAGATCTCACAACGTCTGGATAGGTGTTTAACATATCTGCTAAACACAGCAATCTGATGCCCCACGGACCATTTGATGACTTGACACACAACCATCGGTTGATGGGAAGGCAACATCCGCAACGTAGTCGGCCTTGGAACTCGACCTTCCACCTCTGAACCGTGTGATCCTCTTCCCATGGACAACACAGACTACGATCCAAACCATGACCTTTGACTTGTGTTAGCACTGCAGAGAGCAAACTGTCCCTAAACAAACTGGTTGACTTATCAGAAACCTGTATCTGTACATATTACCTTCACTGACCTGTCATATACTGGACAGTATGTGTGTCTAAGACCCAAATCAGTATTTGCAACTGCATCCATGACATTCTTCTTGTGTCTGTGTGATCATTAATGTTATGTCCAATGGTCATTTAATGTGATTTTAGTGGGATTGTGTGTGTCTGTGTGTATAAATGTATGAATGATTAAGACATGTATAGGAATGACATCTTCACTGCACTTGACAGAGGTCTTAAGATAAATCGGTTGATTCCCATGAAGCCACCCCTCTATAGAAACCTACCTAGGGCTCAATTCAATCCATGATTTATATCGGAAAGGTAATTTCCGATTGAGCCGACATATGCAGTGTTTACCGTGAACGCAGTCTCTGCGAACGCGGGGAACAGTGCCTTTTCATTGACATTTCGCTATAGCGCTGAACTTCCGCAATACGGATTGAATCGAGCCCTTATATACTCTTATATGTTCTTTGGCTGCATGGAGGTAAAGCAGTCGGAATGTCCTGAGAATGCCTCAAACTGGTCATACAAACTGTAGAAGAAGAGGAGTGTGTGTGTTCCAAAGGTCCAATAGCAAGGACATAGTGGGTATACTGGGCCACACAACCATCTATGGTATAACTATACATTACAGTTACCTGACAATAAACATATAATTTCGGGTTAATATAGGGGTGCAAATTTAAATCCCTGAAGGCTTTAACACCACATGTAACTGTACATGTATATCGTGTACCAATGTGCTCCACTATAGGGCGGCAGGTAGCCTAGCGATTAAGAACGTTGGGCCTGTAACCAAAAGGTTGCTGGTTCGAATCCCTGGGCCGACTACGTGAACAATCTGTCGATGTGCCCTTGAGCAAGGCACTTAACTGTAATTGCACTGGATAAGAGCGCCTGCTAAAATGTAAATGTCTCCAATGATTGTTTTTATATTATGATCAATTATATTTATTAAAACACCCCTAAATAAAGCACTATCAAACTTTTATAGAGTGGATTCATAGATTTGTTTTAATTTACAAAAATACTGAATTAACCTCATGATAGACATTGACATTAATTGTACCCTGATGAAGACAGCTTGCCTGTCGAAACGTTGGTAATTAAATATTTTTGCATCTGAGCTCCTAGAGTGTGCGGCTCTCCTTTATTTTCAAGACATTGACATTAAAACACAGGAACACTACTGGTTGGCCTCATTCACAACAGTACAGTACGCTTAGGTACACATGATTAAACTTGTGTCAATTCTCTCCGCGGAGGTTCACGTGTGTTTGTGAGCATGTGAGTTTGTGCATGTCTGGTCAATATTGTGGAGAACCCTACTCAAAATGCTCTTCAGAGTCTGCTAGCCTACCCCTATATTTTTCAAGACTTCTCTGTTTGTTAGTATCTGTAAAGGTTTAGCACTGTTGTCAGTCTGTACTGCTAGTCTTTCATTGAGCTGGTGGTCCATCTGTAGAGTTGATTGTCTGTCTTTAATGAAATCCTTCTCAGGTGTCCAGTAAAATGATGTCACTGAGTCAAAGTGGAATATTCAAAATGGCCACTCCTTTCTATTTCTCTTCCACATGAAATGTTTTCTTAGCTCTTTAAAAATATCAGAATAAAATAATCTGTCAACATCAATGATAACAAAAATAGACCAATACCTAAGTACAGAATATTTCAGAATTAGAGCGATAAAAGAGTTGATTTTGCACCAGGCAAGGATCTGACAGGCACTGAACCAGATTACCCATAGGCTCTTAAATGTATACCTCCGCTGTTGCATGATGTTAAATAGAAAAAAAACACACACTAAAACTAACATAATAAAACTAAAATAATAACAATGACACATGATATAAACAATTATCACAGATATAAAATACATTTTGGAATCACAGTTGTTAAAATTAAAAAACACAGACAGTATTTAGTGTATTTGACATAGAACATAAAATGAATTGATATTAATTTGATGTTTTTGACGATAAAAAAATCCAGCTTTGGTGTGTTTTCAGTAAGACAAGGCAAATTCAAAAGGTGGCAAAAAAGAAATACAAACTGACACAAGCAATACTGATGATGAATCTGCCACAGTACACTACGAGTACTTTAAAATGGCCGCCACTCTCTCGCTCATGGGGTGTGCAGGGAGTGTGTGGAGGAAGAGGAGGAAGATGAAAAAGAAGTGGAGGGGGAAGAAAAAGAGGAATCCTTATTATTGTCAAGTGGGTAAATTTACAAAAACGAGGGGATGAAATGAGGTGTGTATCTGTGAGGATGTCAGGTTGGATATGTCTTCTACAATAAGCAGCATCGAAGGGAGGCAGACTAAAATGTAATGACCAGATATAGGTCTATAATCTTCCCTCTCCCCTAAATGTTTCTCTCCTCCTCCTTCCCACCTCCTCCCACCCCCTCCCACCTCCTTCTCCTCCATTCGTCTATTTGGGACAGCATTCGTGATTGAAACAAAGCTACAATCAGACGTCTGAACACATTAAAATAACAGTGTGTGTCACTGAATGTTTCCAAGTCTGTGAGTGTGTGGGTGTTAACTCCCCTCTGCCATAGTGATATACCTGAAACTTTGACTACCTCAACGAGAGTGTGTTTCTCTGAGTTTGCATGTGTCTGTATGTGTATGGTGAGACGTTGGGTGTTGGGGGGGTAGTCAAGGTGTGTGTTCAGCAGTCTGCAGACTTTTGTGTCTCGCCGTCCTCCTGCGAGAGAGGAGCCCGCGACTCCTTCAGCTGCTCGCACTCCTCCCCACTCCCTGCCTCCTCGCCTCCCTTCGTCTCCCCTGGATACACCACCATACAGAACTTCTGGCCCAGGTAGGTCATCTTGGCTGGAGAGAGAGAAGAGGCTTTAGGATACTAGTCTAGAGTACAACAGTATAGTAAACGGCCAGTAGATACAGAGAGAAGCCAAGAAAGTTAATACAGTGTAAGGAGTCATAAGGAAAAGAGCCACGAGTCAGAAGAAGAATCCGTGTTAGTAGTGATATCTTGTGAATCAACATTCATAATGTCATGTGACTAGAAAGCCAGCCATTTGAATAATAATAATAACAATGCTTTTGAAAGTTGAACGTTGCCACGAGCAGCACCGCAGATATTGAGATGAGCGAGATGCAAGACTTGGCTCTCACACAGTCGCACACAGCTTCACGCTGTACACAGAGTGGTAGCCAGGGCACCAAAACGGCAGAGAAATTGAGCCTCGCACTTCAACGCTCTTAGTTGTTGCGGAAATTAAACCACTATGCTGTTTACTTTCTGAAACTCTGTCATATTGCTGAGTCTACCTTTAATGAAGTTCCAGGCCATCCTTGTCAATACGAAGTTATTCTTAACTGACTTGCCTGCTAAAATAAAGGTTAAATACATAAATCAAGTTGAAGGAATTTGAACGAGGCTGCCGTACCAACGAAGATGTTAAAGCACTCAGGCTTGTTGTCCCAGTAGACACCCAGGAAGTAGACAGGTACTCCAGTCAACATGATAGCCATACCGAGGCCACACACCACAGGCTCAGAGTACAGGGAGAAGATGAGCAGGAAGGCCCAGAACAACAGATAGATCACAGGCCATGCCAGACTGATCTGTAGGAGGGAGAGAGACAGATGGTGGAGTCAGTCATTGTGCAAACCACAATAAGATTGCATATAATAGGCCATCGAATACCTAGGGTCAGATTGACTAAACATTGAGAACATAACAAAAAGGTCAAATAAAAATGTTGGAGAAAGTCTAGCCCCTATAGAACTTAATTCAACCCAAAGCCAGGAATGGGTCTCCTAGGAAACTCACCCTGATTGGTCGGTGCATGTCAGGTTGCTTGATGCGCAGCACAATCTGCCCGGCAACAGTGACCCCGTAGAAGAGGTAGTTGATAAAGCCCACGTAGTTGATGAGGGTGTACATGTCACTGGTGCACAGCATCAGCAGGGTGGACAGACACTGGGGCAGGGAGGGAGAGAGGGATAGAGAGAGAGAGGTTAAAGGGTATCAGATTGCTTGCTAGAAGCTTCTCACTGGGCACTGACGTCAGTTTAACGTCTATTCCATGTTGGTTCAACGTAATTTCATTGAAATGACGTGAAAACATTGATTCAACCAGTGTGTTCCCAGTGGGTTGTGACAGTGACATTTTAAAGGCTGGCTTCATTGAACGTTATATTTGTGGCGTGGACAGGGAAATTGGTAAACAGTCTGAGATAGAGAAGGACGGAGTTGGTACTCACAGTGAAGAGCAGAGCAGGGATGGGGGTGCAGCGCTTCACATGGATCATAGCCAGAAGACTGGGGAGGTGGCCCTCTCTGGCTCCAGCAAAGAACAACCTGTTGGAGAGAAAGAGAGAGAAATAGAGAGAGAGATAGATAATCAGAATGAACACCAATTTAATCTGCAACACAAAATACTGTAAAACACTGTAGAGGAATACATGGTGGTATAAAGGTCTGGTACAGACGTACAGTAAGAGTTCCTAGTCAGAGATTCAGATGAGAAATATCAATACTGTAGAATTAGACATAAGGAGAGATCAGCAGATAAACCCTGGTTGTTAAAGGAGAGATCAGCAGATAAACCCTGGTTGTTAAAGGAGAGATCAGCAGATAAACCCTGGTTGTTAAAGGAGAGATCAGCAGATAAACCCTGGTTGTTAAAGGAGAGATCAGCAGATAAACCCTGGTTGTTAAAGGAGAGATCAGCAGATAAACCCTGGTTGTTAAAGGAGAGATCAGCAGATAAACCCTGGTTGTTAAAGGAGAGATCAGCAGATAAACCCTGGTTGTTAAAGGAGAGATCAGCAGATAAACCCTGGTTGTTAAAGGAGAGATCAGCAGATAAACCCTGGTTGTTAAAGGAGAGATCAGCAGATAAACCCTGGTTGTTAAAGGAGAGATCAGCAGATTAACCCTGGTTGTTAGAGGAGAGATCAGCAGATAAACCCTGGTTGTTAGAGGAGAGATCAGCAGATTAACCCTGGTTGTTAAAGGGAGGTTGATCCTAACCGTGAGGAGGTGAAGAGGGATCCGTTGACCCCTCCGAAGGTGGACAGAGCTACAGAGATGGGCATGATCCACGACATCACTCCCAGCAGCTTTTCACCAAACGTCTGGAGGGAGGGAGGGGAGAGAGAGGGAGGGGAGAGAGAGGGAGGGAGGGAGAGAGGGAGGGAGGGGAGAGGGAGGGAGGGGAAAAGAGATGGTTAAACACACACTCAGAAATTCAATGAACTGATGCATAGCTACATAAATATCACAAACATGTTTATATACTAAAATTGAAAAAAGAGTGGAAGATTGATAATTATTGATTATGTGACTGTGATGCTACTACACGCTTCAATACTCAAAGTTTAATTTGAAGCGCATTAACTCTTAGTGACCAGTAGGGGCCGCCAGAGGCCTTTTGCAATACTGAATATGAATAAACCCAGAGCACGTCTGTCTTCTTTCTGACAGGGTGGTGGGTGGAGCTACTCACCACGGCAACAGCGTTGGAGGCCAGCAGCTCCTGAGGACTCATGGCGGTGACGTAGGCGATGTTGGCGAACACGTAGACGAACGTCACCAAGGGGATGGAGATGAAGATGGCGCGAGGAAGATTCCTAGAATAGAGAGAGGAATGGAGGGATGGGGAGAAATAAGTAAAATATATATTATCTTTACAACTACCTACATGGCAACATATGATCTATTATCTTTACCACTACCTACATGGTAACATATGATCTATTATCTTTACCACTACCTACATGGTAACATATGATCTATTATCTTTACCACTACCTACATGGTAACATATGATCTATTATCTTTACCACTACCTACATGTACAAATGACCTCGACTAACCTGACTCGGTACCGGGACACCCTGTATATAGCCTCATTACTGTTATGTCATTTTATTGTGTTACTTTTTATACATTTTTTTTACCTTAGTTTATTTAGTAAATATTTTCTTAACTTTATTTATTGAACTGCATTGTTGTTTAAGGGCTCATAAGTAAGTATTTCACGGTAAGTTGTATTTGGCGCATGTGACAAATTCGATTTGATTTGATTTAGTGCACAACTTTTGACCAGAGCCCTATGTGCCCTATAAAGTACTGCACATTAAAGGGAACAGTGTGGCATTTGGGAGGCAAGCGTGTACTAATTGATGTGGGTGACACGTAGCGGTCGACAAGCTCCTCAGTGACGTAGTGACAAAGCCCTATGTGCCCTGGTCCAAAGTAGTGCACTACAAAGAGAACAGGGTGCCATTTGGGAGGCACTAAATGGTAGTGTCTTACACATAGGGGTCGACCAGCTCCTCAGTGACGTAGTTGAGGAAGTTCCATCCCCCGTAGGCGAAGGAGCCTTGTAGGAAGGCCAGGGCTATCAGTCCCACATCGTACTCCTGGAAGGGCTCGAAGGCATTCGCTGGCTCCAGCCAATAGTACTCTCCTGGAGGAGAAGAGAGGACCAGACGCTTTAGAATTACGATTTTGTAGTGTTTGGAGGAAATGATCATCTGTTTGAAGTTGGTCAACTGCTGTTACAGCAACGCAGATCAAAAAACACACTGCCAGGTCACACATGGCATAACAATAAGGAGGTGTGTGACAGACAGACAGACAGACAGACAGACAGACAGACAGACAGACAGACAGACAGACAGACAGACAGACAGACAGACAGACAGACAGACAGACAGACAGAGTATGTACTATTGGTTTGTACAACATGTCTGCTTCGTAGCCCAACCCATCTGTCTGTCTTCTTTCCCCTGGCTCACCTTTTCGTTGGCATGCCAATATGAACACGACATGTCTCTCTCTCTCTCTCTCTCTCTCTCTCTCTCTCTCTCTCTCTCTCTCTCTCTCTCTCTCTGTCTCTCTCTCTCTCTCTCTCTCTCTCTCTCTCTCTCTCTCTCTCTCTCTCTCTCTCTCCTCTCTCTCTCTCCTCTCTCCTCTCTCCTCTCTCTCTCTCTCTCTCCTCTCTCTCTCTCTCTCTCTCTCTCTCTCTCTCTCCTGTCTCTCTCTCTCTCTCTCTCTCTCCTGTCTCTCTCTCTCTCTCTCTCTCTCTCTCTCTCTCTCTCTCTCTCTCTCTCTCTCCCTCTCCCCCCTTCCATCTCTCTCTGGTGGGTGACTCTCCCATACTCTCGCCCATATGTTCTAACACCAACACTCAGAATCTCCTCTCCTCTCCTCTCCTCCTCTCTCTCCTCTCCTCTCCTCTCCTCTCCTCTCCTCTCCTCTCCTCTCCTCTCCTCTCCTCTCCTCTCCTCTCCTCTCCCTGTGTCCACAGCCCTATTGTTACGGTTGTCTCTGTCTGTCTCTCTCATAACTGAGCCTCACGACTGTTATGATAACTAACCC